>NW_027490166.1:844895-1157473 GCF_050948175.1 Xylocopa sonorina
ATCTCGCGTTTTTAGAAGCATTAGAAATCTATTGCTACGATACGTAGGCATCTGCAAACGCTATTTCCTAGCGAGAAAGTGTCGCATTCACATTCATTTGAAGTGTAGAAGAGGAAAACATAACACTTCGCAAATCATATTATATCTTACCATGAAACATAGAAATGAGATGCGATATCGCGATTTAAGAAGCATTAGAACTCTATTGCTACGATACGTAGAAATTTGCAAACGCTATTTCCTTGCAAGGAAGTGCCGGATTTACATTCATTTGAAGTATAGACGAGGAATACATAACACTTCGCAAATCATATTATATCTTACCATGAAACATAGAAATGAGATGCGATATCGCGTTTTAAGAAGCATTAGAACTCTATTGCTACGATACCTAGACATCTGCAGACGCTATTTCCTAGCAAGGAAGTGTCGCATTTACATTAGTGTAGGACGAGGAATACATAACTCTTCGCAAGTCATATTATATCTTACCATGAAACATAGAAATGAGATGCGATATCGCGTTTTAAGAAGCATTAGAACTCTATTGCTACGATACGTAGACATCTGCAAACGCTATTTCCTTGCAGGAAGTGTCGCATTTACATTCATTTGAAGTGTAGACGAGGGAATACATGACACTTCGCAAATCATATTATATCTTATCATGAAACATAGAAATGAGATGCGATATCGCGTTTTAAGAAGCATTAGAACACTATTGCTACGATAGGTAGACATTTGCAAACGGCTATTTCCTTGCAAGGAAGTGTCGCATTTACATTCATTGAAGTGTAGACGAGGAATACACAACACTTCGCAAATCATATTGTATCTTACCATGAAACATAGAAATGAGATGCGATATCGCGTTTTAAGAAGCATTAGAACTCTATTGCTACGATACGTAGACATCTGAAAACGCTATTTCCTTGCAAGGAAGTGTCGCATTTACATTCATTTGAAGTGTAGACGAGGAATACATAACTCTTCGCAAATCATATTATATCTTACCATGAAACATAGAAATGAGATGCGATATCGCGTTTTAAGAAGCATTAGAACTCTATTGCTACGATACGTAGACATCTGCAAACGCTATTTCCTTGCAAAGAAGTGTCGCATTTACATTCATTTGAAGTGTAGACGAGGAATACATAACACTTCGCAAATCATATTATATCTTACCATGAAACATAGAAATGGGATGCGATCTCGCGTTTTTAGAAGCATTAGAAATCTATTGCTAACGATACGTAGCATCTGCAAACGCTATTTCCTAGCGAGAAAGTGTCGCATTCACATTCATTTGAAGTGTAGAAGAGGAAAACATAACACTTCGCAAATCATATTATATCTTACCATGAAACATAGAAATGAGATGCGATATCGCGATTTAAGAAGCATTAGAACTCTATTGCTACGATACGTAGAAATTTGCAAACGCTATTTCCTTGCAAGGAAGTGCCGGATTTACATTCATTTGAAGTATAGACGAGGAATACATAACACTTCGCAAATCATATTATATCTTACCATGAAACATAGAAATGAGATGCGATATCGCGTTTTAAGAAAGCATTAGAACTCTATTGCTACGATACCTAGACATCTGCAGACGCAATTTCCTAGCAAGGAAGTGTCGCATTTACATTCATTTGAAGTGTAGACGAGGAATACATAACTCTTCGCAAGTCATATTATATCTTACCATGAAACATAGAAATGAGATGCGATACTCGCGTTTTAAGAAGCATTAGAACTCTATTGCTACGATACGTAGACATCTGCAAACGCTATTTCCTTGCAAGGAAGTGTCGCATTTACATTCATTTGAAGTGTAGACGAGGAATACATGACACTTCGCAAATCATATTATATCTTATCATGAAACATAGAAATGAGATGCGATATCGCGTTTTAAGAAGCATTAGAACACTATTGCTACGATAGGTAGACATTTGCAAACGCTATTTCCTTGCAAGGAAGTGTCGCATTTACATTCATTTGAAGTGTAGACGAGGAATACACAACACTTCGCAAATCATATTATATCATACCATGAAACATAGAAATGAGATGCGATATCGCGTTTTAAGAAGCATTAGAACTCTATTGCCTACGATACGTAGACATCTGAAAACGCTATTTCCTTGCAAGGAAGTGTCGCATTTACATTCATTTGAAGTGTAGACGAGGAATACATAACTCTTCGCAAATCATATTATATCTTACCATGAAACATAGAAATGAGATGCGATATCGCGTTTTAAGAAGCATTAGAACTCTATTGCTACGATACGTAGACATCTGCAAACGCTATTTCCTTGCAAAGAAGTGTCGCATTTACATTCATTTGAAGTGTAGACGAGGAATACATAACACTTCGCAAAATCATATTATATCTTACCATGAAACATAGAAATGAGATGCGATAATCGCGTTTTAAGAATCATAAGAACTCTATTGCTACGATACGTAGACATCTGCAAGCGCTATTTCCTTGCAAGGAAGTGTCGCATTTACATTCATTTGAAGTGTAGACGAGGAATGCATAATACTTTCACAATGAATATTATATCTTATCATGAAACATAGATATGAGATGCAATATCTCGTTTTAAGAAGCATTAGAACTCTATTGCTACGATACCTAGACATCTGCAGACGCTATTTCCTAGCAAGGAAGTGTCGCATTTACATTCATTTGAAGTGTAGACGAGGAATACATAACACTTCGCAAATCATTTTATATCTTATGTGACGTCCGGCGTATCGCCGTCCACCCCCCGACGCCTCCCACAGAGAGCAGGGACGAATTACCTGCAGCCGTCCACGACCAAGCGCACGGGTAAACACCCCTTTCGCCGAGCCAAGGCAGCCGACCCGCAAATCACGCCCCGGAGATGGACCAATCATTTGCGCTACCGCGCAAATCACAGCACCCACGATCCGCCTTCGCAACAACGACTCACCGAATCGCCCGCCGTATCTCAGCCATACTTCATTTTCTCCAACATATATAATTATACATATTAAGTCTAGATCTAAGTACACACGACACTATTCGATGTAACACGAACAACACTCACACATAATTTTAAGATATATTTATAATCAATATTCTCTAAGAAGCGATGCGCTCGCGCGCGCACTCGACGCGCGCGGCTCACGCGTAACGCGAGCCGCGCCCCACCGCAAGGGCCGTCCGCCCTACTCCTACCGTTCGCCCCGCTCGAAGGGCTCAGCGACTCGCGCGCCACGAGAACCGAGGAGGTCTCGTGCACGCGAGTGGATCGTCGACTTCGTCTCGGGCATCGCCCGGCTCCGGTTCTCTTCCGACTTCATCCCGGGCATCGCCCGACTTCGGACCTCTCTCAAACCTCGACTTCTAATTCAAATCGTATTCAAGTTCCTATTCTATTTCTAAATCTAAGTTCTATTTCTAGTTCATTAAGTTACTCTAAATCTAGATAGGGAAGTAAGTGTATAGCTAGGATTAATCAAGAATATATCTTTACTTTATTTCTACATTCGAGTCCTTATTCATTTTATATCTACGCGACACCCTCCGGTTCTCGCGTACAACCACACACAGCGCTACTTTGCGGAGATACAGACACTTGAACCTCTGCATTAGATAGAGCGGACCGCCGCTTATCTGTGCCGAATACAAGTGGAAGATCTTCCGAGTGGACGATCATTCTTCGCCCTCCTGGACCGACGACGATAGAGCGGACCGCCGCTTATCCGACTCGTATCTAGTTAGGAGAAGAAGATCTCGTATGTGTCGCACCGCTACCAAGAAGACGCGCCGCGCCGGTAGAAAGAATTTCTTGCGACAACTTGTGCGGGAGTACAACGGATCCCAGGCGTGCCCAGCCTACCATTCCGTGATTGCTGTTACTGCTGTCCGCATCCAGCCTCCTGCAGCACCACCGACATCTCCGACGCCAGCATCCGAGTCCGGTCAACGTCGCTGGACCCTCACTCCATTGACGCTCCCTCAACGCCCATCTTACGCGTCCACTGTCCCAGCCGGTGACCCTCGACGACAGCGGTACCTGGAAAGGGGATATTAAGGTGTTAATCGACGAAAGGTAAGTAAATTTCACTTTACCGCATCGAAAAGGGTAAAATTACCGCTCGCGTCCCATAAAAGGAAACCACGGTACCCATCACAATCGAGTGATCGGCCCTGTGTTTTATATTTCGTTTCGTACGGTCGACTCCGGAAATTCTCCCGGTCCCGGACGTGACACGAATTTGGTGACAGCGGTGGGATAGCCTCGCGATTTCCGTCAGAAATTCTGCTCGATCGGGAACGCGACCAACTATGGCGACGCGAACGCCGGTAAAGACCCGTCACCAGCCGCCTCGAGGCACCGCCGCAACTAGTGAAGCCGACAAAGAGCACCGCGCAGCTCGAACAATGGACTTCCAAGACGCACTTGCCGAACCTCTTCCGCGAACCACCGATACGACTGAAAGCAATCGAGCCGCTGATAACACTATCGCGTTACTTCAGCAGTTAGATCAGATGCGTCGCGAACTGGAAGCGCTCCGACGATCTCAAAATCTCACTAGGACCGATACAGCGTCTCTCGAATTTCCCGGTCTTAATTCAACGCCACCGCGAAGCGCGTACGTGGATAATCTCAATTCACACGACGAGCTATCTTTAAAACAGGCATTAGAATCCGTCCCGCAGTACGATGGCCAAAATATACCCGTGTTGCAATTTACGCGTGCATGTAAGCGCGCGTACGACTTAATCCCGAACGGATGCGAGCGCACATTTTCGCGTCTCGTGAAAAGTAAATTGAAAGGTCGCGCATATTTAGCCGTAGAGGATGAGCCATGCAATTCCATTTTTGAGCTGACAGACATCCTTAGAAATTCATTCGGAGCCATTCGATCCGCCGATCACTATAGAGGTGAATTAACGAACATCTTTATGAAGCCCGGGGAACATATCCTTGATTACGTTAGTAGAGTTAAAGATCTTCGGTCAGCGATAATTGATTGCGAGAGACTTTCCCCATACGTTTCGCAATCAGCCTCCAACGTGGATGAGCTGACGCTCCGTTGTTTTATAGACGGATTGATCCCCGAAATTAGATTACAAATTCCGTTGTCGCAGGTACAGTCTCCGCAAGACGCGTTCGCGGCGCGCTCGAGAACTCTACAAACGTCATATTCTAGATTGCGAACGTTTAACATCCTCTCGACCCCGCGCTGAATCAAAAATTGTTCGCAACGAAATAATTTGTTCCGTCTGTAACAATATTGGTCACTACGCTAGAGACTGTCGCTCCAGATCCATGCCGCGACAAATCTCGAACGCGCCTCGTCCGATTATTCCACGCGAAGTCCCCACGAATAGGGCATCCTACGAAAATCCGCGTCCTTTAATGTCACAGGACAGATACTGCAGATACTGCAAAAACCCGGGCCATACCATCGAAGAGTGCCGCAAAAGGCAATTCAACAATAATCTTCGGCAATCGGGAAACGAATACGGCCTCCAGCCGCGCCGCGAGACAGGTCGCGAGGCCGCCCGGAATATAAAAATTCTCGCGATAAACGACCAACAACCTATAATAGACAACCTAGCGCCTCAATAAAACTGACTGGGAAAACTAATACTCCCAGCGTAATTCTACGTTCAGCCGCCTTATTAAAAGACACGGAATTTATGATAGACACGGGCGCGGAAATTAACATTATAAAAAAATCGGCACTATCTCCTTCCGCACGTGTAGACCGGTCCGAAATATTAGTTATTACCGGTGTAACCAACGGGCAAACTAAGACGATAGGTTCCGTAAATATCGTCCTATTCGGCCGCGTAGTACCGTTTAACGTTGTTAACAACGATTTTCCGTTAAAACCAGACGGTATTCTAGGGTCAGGTTTCTGCGCTGACGCAGAAATTTCTTTCATTAAGAAACAAGTCAGGTGGCACGGAACGACTATACCGTTTTGTCGCGATATAATTTCCACGGAAATAATACAAAATCCTAATTCAGGACAAATCATTCCCGAGAAATCGCGAAATACCGAAACCGACAGTCGAAAAGCCGCCAGTACCAATTCCAAATCCAAAATCTGTTACGAAATCGCAAAAAGAGCCGCGGAAAACCGCGAAAAATTTTTTCAAAAAGACAAATTCTCCATTCCACCACGCCGCAAATGTCGGTATTAAAGTTCGTATAATAAATACTCATATTTCCGAGGGAATAATTCCCCGAATCGACATCGCGCCGGGTGTTTATTTCGGTGACGCATTAGTCAAAGTAAACGGAGATAAGGCGATCGCGAGAATTACAAACTCCACCGACCAAACAGTCGAATTCGCTTTATCTCCGATCGAACTCGAACCGTTGGAAATATCGGATAACCCAACGGAGAAGAATAACACGCTGTTTCCAACGTTCTCACGAACGACAAATATTCGTTCAAATTCTGTTTCTATTTCTGCCGAACGGTCCGGCAAAACCCAGAAGGGTAATTCGAATCTTTCTAATTCTAATTCAACGCCGCGTCTTGAGCACGGATTCCCTCCTTCAGCGGAAAACAAACGAACATACGCGCAAGTAACGAAATCAGCCGTGGAAAATAACTCGACGAAATCTCGACTCCAGAAAATAATAGAATCACTTCGACTCGAACACTTAAATATAGAAGAGAGAAACCACGTCATAAAATTAATAGATAAGAGTCAAGATTTGTTTTATATCGAGGGAGATAGGTTAGGCCACACCACGGCAGCATCGCACAAAATTCCTACGGTTGATGAAAAACCGATTAATGTTAAGCAATACCGATTCCCACCCGCTCACAAGGAGGAAATTCGGAAGCAAATAGAGTCCCTTCTACATAACGGCATTATTAAAGATTCAAAATCCCCTTATAATTCTCCTCTTTGGGTCGTCCCCAAAAAGGCGGATTCCCAGGGAAAAAAGAGATGGAGGGTAGTTATAGATTACCGCGCACTGAATGAAAAGTCGATCGCGGACGCGTACCCATTGCCATGCATAACCGAGATATTAGATCAACTCGGGAGTGCAAAATATTTTAGCACGTTCGATCTGGCCAGTGGCTTCCACCAGATTCCCATGGAACCCACTGACGCGCACAAAACAGCATTTTCAACACCCAACGGTCATTACGAATTCACTCGAATGCCATTCGGTTTGAAAAACGCACCGGCAACCTTTCAACGTCTTATGGACAGCGCGCTCTCAGGCCTACAGGGAAACGAATTGTTTGTATATCTCGACGATATTGTTGTGTATGCCAGCTCTCTCCAAGAGCACGCTGCGAAGTACTCGAAACTCGTAAATAAACTCAGAGAGGCTAACCTATCCCTGCAGCCCGATAAGTGCGAGTTCCTCCGGCGAGAAGTAAGCTACTTGGGACACATCATAAGCGAGAATGGTGTGAAACCCGATCCGGGTAAAATAAGCGCAGTCCAGAATTTTCCACGTCCGAATAACCAAAAACAGATCAAACAATTTCTAGGCTTAGCGGGATACTATAGACGCTTCATCCCAAATTTTTCAAACACGGCGAAAGCACTAACTAATCTATTGAAGAAAGACGCACCGTTCGTCTGGCGTAACGAACAGCAAAACGCTTTTGTAAAACTCCGAGATGCGCTATGCGAGGCGCCAATTCTTCAATATCCTAATTTCAAACTCCCATTTGTTATCACCACAGATGCATCAACGGATGCGATAGGCGCCGTACTGAGCCAAGGGCAAATAGGTCGCGATTTACCGATAGCGTATACGTCTAGACTCTTAAATTCAGCCGAGAGAAATTATTCGACGATAGAAAAGGAGTGTCTCGCTATCATTTACGCAGTTCATCAATTCAGGCCATACGTCTATGGCAATCAATTCAAGCTGGTAACAGACCATCGTCCACTGGTGTGGATGAACTCTGTTAAGGACCCATCCAGCCGTCTCGTCAGGTGGAGATTAAAACTCGCGGAGTACGATTATGAAATTGTATACAAATCGGGTAAAACGAATTTAAACGCAGATGCATTATCGCGAAATCCAGCGAAAGTCTGTCCCTTGATTCAACCATCCTCTTCCGACGAAGACATATTTGATATTCCTCCAAAATCTCGAAAACAACAAGAATCCACAATGTCTCTGCCTCCTCCGCCTCCTCCACCTTCACCCGCTACGGATCAACCCCACCTCGGATAACTTACCGACGGAACACACGAGATACGAACCATTGTTTAAATTCACACGCGACAATATCGCCATGAGACGTGATAACGTTGTTCTCTTCATTACCAAGTCCGGACAGCCTTACGACGCAGGAGCTAAACAAATTGATGAAGCGGGAAAATTCTTTTCACATAAAACGGGAATCAACCTCACAAAAGCCAAAGTAGTCCAAGTCGATAATTTTTACCAAATCCAATTGCCAGTCGTAGAACACGAAAAACGCGCAATCGATTTCGATTTAGTAGTAGAAGCTCTACGTTCTTTCTTCGATGTCGTTTCAGAATTACAACTAACTTCAATAAGCATAGCTCAAACGTACTTAGATTCAATTTCATGGTCGCGAATTCAGAAAATATTACAAGATTTATTTTACGAAACCCCACTTCAAATTACCGTTTGCCAAGGCTTGATACTCATTCCACCCGAACAACATAGAGAGAGTATCATAAAAACAAATCACGATACACCGGTTGGCGGACATAAAGGCGTAAAACAAAACATACTCGCGCGTCAGAGAACGTTATTATTGGCCAAACATGAAGGCCCAAATTCAAGAGTATATAAGTAAATGCAAGAGCTGCCAATCCGAAAAACTAGTCCGAGTCAAAACCAAACAACCTTTAACCTTAACGGATACTCCAGGATGCGCCTTCGATAAAATATCGATGGACGTCATGGGTCCGCTTCCAACCACTCCCGAAGGTTTTACAAATATCCTAACAATACAAGATCTATTAACAAAATACTCCGTCGCAATTCCACTCAAACAGACATCTGCGGTCGATATTGCAGATGCCTTGATTACCCAATTTATATGCAAGTTCGGATGCCCAAAAGGGATTTTAACCGACCAAGGCACAAACTTCATAAACAGCCTTATAAAAGCAATAGCAATCAAATTTCGAATTAAACAATATAAATCAACTGCATTCCACCCTCAGACAAACGGTTCGGTGGAAAGATCCCACCACGTGCTCGCTGAATATCTTAAACATTTCATCAGCACCAGTGGCGATTGGGAAAGATGGCTCCCATACGCCATGTTTTCATATAACACCAGCGTTCACGAAGGCACTTTGTACACACCCCACGAGTTAGTTTTCGGGCGTATCGCCAGAACACCTTCGGAAACACCGTTCCAAGATCTGTCGGAAAACGAGACATACTCGGATTATTTAATCGAACTCAATCAGAAAATTTCTAACTCTCAGAAAATAGCGAAGAAAATCTGGACCGTGCAAAACAGCGAGCGAAGCATTATTATGATAAAAAACAAAATGTACAGAAATTCGAGACCGGACAATGGGTGTTCCTATTAAGAGAACCACTCAAACACAAGTTCCAATCACAATACGTGGGCCCATACCGGATTCTCGAAGTTCTAAGCAATAATAATGTCAAATTGTCAATCAAAGGGAAAACAAAAATTGTCCACGCGAACAATTGAAACTGTGTAAACGCATGAATGAATTCGAAAAGAAAAAGACTGAAATGAAACGAGTGAGAGCGAGACAGGTGCGAGAATTAGTGCTAATCGTATCAGTACAACTGACAAAGACAGTGACAGTGCTAGTTCCGATCCAATGAGAGACGAAGGTGCAATCCATAACAAAAGAGGCCACTCCATAGAGGCAGAACGAGCCCGGTACACCAATAAACGCAGGGACTCAGCGGTACCACGGCAGCCAACCGGCAGCGCAGCAAACTTCGAGGCCCGCCCCGACAGGTATCAGCCAGTCAGGAGATCTTGGCCCCGCCAAGATTCCTTTTCGAGGGGGGGAGGTGTGACGTCCGGCGTATCGCCGTCCACCCCCCGACGCCTCCCACAGAGAGCAGGGACGAATTACCTGCAGCCGTCCACGACCAAGCGCACGGGTAAACACCCCTTTCGCCGAGCCAAGGCAGCCGACCCGCAAATCACGCCCCGGAGATGGACCAATCATTTGCGCTACCGCGCAAATCACAGCACCCACGATCCGCCTTCGCAACAACGACTCACCGAATCGCCCGCCGTAACTCAGCCATACTTCATTTTCTCCAACATATATAATTATACATATTAAGTCTAGATCTAAGTACACACGACACTATTCGATGTAACACGAACAACACTCACACATAATTTTAAGATATATTTATAATCAATATTCTCTAAGAAGCGATGCGCTCGCGCGCGCACTCGACGCGCGCGGCTCACGCGTAACGCGAGCCGCGCCCCACCGCAAGGGCCGTCCGCCCTACTCCTACCGTTCGCCCCACTCGAAGGGCTCAGCGACTCGCGCGCCACGAGAACCGAGGAGGTCTCGTGCACGCGAGTGGATCGTGACTTCGTCTCGGGCATCGCCCGGCTCCGGTTCTCTTCCGACTTCATCCCGGGCATCGCCCGACTTCGGATCTCTCTCAAACCTCGACTTCTAGTTCAAATCGTATTCAAGTTCCTATTCTATTTCTAAATCTAAGTTCTATTTCTAGTTCATTAAGTTACTCTAAATCTAGATAGGGAAGTAAGTGTATAGCTAGGATTAATCAAGAATATATCTTTATTTTATTTCTACATTCGAGTCCCTTATTCATTTTATATCTACGCGACACCCTCCGGTTCTCGCGTACAACCATACACAGCGCTACTTTGCGGAGATACAGACACTTGAACCTCTGCATTAGATAGAGCGGACCGCCGCTTATCTGTGCCGAATACAAGTGGAAGATCTCCCGAGTGGACGATCATTCTTCGCCCTCCTGGACCGACGACGATAGAGCGGACCGCCGCTTATCCGACTCGAATCTAGTTAGGAGAAGAAGATCTCGTATGTGTCGCACCGCTACCAAGAAGACGCGCCGCGCCGGTAGAAAGAATTTCTTGCGACAACTTGTGCGGGAGTACAACGGATCCCAGGCGTGCCCAGCCTACCATTCCGTGATTGCTGCAGCACCACCAGCCTCCTGCAGCACCACCGACATCTCCGACGCCAGCATCCGAGTCCGGTCAACGTCGCTGGACCCTCACTCCATTGACGCTCCCTCAACGCCCATCTTACGCGTCCACTGTCCCAGCCGGTGACCCTCGACGACAGCGGTACCTGGAAAGGGGATATTAAGGTGTTAATCGACGAAAGGTAAGTAAATTTCACTTTACCGCATCGAAAAGGGTAAAATTACCGCTCGCGTCCCATAAAAGGAAACCACGGTACCCATCACAATCGAGTGATCGGCCCTGTGTTTTTATATTTCGTTTCGTACGGTCGACTCCGGAAATTCTCCCGGTCCCGGACGTGACACTTACCATGAAACATAGAAATGAGATGCGATATCGCGATTTAAGAAGCATTAGAACTCTATTGCTACGATACGTAGAAATTTGCAAACGCTATTTCCTTGCAAGGAAGTGTCGCATTTACATTCATTTGAAGTGTAGACGAGGAATACATAACACTTCGCAAATCATATTACATCTTACCATGAAACATAGAAATGAGATGCGATATCGCGTTTTAAGAAGCATTAGAACTCTATTGCTACGATACCTAGACATCTGCAGACGCTATTTCCTAGCAAGGAAGTGTCGCATTTACATTCATTTGAAGTGTAGACGAGGAATACATAACACTTCGCAAAGTCATATTATATCTTACCATGAAACATAGAAATGAGATGCGATATCGCGTTTTTAAGAATCATAAGAACTCTATTGCTACGATACGTAGACATCTGCAAGCGCTATTTCCTTGCAAGGAAGTGTCGCATTTACATTCAGTTGATGTGTAGACGAGGAATACATAACACTTCGCAAATCATATTATATCTTACCATGAAACATAGAAATGAGATGCGATATCGCGTTTTAAGAAGCATTAGAACTCTATTGCTACGATACGTAGACATCTGCAAACGCTATTTCCTTGCAAGGAAGTGTCGCATTTACATTCATTTGAAGTGTAGACGAGGAATAAATGACACTTCGCAAATCATATTATATCTTATCATGAAACATAGAAATGAGATGCGATATCGCGTTTTAAGAAGCATTAGAACACTATTGCTACGATAGGTAGACATTTGCAAACGCTATTTCCTTGCAAGGAAGTGTCGCATTTACATTCGTTTGAAGTGTAGACGAGGAATACACAACACTTCGCAAATCATATTATATCTTACCATGAAACATAGAAATGAGATGCGATATCGCGTTTTAAGAATCATAAGAACTCTATTGCTACGATACGTAGACATCTGCAAGCGCTATTTCCTTGCAAGGAAGTGTCGCATTTACATTCAGTTGATGTGTAGACGAGGAATACATAACACTTCGCAAATCATATTATATCTTACCATGAAACATAGAAATGAGATGCGATATCGCGTTTTAAGAAGCATTAGAACTCTATTGCTACGATACGTAGACATCTGCAAACGCTATTTCCTTGCAAGGAAGTGTCGCATTTACATTCATTTGAAGTGTAGACGAGGAATAAATGACACTTCGCAAATCATATTATATCTTATCATGAAACATAGAAATGAGATGCGATATCGCGTTTTAAGAAGCATTAGAACACTATTGCTACGATAGGTAGACATTTGCAAACGCTATTTCCTTGCAAGGAAGTGTCGCATTTACATTCGTTTGAAGTGTAGACGAGGAATACATAACACTTCGCAAATCATATTATATCTTACCATGAAACATAGAAATGAGATGCGATATCGCGTTTTAAGAAGCATTAGAACTCTATTGCTACGATACCTAGACATCTGCAGACGCTATTTCCTAGCAAGGAAGTGTCGCATTTACAATCATTTGAAGTGTAGACGAGGAATACATAACACTTCGCAAATCATATTATATCTTACCATGAAACATAGAAATGAGATGCGATATCGCGTTTTAAGAAGCATTAGAACTCTATTGCTACGATACGTAGACATCTGCAAACGCTATTTCCTTGCAAGGAAGTGTCGCATTTACATTCATTTGAAGTGTAGACGAGGAATACATGACACTTCGCAAATCATATTATATCTTATCATGAAACATAGAAATGAGATGCGATATCGCGTTTTAAGAAGCATTAGAACACTATTGCTACGATAGGTAGACATTTGCAAACGCTATTTCCTTGCAAGGAAGTGTCGCATTTACATTCATTTGAAGTGTAGACGAGGAATACATAACACTTCGCAAATCATATTACATCTTACCATGAAACATAGAAATGAGATGCGATATCGCGTTTTAAGAAGCATTAGAACTCTATTGCTACGATACCTAGACATCTGCAGACGCTATTTCCTAGCAAGGAAGTGTCGCATTTACATTCATTTGAAGTGTAGACGAGGAATACATAACACTTCGCAAGTCATATTATATCTTACCATGAAACATAGAAATGAGATGCGATATCGCGTTTTAAGAAGCATTAGAACTCTATTGCTACGATACGTAGACATCTACAAACGCTATTTCCTTGCAAAGATGTGTCGCATTTACATTCATTTGAAGTGTAGACGAGGAATACATAACACTTCGCAAATCATATTATATCTTACCATGAAACATAGAAATGAGATGCGATATCGCGTTTTAAGAATCATAAGAACTCTATTGCTACGATACGTAGACATCTGCAAGCGCTATTTCCTTGCAAGGAGGTGTCGCATTTACATTCAGTTGATGTGTAGACGAGGAATACATAACACTTCGCAAATCGTATTATATCTTACCATGAAACATAGAAATGAGATGCGATATCGCGTTTTAAGATGCATTAGAACTCTATTGCTACGATACGTAGACATCTGCAAACGCTATTTCCTTGCAAGGAAGTGTCGCATTTACATTCATTTGAAGTGTAGACGAGGAATACATAACACTTCGCAAATCATATTATATCTTATCATGAAACATAGAAATGAGATGCGATATCGCGTTTTAAGAAGCATTAGAACACTATTGCTACGATAGGTAGACATTTGCAAACGCTATTTCCTTGCAAGGAAGTGTCGCATTTACATTCGTTTGAAGTGTAGACGAGGAATACACAACACTTCGCAAATCATATTATATCTTACCGT
This sequence comes from Xylocopa sonorina, assembly GCF_050948175.1. NCBI lineage: Eukaryota > Metazoa > Arthropoda > Insecta > Hymenoptera > Apidae > Xylocopa > Xylocopa sonorina. The sequence continues at coordinate 859,220 of NW_027490166.1, forward strand.
GAAACAAAGAAATGAGATGCGATATCGCGTTTTAAGAAGCATTAGAACTCTATTGCTACGATACGTAGACATCTGAAAACGCTATTTCCTTGCAAGGAAGTGTCGCATTTACATTCATTTGAAGTGTAGACGAGGAATACATGACACTTCGCAAATCATATTATATCTTATCATGAAACATAGAAATGAGATGCGATATCGCGTTTTAAGAAGCATTAGAACACTATTGCTACGATAGGTAGACATTTGCAAACGCTATTTCCTTGCAAGGAAGTGTCGCATTTACACTCATTTGAAGTGTAGACGAGGAATACATAACACTTCGCAAATCATATTATATCTTACCATGAAATATAGAAATGAGATGCGATATCGCGTTTTAAGAAGCATTAGAACACTATTGCTACGATACCTAGACATCTGCAGACGCTATCTCCTAGCAAGGAAGTGTCGCATTTACATTCATTTGAAGTGTAGACGAGGAATACATAACACTTCGCAAGTCATATTATATCTTACTATGAAACATAGAAATGAGATGCGATATCGCGTTTTAAGAAGCATTAGAACTCTATTGCTACGATACGTAGACATCTGCAAACGCTATTTCCTTGCAAGGAAGTGTCGCATTTACATTCATTTGAAGTGTAGACGAGGAATACATGACACTTCGCAAATCATATTATATCTTATCATGAAACATAGAAATGAGATGCGATATCGCGTTTTAAGAAGCATTAGAACACTATTGCTACGATAGGTAGACATTTGCAAACGCTATTTCCTTGCAAGGAAGTGTCGCATTTACATTCAGTTCATGTGTAGACGAGGAATACATAACACTTCGCAAATCATATTATATCTTACCATGAAACATAGGAATGAGATGCGATATCGTGTTTTAAGAATCATAAGAACTCTATTGCTACGATACGTAGACATCTGCAAACGCTATTTCCTTGCAAGGAAGTGTCGCATTTACATTCATTTGAAGTGTAGACGAGGAATGCATAACACTTCACAATGAATATTATATCTTATCATGAAACATAGATATGAAATGCAATATCTCGTTTTAAGAAGCATTAGAACTCTATTGCTACGATACCTAGACATCTGCAGACGCTATTTCCTAGCAAGGAAGTGTCGCATTTACATTCATTTGAAGTGTAGACGAGCAATACATAACTCTTCGCAAATCATTTTATATCTTACCATGAAACATAGAAATGAGATGCGATCTCGCGATTTAAGAAGCATTAGAAATCTATTGCTACGATACGTAGGCATCTGCAAACGCTATTTCCTAGCGAGAAAGTGTCGCATTCACATTCATTTGAAGTGTAGACGAGGAAAACATAACACTTCGCAAATCATATTATATCTTACCATGAAACATAGAAATGAGATGCGATATCGCGTTTTAAGAAGCATTAGAACTCTATTGCTACGATACGTAGACATTTGCAAACGCTATTTCCTTGCAAGGAAGTGTCGCATTTACATTCATTTGAAGTGTAGACGAGGAATACATAACACTTCGCAAATCATATTATATCTTACCATGAAACATAGAAATGAGATGCGATATCGCGTTTTAAGAAGCATTAGAACTCTATTGCTACGATACCTAGACATCTGCAGACGCTATTTCCTAGCAAGGAAGTGTCGCATTTACATTCATTTGAAGTGTAGACGAGGAATACATAACACTTCGCAAATCATTTTATACCTTACCATGAAACATAGAAATGGGATGCGATCTCGCGTTTTTAGAAGCATTAGAAATCTATTGCTACGATACGTAGGCATCTGCAAACGCTATTTCCTAGCGAGAAAGTGTCGCATTCACATTCATTTGAAGTGTAGAAGAGGAAAACATAACACTTCGCAAATCATATTATATCTTACCATGAAACATAGAAATGAGATGCGATATCGCGATTTAAGAAGCATTAGAACTCTATTGCTACGATAGGTAGACATTTGCAAACGCTATTTCCTTGCAAGGAAGTGTCGCATTTAAATTCAGTTCATGTGTAGACGAGGAATACATAACACTTCGCAAATCATATTATATCTTACCATGAAAGATAGAAATGAGATGCGATATCGCGTTTTAAGAAGCATTAGAACTCTATTGCTACGATACGTAGACATCTGCAAACGCTATTTCCTTGCAAGGAAGTGTCGCATTTACATTCATTTGAAGTGTAGACGAGGAATACATGACACTTCGCAAATCATATTATATCTTATCATGAAACATAGAAATGAGATGCGATATCGCGTTTTAAGAAGCATTAGAACACTATTGCTACGATAGGTAGACATTTGCAAACGCTATTTCCTTGCAAGGAAGTGTCGCATTTACACTCATTTGAAGTGTAGAAGAGGAATACATAACACTTCGCAAATCATATTATATCTTACCATGAAACATAGAAATGGGATGCGATATCGCGTTTTAAGAAGCATTAGAACTCTATTGCTACGATACGTAGACATCTGCAAACGCTATTTCCTTGCAAGGAAGTGTCGCATTTACATTCATTTGAAGTGTAGACGAGGAATGCATAACACTTCACAATGAATATTATATCTTATCATGAAACATAGATATGAAATGCAATATCTCGTTTTAAGAAGCATTAGAACTCTATTGCTACGATACCTAGACATCTGCAGACGCTATTTCCTAGCAAGGAAGTGTCGCACTTACATTCATTTGAAGTGTAGACGAGGAATACATAACACTTCGCAAATCATATTATATCTTACCATGAAACATAGAAATGAGATGCGATATCGCGTTTTAAGAATCATAAGAACTCTATTGCTACGATACGTAGACATCTGCAAGCGCTATTTCCTTGCAAAGAAGTGTCGCATTTACATTCATTTGAAGTGTAGACGAGGAATGCATAACACTTCACAATGAATATTATATCTTACCATGAAAGATAGAAATGAGATGCGATATCGCGTTTTAAGAAGCATTAGAACTCTATTGCTACGATACGTAGACATCTGCAAACGCTATTTCCTTGCAAGGAAGTGTCGCATTTACATTCATTTGAAGTGTAGACGAGGAGTACATGACACTTCGCAAATCATATTATATCTTATCATGAAACATAGAAATGAGATGCGATATCGCGTTTTAAGAAGCATTAGAACACTATTGCTACGATAGGTAGACATTTGCAAACGCTATTTCATTGCAAGGAAGTGTCGCATTTACACTCATTTGAAGTGTAGAAGAGGAATACATAACACTTCGCAAATCATATTATATCTTACCATGAAACATAGAAATGAGACGCGATATCGCGTTTTAAGAAGCATTAGAACTCTATTGCTACGATACGTAGACATCTGCAAACGCTATTTCCTTGCAAGGAAGTGTCGCATTTACATACATTTGAAGTGTAGACGAGGAATACATGACACTTCGCAAATCATATTATATCTTATCATGAAACATAGAAATGAGATGCGATATCGCGTTTTAAGAAGCATTAGAACACTATTGCTACGATAGGTAGACATTTGCAAACGCTATTTCCTTGCAAGGAAGTGTCGCATTTACATTCATTTGAAGTGTAGACGAGGAATACATAACACTTCGCAAATCATATTATATCTTACCATGAAACATAGAAATGAGATGCGATATCGCGTTTTAAGAAGCATTAGAACTCTATTGCTACGATACCTAGACATCTGCAGACGCTATCTCCTAGCAAGGAAGTGTCGCATTTACATTCATTTGAAGTGTAGACGAGGAATACATAACACTTCGCAAGTCATATTATATCTTACCATGAAACATAGAAATGAGATGCGATATCGCGTTTTAAGAAGCATTAGAACTCTATTGCTACGATACGTAGACATCTGCAAACGCTATTTCCTTGCAAGGAAGTGTAGCATTTACATTCATTTGAAGTGAAGACGAGGAATACATGACACTTCGCAAATCATATTATATCTTATCATGAAACATAGAAATGAGATGCGATATCGCGTTTTAAGAAGCATTAGAACACTATTGCTACGATAGGTAGACATTTGCAAACGCTATTTCCTTGCAAGGAAGTGTCGCATTTACATTCAGTTCATGTGTAGACGAGGAATACATAACACTTCGCAAATCATATTATATCTTACCATGAAACATAGAAATGAGATGCGATATCGCGTTTTAAGAATCATAAGAACTCTATTGCTACGATACGTAGACATCTGCAAACGCTATTTCCTTGCAAGGAAGTGTCGCATTTACATTCATTTGAATTGTAGACGAGGAATGCATAACACTTCACAATGAATATTATATCTTATCATGAAACATAGATATGAAATGCAATATCTCGTTTTAGGAAGCATTAGAACTCTATTGCTACGATACCTAGACATCTGCAGACGCTATTTCCTAGCAAGGAAGTGTCGCATTTACATTCATTTGAAGTGTAGACGAGGAATACATAACACTTCGAAAATCATATTATATCTTACCATGAAACATAGAAATGAGATGCGATATCGCGTTTTAAGAATCATAAGAACTCTATTGCTACGATACGTAGACATCTGCAAGCGCTATTTCCTTGCAAAGAAGTGTCGCATTTACATTCATTTGAAGTGTAGACGAGGAATGCATAACACTTCACAATGAATATTATATCTTATCATGAAACATAGATATGAAATGCAATATCTCGTTTTAAGAAGCATTAGAACTCTATTGCTACGATACGTAGACATCTGCAAACGCTATTTCCTTGCAAGGAAGTGTCGCATTTACATTCATTTGAAGTATAGACGAGGAATACATGACACTTCGCAAATCATATTATATCTTATCATGAAACATAGAAATGAGATGCGATATCGCGTTTTAAGAAGCATTAGAACACTATTGCTACGATAGGTAGACATTTGCAAACGCTATTTCCTTGCAAGGAAGTGTCGCATTTACACTCATTTGAAGTGTAGAAGAGGAATACATAACACTTCGCAAATCATATTATATCTTACCATGAAACATAGAAATGAGATGCGATATCGCGTTTTAAGAAGCATTAGAACTCTATTGCTACGATACGTAGACATCTGCAAACGCTATTTCCTTGCAAGGAAGTGTCGCATTTACATTCATTTGAAGTGTAGACGAGGAATACATGACACTTCGCAAATCATATTATATCTTATCATGAAACATAGAAATGAGATGAGATATCGCGTTTTAAGAAGCATTAGAACACTATTGCTACGATAGGTAGACAATTGCAAACGCTATTTCCTTGCAAGGAAGTGTCGCATTTACATTCATTTGAAGTGTAGACGAGGAATACATAACACTTCGCAAATCATATTACATCTTACCATGAAACATAGAAATGAGATGCGATATCGCGTTTTAAGAAGCATTAGAACTCTATTGCTACGATACCTAGACATCTGCAGACGCTATTTCCTAGCAAGGAAGTGTCGCATTTACATTCATTTGAAGTGTAGACGAGGAATACATAACACTTCGCAAGTCATATTATATCTTACCATGAAACATAGAAATGAGATGCGATATCGCGTTTTAAGAAGCATTAGAACTCTATTGCTACGATACGTAGACATCTGCAAACGCTATTTCCTTGCAAAGAAGTGTCGCATTTACATTCATTTGAAGTGTAGACGAGGAATACATAACACTTCGCAAATCATATTATATCTTACCATGAAACATAGAAATGAGATGCGATATCGCATTTTAAGAAGCATTAGAACTCTATTGCTACGATACCTAGACATCTGCAGACGCTATTTCCTAGCAAGGAAGTGTCGCATTTACATTCATTTGAAGTGTAGACGAGGAATACATAACACTTCGCAAATCATATTATATCTTATCATGAAACATAGAAATGAGATGCGATATCGCGTTTTAAGAAGCATTAGAACACTATTGCTACGATAGGTAGACATTTGCAAACGCTATTTCCTGGCAAGGAAGTGTCGCATTTACATTCATTTGAAGTGTAGGCGAGGAATACATGACACTTCGCAAATCATATTATATCTTATCATGAAACATAGAAATGAGATGCGATATCGCGTTTTAAGAAGCATTAGAACACTATTGCTACGATAGGTAGACATTTGCAAACGCTATTTCCTTGCAAGGAAGTGTCGCATTTACACTCATTTGAAGTGTAGAAGAGGAATACATAACACTTCGCAAATCATATTATATCTTACCATGAAACATAGAAATGAGATGCGATACCGCGTTTTAAGAAGCATTAGAACTCTATTGCTACGATACGTAGACATCTGCAAACGCTATTTCCTTGCAAGGAAGTGTCGCATTTACATTCATTTGAAGTGTAGACAAGGAATACATAACACTTCGCAAATCATATTATATCTTACCATGAAACATAGAAATGAGATGCGATATCGCGTTTTAAGAAGCATTAGAACTCTATTGCTACGATACCTAGACATCTGCAGACGCTATTTCCTAGCAAGGAAGTGTCGCATTTACATTCATTTGAAGTGTAGACAAGGAATACATAACACTTCGCAAATCATATTATATCTTATCATGAAACATAGAAATGAGATGCGATATCGCGTTTTAAGAAGCATTAGAACACTATTGCTACGATAGGTAGACATTTGCAAACGCTATTTCCTGGCAAGGAAGTGTCGCATTTACATTCATTTGAAGTGTAGACGAGGAATACATGACACTTCGCAAATCATATTATATCTTATCATGAAACATAGAAATGAGATGCGATATCGCGTTTTAAGAAGCATTAGAACACTATTGCTACGATAGGTAGACATTTGCAAACGCTATTTGCTTGCAAGGAAGTGTCGCATTTACACTCATTTGAAGTGTAGAAGAGGAATACATAACACTTCGCAAATCATATTATATCTTACCATGAAACATAGAAATGAGATGCGATACCGCGTTTTAAGAAGCATTAGAACTCTATTGCTACGATACGTAGACATCTGCAAACGCTATTTCCTTGCAAGGAAGTGTCGCATTTACATTCATTTGAAGTGTAGACGAGGAATACATGACTCTTCGCAAATCATATTATATCTTATCATGAAACATAGAAATGAGATGCGATATCGCGTTTTAAGAAGCATTAGAACACTATTGCTACGATAGGTAGACATTTGCAAACGCTATTTCCTTGCAAGGAAGTGTCCCATTTACATTCAGTTCATGTGTAGACGAGGAATACATAACACTTCGCAAATCATATTATATCTTACCATGAAACATAGGAATGAGATGCGATATCGCGTTTTAAGAATCATAAGAACTCTATTGCTACGATACGTAGACATCTGCAAACGCTATTTCCTTGCAAGGAAGTGTCGCATTTACATTCATTTGAAGTGTAGACGAGGAATACATGACACTTCGCAAATCATATTATATCTTATCATGAAACATAGAAATGAGATGCGATATCGCGTTTTAAGAAGCATTAGAACACTATTGCTACGATAGGTAGACATCTGCAAGCGCTACTTCCTTGCAAGGAAGTGTCGCATTTACATTCAGTTGATGTGTAGACGAGGAATACATAACACTTCGCAAATCATATTATATCTTACCATGAAACATAGAAATGAGATGCGATATCGCGTTTTAAGAAGCATTAGAACTCTATTGCTACGATACGTAGACATCTGCAAACGCTATTTCCTTGCAAGGAAGTGTCGCATTTACATTCATTTGAAGTGTAGACGAGGAATACATGACACTTCGCAAATCATATTATATCTTATCATGAAACATAGAAATGAGATGCGATATCGCGTTTTAAGAAGCATTAGAACACTATTTCTACGATAGGTAGACATTTGCAAACGCTATTTCCTTGCAAGGAAGTGTCGCATTTACATTCATTTGAAGTGTAGACGAGGAATACATAACACTTCGCAAATCATATTATATCTTACCATGAAATATAGAAATGAGATGCGATATCGCGTTTTAAGAAGCATTAGAACTCTATTGCTACGATACGTAGACATCTGCAAACGCTATTTCCTTGCAAGGAAGTGTCGCATTTACATTCATTTGAAGTGTAGACGAGGAATACATGACACTTCGCAAATCATATTATATCTTATCATGAAACATAGAAATGAGATGCAATATCTCGTTTTAAGAAGCATTAGAACTCTATTGCTACGATACCTAGACATCTGCAGACGCTATTTCCTAGCAAGGAAGTGTCGCATTTACATTCATTTGAAGTGTAGACGAGGAATACATAACACTTCGCAAATCATTTTATATCTTACCATGAAACATAGAAATGGGATGCGATCTCGCGTTTTAAGAAGCATTAGGAATCTATTGCTACGATACGTAGGCATCTGCAAACGCTATTTCCTAGCGAGAAAGTGTCGCATTCACATTCATTTGAAGTGTAGACGAGGAAAACATAACACTTCGCAAATCATATTATATCTTACCATGAAACATAGAAATGAGATGCGATATCGCGTTTTAAGAAGCATTAGAACTCTATTGCTACGATACGTAGACATTTGCAAACGCTATTTCCTTGCAAGGAAGTGTCGCATTTACATTCATTTGAAGTGTAGATGAGGAATACATAACACTTCGCAAATCATATTATATCTTACCATGAAACATAGAAATGAGATGCGATATCGCGTTTTAAGAAGCATTAGAACTCTATTGCTACGATACCTAGACATCTGCAGACGCTATTTCCTAGCAAGGAAGTGTCGCATTTACATTCATTTGAAGTGTAGACGAGGAATACATAACACTTCGCAAATCATTTTATACCTTACCATGAAACATAGAAATGGGATGCGATCTCGCGTTTATAGAAGCATTAGAAATCTATTGCTACGATACGTAGGCATCTGCAAACGCTATTTCCTAGCGAGAAAGTGTCGCATTCACATTCATTTGAAGTGTAGAAGAGGAAAACATAACACTTCGCAAATCATATTATATCTTACCATGAAACATAGAAATGAGATGCGATATCGCGTTTTAAGAATCATAAGAACTCTATTGCTACGATACGTAGACATCTGCAAACGCTATTTCCTTGCAACGAAGTGTCGCATTTACATTCATTTGAAGTGTAGACGAGGAATACATAACACTTCGCAAATCATATTATATCTTACCATGAAACACAGAAATGAGATGCGATATCGCGTTTTAAGAATCATAAGAACTCTATTGCTACGATACGTAGACATCTGCAAGCGCTACTTCCTTGCAAGGAAGTGTCGCATTTACATTCAGTTGATGTGTAGACGAGGAATACATAACACTTCGCAAATCATATTATATCTTATCATGAAACATAGAAATGAGATGCGATATCGCGTTTTAAGAAGCAGTAGAACACTATTGCTACGATAGGTAGACATTTGCAAACGCTATTTCCTGGCAAGGAAGTGTCGCATTTACATTCATTTGAAGTGTAGACGCGGAATACATGACACATCGCAAATCATATTATATCTTATCATGAAACATAGAAATGAGATGCGATATCGCGTTTTAAGAAGCATTAGAACACTATTGCTACGATAGGTAGACATTTGCAAACGCTATTTCCTTGCAAGGAAGTGTCGCATTTACACTCATTTGAAGTGTAGAAGAGGAATACATAACACTTCGCAAATCATATTATATCTTACCATGAAACATAGAAATGAGATGCGATACCGCGTTTTAAGAAGCATTAGAACTCTATTGCTACGATACGTAGACATCTGCAAACGCTATTTCCTTGCAAGGAAGTGTCGCATTTACATTCATTTGAAGTGTAGACGAGGAATACATGACACTTCGCAAATCATATTATATCTTATCATGAAACATAGAAATGAGATGCGATATCGCGTTTTAAGAAGCATTAGAACACTATTGCTACGATAGGTAGACATTTGCAAACGCCATTTCCTTGCAAGGAAGTGTCGCATTTACATTCATTTGAAGTGTAGACGAGGAATACATAACACTTCGCAAATCATATTATATCTTACCATGAAATATAGAAATGAGATGCGATATCGCGTTTTAAGAAGCATTAGAACTCTATTGCTACGATACCTAGACATCTGCAGACGCTATCTCCTAGCAAGGAAGTGTCGCATTTACATTCATTTGAAGTGTAGACGAGGAATACATAACACTTCGCAAGTCATATTATATCTTACCATGAAACATAGAAATGAGATGCGATAACGCGTTTTAAGAAGCATTAGAACTCTATTGCTACGATACGTAGACATCTGCAAACGCTATTTCCTTGCAAGGAAGTGTCGCATTTACATTCATTTGAAGTGTAGACGAGGAATACATGACACTTCGCAAATCATATTATATCTTATCATGAAACATAGAAATGAGATGCGATATCGCGTTTTAAGAAGCATTAGAACACTATTGCTACGATAGGTAGACATTTGCAAACGCTATTTCCTTGCAAGGAAGTGTCGCATTTACATTCAGTTCATGTGTAGACGAGGAATACATAACACTTCGCAAATCATATTATATCTTACCATGAAACATAGGAATGAGATGCGATATCGCGTTTTAAGAATCATTAGAACTCTATTGCTACGATACGTAGACATCTGCAAACGCTATTTCCTTGCAAGGAAGTGTCGCATTTACATTCATTTGAAGTGTAGACGAGGAATGCATAACACTTCACAATGAATATTATATCTTATCATGAAACATAGATATGAAATGCAATATCTCGTTTTAAGAAGCATTAGAACTCTATTGCTACGATACCTAGACATCTGCAGACGCTATTTCCTAGCAAGGAAGTGTCGCATTTACATTCATTTGAAGTGTAGACGAGCAATACATAACAATTCGCAAATCATTTTATATCTTACCAAGAAACATAGAAATGGGATGCGATCTCGCGATTTAAGAAGCATCAGAAATCTATTGCTACGATACGTAGGCATCTGCAAACGCTATTTCCTAGCGAGAAAGTGTCGCATTCACATTCATTTGAAGTGTAGACGAGGAAAACATAACACTTCGCAAATCATATTATATCTTACCATGAAACATAGAAATGAGATGCGATATCGCGTTTTAAGAAGCATTAGAACTCTATTGCTACGATACGTAGACATTTGCAAACGCTATTTCCTTGCAAGGAAGTGTCGCATTTACATTCATTTGAAGTGTAGACGAGGAATACATAACACTTCGCAAATCATATTATATCTTACCATGAAACATAGAAATGAGATGCGATATCGCGTTTTAAGAAGCATTAGAACTCTATTGCTACGATACCTAGACATCTGCAGACGCTATTTCCTAGCAAGGAAGTGTCGCATTTACATTCATTTGAAGTGTAGACGAGGAATACATAACACTTCGCAAATCATTTTATACCTTACCATGAAACATAGAAATGGGATGCGATCTCGCGTTTATAGAAGCATTAGAAATCTATTGCTACGATACGTAGGCATCTGCAAACGCTATTTCCTAGCGAGAAAGTGTCGCATTCACATTCATTTGAAGTGTAGAAGAGGAAAACATAACACTTCGCAAATCATATTATATCTTACCATGAAACATAGAAATGAGATGCGATTTCGCGTTTTAAGAATCATAAGAACTCTATTGCTACGATACGTAGACATCTGCAAACGCTATTTCCTTGCAAAGAAGTGTCGCATTTACATTCTTTTGAAGTGTAGACGAGGAATACATAACACTTCGCAAATCATATTATATCTTACCATGAAACACAGAAATGAGATGCGATATCGCGTTTTAAGAATCATAAGAACTCTATTGCTACGATACGTAGACATCTGCAAGCGCTACTTCCTTGCAAGGAAGTGTCGCATTTACATTCAGTTGATGTGTAGACGAGGAATACATAACACTTCGCAAATCATATTATATCTTACCATGAAAGATAGAAATGAGATGCGATATCGCGTTTTAAGAAGCATTAGAACTCTATTGCTACGATACGTAGACATCTGCAAACGCTATTTCCTTGCAAGGAAGTGTCGCATTTACATTCATTTGAAGTGTAGACGAGGAATACATGACACTTCGCAAATCATATTATATCTTATCATGAAACATAGAAATGAGATGCGATATCGCGTTTTAAGAAGCATTAGAACACTATTGCTACGATAGGTAGACATTTGCAAACGCTATTTCCTTGCAAGGAAGTGTCGCATTTACACTCATTTGAAGTGTAGAAGAGGAATACATAACACTTCGCAAATCATATTATATCTTACCATGAAACATAGAAATGAGATGCGATACCGCGTTTTAAGAAGCATTAGAACTCTATTGCTACGATACGTAGACATCTGCAAACGCTATTTCCTTGCAAGGAAGTGTCGCATTTACATTCATTTGAAGTGTAGACGAGGAATACATGACACTTCGCAAATCATATTATATCTTATCATGAAACATAGAAATGAGATGCGATATCGCGTTTTAAGAAGCATTAGAACACTATTGCTACGATAGGTAGACATTTGCAAACGCCATTTCCTTGCAAGGAAGTGTCGCATTTACATTCATTTGAAGTGTAGACGAGGAATACATAACACTTCGCAAATCATATTATATCTTACCATGAAATATAGAAATGAGATGCGATATCGCGTTTTAAGAAGCATTAGAACTCTATTGCTACGATACCTAGACATCTGCAGACGCTATCTCCTAGCAAGGAAGTGTCGCATTTACATTCATTTGAAGTGTAGACGAGGAATACATCACACTTCGCAAGTCATATTATATCTTACCATGAAACATAGAAATGAGATGCGATATCGCGTTTTAAGAAGCATTAGAACTCTATTGCTACGATACGTAGACATCTGCAAACGCTATTTCCTTGCAAGGAAGTGTCGCATTTACATTCATTTGAAGTGTAGACGAGGAATACATGACACTTCGCAAATCATATTATATCTTATCATGAAACATAGAAATGAGATGCGATATCGCGTTTTAAGAAGCATTAGAACACTATTGCTACGATAGGTAGACATTTGCAAACGCTATTTCCTTGCAAGGAAGTGTCGCATTTACACTCATTTGAAGTGTAGAAGAGGAATACATAACACTTCGCAAATCATATTATATCTTACCATGAAACATAGAAATGAGATGCGATATCGCGTTTTAAGAAGCATTAGAACTCTATTGCTACGATACGTAGACATCTGCAAACGCTATTTCCTTGCAAGGAAGTGTCGCATTTACATTCATTTGAAGTGTAGACGAGGAATACATGACACTTCGCAAATCATATTATATCTTATCATGAAACATAGAAATGAGATGCGATATCGCGTTTTAAGAAGCATTAGAACACTATTTCTACGATAGGTAGACATTTGCAAACGCTATTTCCTTGCAAGGAAGTGTCGCATTTACATTCATTTGAAGTGTAGACGAGGAATACATAACACTTCGCAAATCATATTATATCTTACCATGAAATATAGAAATGAGATGCGATATAGCGTTTTAAGAAGCATTAGAACTCTATTGCTACGATACGTAGACATCTGCAAACGCTATTTCCTTGCAAGGAAGTGTCGCAATTACATTCATTTGAAGTGTAGACGAGGAATACATGACACTTCGCAAATCATATTATATCTTATCATGAAACATAGAAATGAGATGCGATATCGCGTTTTAAGAAGCATTAGAACACTATTGCTACGATAGGTAGACACTTGCAAACGCTATTTCCTTGCAAGGAAGTGTCGCATTTACATTCAGTTCATGTGTAGACGAGGAATACATAACACTTCGCAAATCATATTATATCTTACCATGAAACATAGAAATGAGATGCGATATCGCGTTTTAAGAATCATAAGAACTCTATTGCTACGATACGTAGACATCTGCAAACGCTATTTCCTTGCAAGGAAGTGTCGCATTTACATTCATTTGAAGTGTAGACGAGGAATGCATAACACTTCACAATGAATATTATATCTTATCATGAAACATAGATATGAAATGCAATATCTCGTTTTAAGAAGCATTAGAACTCTATTGCTACGATACCTAGACATCTGCAGACGCTAATTCCTAGCAAGGAAGTGTCGCATTTACATTCATTTGAAGTGTAGACGAGGAATACATAACACTTCGCAAATCATTTTATATCTTACCATGAAACATAGAAATGGGATGCGATCTCGCGTTTTAAGAAGCATTAGAAATCTATTGCTACGATACGTAGGCATCTGCAAACGCTATTTCCTAGCGAGAAAGTGTCGCATTCACATTCATTTGAAGTGTAGACGAGGAAAACATAACACTTCGCAAATCATATTATATCTTACCATGAAACATAGAAATGAGATGCGATATCGCGTTTTAAGAAGCATTAGAACTCTATTGCTACGATACGTAGACATTTGCAAACGCTATTTCCTTGCAAGGAAGTGTCGCATTTACATTCATTTGAAGTGTAGACGAGAAATACATAACACTTCGCAAATCATATTATATCTTACCATGAAACATAGAAATGAGATGCGATATCGCGTTTTAAGAAGCATTAGAACTCTATTGCTACGATACCTAGACATCTGCAGACGCTATTTCCTAGCAAGGAAGTGTCGCATTTACATTCATTTGAAGTGTAGACGAGGAATACATAACACTTCGCAAATCATTTTATACCTTACCATGAAACATAGAAATGGGATGCGATCTCGCGTTTATAGAAGCATTAGAAATCTATTTCTACGATACGTAGGCATCTGCAAACGCTATTTCCTAGCGAGAAAGTGTCGCATTCACATTCATTTGAAGTGTAGAAGAGGAAAACATAACACTTCGCAAATCATATTATATCTTACCATGAAACATAGAAATGAGATGCGATATCGCGTTTTAAGAATCATAAGAACTCTATTGCTACGATACGTAGACATCTGCAAACGCTATTTCCTTGCAAAGAAGTGTCGCATTTACATTCATTTGAAGTGTAGACGAGGAATACATAACACTTCGCAAATCATATTATATCTTACCATGAAACACAGAAATGAGATGCGATATCGCGTTTTAAGAATTATAAGAACTCTATTGCTACGATACGTAGACATCTGCAAGCGCTACTTCCTTGCAAGGAAGTGTCGCATTTACATTCAGTTGATGTGTAGACGAGGAATACATAACACTTCGCAAATCATATTATATCTTATCATGAAACATAGAAATGAGATGCGATATCGCGTTTTAAGAAGCATTAGAACACTATTGCTACGATAGGTAGACATTTGCAAACGCTATTTCCTGGCAAGGAAGTGTCGCATTTACATTCATTTGAAGTGTAGACGCGGAATACATGACACATCGCAAATCATATTATATCTTATCATGAAACATAGAAATGAGATGCGATATCGCGTTTTAAGAAGCATTAGAACACTATTGCTACGATAGGTAGACATTTGCAAACGCTATTTCCTTGCAAGGAAGTGTCGCATTTACATTCAGTTCATGTGTAGACGAGGAATACATAACACTTCGCAAATCATATTATATCTTACCATGAAACATAGGAATGAGATGCGATATCGCGTTTTAAGAATCATAAGAACTCTATTGCTACGATACGTAGACATCTGCAAACGCTATTTCCTTGCAAGGAAGTGTCGCATTTACATTCATTTGAAGTGTAGACGAGGAATGCATAACACTTCACAATGAATATTATATCTTATCATGAAACATAGATATGAAATGCAATATCTCGTTTTAAGAAGCATTAGAACTCTATTGCTACGATACCTAGACATCTGCAGACGCTATTTCCTAGCAAGGAAGTGTCGCATTTACATTCATTTGAAGTGTAGACGAGCAATACATAACACTTCGCAAATCATTTTATATCTTACCATGAAACATAGAAATGGGATGCGATCTCGCGATTTAAGAAGCATCAGAAATCTATTGCTACGATACGTAGGCATCTGCAAACGCTATTTCCTAGCGAGAAAGTGTCGCATTCACATTCATTTGAAGTGTAGACGAGGAAAACATAACACTTCGCAAATCATATTATATCTTACCATGAAACATAGAAATGAGATGCGATATCGCGTTTTAAGAAGCATTAGAACTCTATTGCTACGATACGTAGACATTTGCAAACGCTATTTCCTTGCAAGGAAGTGTCGCATTTACATTCATTTGAAGTGTAGACGAGGAATACATAACACTTCGCAAATCATATTATATCTTACCATGAAACATAGAAATGAGATGCGATATCGCGTTTTAAGAATTATAAGAACTCTATTGCTACGATACGTAGACATCTGCAAGCGCTACTTCCTTGCAAGGAAGTGTCGCATTTACATTCAGTTGATGTGTAGACGAGGAATACATAACACTTCGCAAATCATATTATATCTTATCATGAAACATAGAAATGAGATGCGATATCGCGTTTTAAGAAGCATTAGAACACTATTGCTACGATAGGTAGACATTTGCAAACGCTATTTCCTGGCAAGGAAGTGTCGCATTTACATTCATTTGAAGTGTAGACGCGGAATACATGACACATCGCAAATCATATTATATCTTATCATGAAACATAGAAATGAGATGCGATATCGCGTTTTAAGAAGCATTAGAACACTATTGCTACGATAGGTAGACATTTGCAAACGCTATTTCCTTGCAAGGAAGTGTCGCATTTACATTCAGTTCATGTGTAGACGAGGAATACATAACACTTCGCAAATCATATTATATCTTACCATGAAACATAGGAATGAGATGCGATATCGCGTTTTAAGAATCATAAGAACTCTATTGCTACGATACGTAGACATCTGCAAACGCTATTTCCTTGCAAGGAAGTGTCGCATTTACATTCATTTGAAGTGTAGACGAGGAATGCATAACACTTCACAATGAATATTATATCTTATCATGAAACATAGATATGAAATGCAATATCTCGTTTTAAGAAGCATTAGAACTCTATTGCTACGATACCTAGACATCTGCAGACGCTAATTCCTAGCAAGGAAGTGTCGCATTTACATTCATTTGAAGTGTAGACGAGGAATACATAACACTTCGCAAATCATTTTATATCTTACCATGAAACATAGAAATGGGATGCGATCTCGCGTTTTAAGAAGCATTAGAAATCTATTGCTACGATACGTAGGCATCTGCAAACGCTATTTCCTAGCGAGAAAGTGTCGCATTCACATTCATTTGAAGTGTAGACGAGGAAAACATAACACTTCGCAAATCATATTATATCTTACCATGAAACATAGAAATGAGATGCGATATCGCGTTTTAAGAAGCATTAGAACTCTATTGCTACGATACGTAGACATTTGCAAACGCTATTTCCTTGCAAGGAAGTGTCGCATTTACATTCATTTGAAGTGTAGACGAGAAATACATAACACTTCGCAAATCATATTATATCTTACCATGAAACATAGAAATGAGATGCGATATCGCGTTTTAAGAAGCATTAGAACTCTATTGCTACGATACCTAGACATCTGCAGACGCTATTTCCTAGCAAGGAAGTGTCGCATTTACATTCATTTGAAGTGTAGACGAGGAATACATAACACTTCGCAAATCATTTTATACCTTACCATGAAACATAGAAATGGGATGCGATCTCGCGTTTATAGAAGCATTAGAAATCTATTTCTACGATACGTAGGCATCTGCAAACGCTATTTCCTAGCGAGAAAGTGTCGCATTCACATTCATTTGAAGTGTAGAAGAGGAAAACATAACACTTCGCAAATCATATTATATCTTACCATGAAACATAGAAATGAGATGCGATATCGCGTTTTAAGAATCATAAGAACTCTATTGCTACGATACGTAGACATCTGCAAACGCTATTTCCTTGCAAAGAAGTGTCGCATTTACATTCATTTGAAGTGTAGACGAGGAATACATAACACTTCGCAAATCATATTATATCTTACCATGAAACACAGAAATGAGATGCGATATCGCGTTTTAAGAATTATAAGAACTCTATTGCTACGATACGTAGACATCTGCAAGCGCTACTTCCTTGCAAGGAAGTGTCGCATTTACATTCAGTTGATGTGTAGACGAGGAATACATAACACTTCGCAAATCATATTATATCTTATCATGAAACATAGAAATGAGATGCGATATCGCGTTTTAAGAAGCATTAGAACACTATTGCTACGATAGGTAGACATTTGCAAACGCTATTTCCTGGCAAGGAAGTGTCGCATTTACATTCATTTGAAGTGTAGACGCGGAATACATGACACATCGCAAATCATATTATATCTTATCATGAAACATAGAAATGAGATGCGATATCGCGTTTTAAGAAGCATTAGAACACTATTGCTACGATAGGTAGACATTTGCAAACGCTATTTCCTTGCAAGGAAGTGTCGCATTTACATTCAGTTCATGTGTAGACGAGGAATACATAACACTTCGCAAATCATATTATATCTTACCATGAAACATAGGAATGAGATGCGATATCGCGTTTTAAGAATCATAAGAACTCTATTGCTACGATACGTAGACATCTGCAAACGCTATTTCCTTGCAAGGAAGTGTCGCATTTACATTCATTTGAAGTGTAGACGAGGAATGCATAACACTTCACAATGAATATTATATCTTATCATGAAACATAGATATGAAATGCAATATCTCGTTTTAAGAAGCATTAGAACTCTATTGCTACGATACCTAGACATCTGCAGACGCTATTTCCTAGCAAGGAAGTGTCGCATTTACATTCATTTGAAGTGTAGACGAGCAATACATAACACTTCGCAAATCATTTTATATCTTACCATGAAACATAGAAATGGGATGCGATCTCGCGATTTAAGAAGCATCAGAAATCTATTGCTACGATACGTAGGCATCTGCAAACGCTATTTCCTAGCGAGAAAGTGTCGCATTCACATTCATTTGAAGTGTAGACGAGGAAAACATAACACTTCGCAAATCATATTATATCTTACCATGAAACATAGAAATGAGATGCGATATCGCGTTTTAAGAAGCATTAGAACTCTATTGCTACGATACGTAGACATTTGCAAACGCTATTTCCTTGCAAGGAAGTGTCGCATTTACATTCATTTGAAGTGTAGACGAGGAATACATAACACTTCGCAAATCATATTATATCTTACCATGAAACATAGAAATGAGATGCGATATCGCGTTTTAAGAAGCATTAGAACTCTATTGCTACGATACCTAGACATCTGCAGACGCTATTTCCTAGCAAGGAAGTGTCGCATTTACATTCATTTGAAGTGTAGACGAGCAATACATAACACTTCGCAAATCATTTTATATCTTACCATGAAACATAGAAATGGGATGCGATCTCGCGATTTAAGAAGCATTAGAAATCTATTGCTACGATACGTAGGCATCTGCAAACGCTATTTCCTAGCGAGAAAGTGTCGCATTCACATTCATTTGAAGTGTAGACGAGGAAAACATAACACTTCGCAAATCATATTATATCTTACCATGAAACATAGAAATGAGATGCGATATCGCGTTTTAAGAAGCATTAGAACTCTATTGCTACGATACCTAGACATCTGCAGACGCTATTTCCTAGCAAGGAAGTGTCGCATTTACATTCATTTGAAGTGTAGACGAGGAATACATAACACTTCGCAAATCATTTTATACCTTACCATGAAACATAGAAATGGGATGCGATCTCGCGTTTTTAGAAGCATTAGAAATCTATTGCTACGATACGTAGGCATCTGCAAACGCTATTTCCTAGCGAGAAAGTGTCGCATTCACATTCATTTGAAGTGTAGAAGAGGAAAACATAACACTTCGCAAATCATATTATATCTTACCATGAAACATAGAAATGAGATGCGATATCGCGATTTAAGAAGCATTAGAACTCTATTGCTACGATAGGTAGACATTTGCAAACGCTATTTCCTTGCAAGGAAGTGTCGCATTTACATTCAGTTCATGTGTAGACGAGGAATACATAACACTTCGCAAATCATATTATATCTTACCATGAAAGATAGAAATGAGATGCGATATCGCGTTTTAAGAAGCATTAGAACTCTATTGCTACGATACGTAGACATCTGCAAACGCTATTTCCTTGCAAGGAAGTGTCGCATTTACATTCATTTGAAGTGTAGACGAGGAATACATGACACTTCGCAAATCATATTATATCTTATCATGAAACATAGAAATGAGATGCGATATCGCGTTTTAAGAAGCATTAGAACACTATTGCTACGATAGGTAGACATTTGCAAACGCTATTTCCTTGCAAGGAAGTGTCGCATTTACACTCATTTGAAGTGTAGAAGAGGAATACATAACACTTCGCAAATCATATTATATCTTACCATGAAACATAGAAATGAGATGCGATATCGTGTTTTAAGAAGCATTAGAACTCTATTGCTACGATACGTAGACATCTGCAAACGCTATTTCCTTGCAAGGAAGTGTCGCATTTACATTCATTTGAAGTGTAGACGAGGAATACATGACACTTCGCAAATCATATTATATCTTATCATGAAACATAGAAATGAGATGCGATATCGCGTTTTAAGAAGCATTAGAACACTATTTCTACGATAGGTAGACATTTGCAAACGCTATTTCCTTGCAAGGAAGTGTCGCATTTACATTCATTTGAAGTGTAGACGAGGAATACATAACCCTTCGCAAATCATATTATATCTTACCATGAAACATAGAAATGAGATGCGATATCGCGTTTTAAGAAGCATTAGAACTCTATTGCTACGATACGTAGACATCTGCAAACGCTATTTCCTTGCAAGGAAGTGTCGCATTTACATTCATTTGAAGTGTAGACGAGGAATACATGACACTTCGCAAATCATATTATATCTTATCATGAAACATAGAAATGAGATGCGATATCGCGTTTTAAGAAGCATTAGAACACTATTGCTACGATAGGTAGACATTTGCAAACGCTATTTCCTTGCAAGGAAGTGTCGCATTTACATTCAGTTCATGTGTAGACGAGGAATACATAACACTTCGCAAATCATATTATATCTTACCATGAAACATAGAAATGAGATGCGATATCGCGTTTTAAGAATCATAAGAACTCTATTGCTACGATACGTAGACATCTGCAAACGCTATTTCCTTGCAAGGAAGTGTCGCATTTACATTCATTTGAAGTGTAGACGAGGAATGCATAACACTTCACAATGAATATTATATCTTATCATGAAACATAGATATGAAATGCAATATCTCGTTTTAAGAAGCATTAGAACTCTATTGCTACGATACCTAGACATCTGCAGACGCTATTTCCTAGCAAGGAAGTGTCGCATTTACATTCATTTGAAGTGTAGACGAGGAATACATAACACTTCGCAAATCATTTTATATCTTACCATGAAACATAGAAATGGGATGCGATCTCGCGTTTTAAGAAGCATTAGAAATCTATTGCTACGATACGTAGGCATCTGCAAACGCTATTTCCTAGCGAGAAAGTGTCGCATTCACATTCATTTGAAGTGTAGACGAGGAAAACATAACACTTCGCAAATCATATTATATCTTACCATGAAACATAGAAATGAGATGCGATATCGCGTTTTAAGAAGCATTAGAACTCTATTGCTACGATACGTAGACATTTGCAAACGCTATTTCCTTGCAAGGAAGTGTCGCATTTACATTCATTTGAAGTGTAGACGAGGAATACATAACACTTCGCAAATCATATTATATCTTACCATGAAACATAGAAATGAGATGCGATATCGCGTTTTAAGAAGCATTAGAACTCTATTGCTACGATACCTAGACATCTGCAGACGCTATTTCCTAGCAAGGAAGTGTCGCATTTACATTCATTTGAAGTGTAGACGAGCAATACATAACACTTCGCAAATCATTTTATATCTTACCATGAAACATAGAAATGGGATGCGATCTCGCGATTTAAGAAGCATTAGAAATCTATTGCTACGATACGTAGGCATCTGCAAACGCTATTTCCTAGCGAGAAAGTGTCGCATTCACATTCATTTGAAGTGTAGACGAGGAAAACATAACACTTCGCAAATCATATTATATCTTACCATGAAACATAGAAATGAGATGCGATATCGCGTTTTAAGAAGCATTAGAACTCTATTGCTACGATACCTAGACATCTGCAGACGCTATTTCCTAGCAAGGAAGTGTCGCATTTACATTCATTTGAAGTGTAGACGAGGAATACATAACACTTCGCAAATCATTTTATACCTTACCATGAAACATAGAAATGGGATGCGATCTCGCGTTTTTAGAAGCATTAGAAATCTATTGCTACGATACGTAGGCATCTGCAAACGCTATTTCCTAGCGAGAAAGTGTCGCATTCACATTCATTTGAAGTGTAGAAGAGGAAAACATAACACTTCGCAAATCATATTATATCTTACCATGAAACATAGAAATGAGTTGCGATATCGCGATTTAAGAAGCATTAGAACTCTATTGCTACGATAGGTAGACATTTGCAAACGCTATTTCCTTGCAAGGAAGTGTCGCATTTACATTCAGTTCATGTGTAGACGAGGAATACATAACACTTCGCAAATCATATTATATCTTACCATGAAAGATAGAAATGAGATGCGATATCGCGTTTTAAGAAGCATTAGAACTCTATTGCTACGATACGTAGACATCTGCAAACGCTATTTCCTTGCAAGGAAGTGTCGCATTTACATTCATTTGAAGTGTAGACGAGGAATACATGACACTTCGCAAATCATATTATATCTTATCATGAAACATAGAAATGAGATGCGATATCGCGTTTTAAGAAGCATTAGAACACTATTGCTACGATAGGTAGACATTTGCAAACGCTATTTCCTTGCAAGGAAGTGTCGCATTTACACTCATTTGAAGTGTAGAAGAGGAATACATAACACTTCGCAAATCATATTATATCTTACCATGAAACATAGAAATGAGATGCGATATCATGTTTTAAGAAGCATTAGAACTCTATTGCTACGATACGTAGACATCTGCAAACGCTATTTCCTTGCAAGGAAGTGTCGCATTTACATTCATTTGAAGTGTAGACGAGGAATACATGACACTTCGCAAATCATATTATATCTTATCATGAAACATAGAAATGAGATGCGATATCGCGTTTTAAGAAGCATTAGAACACTATTTCTACGATAGGTAGACATTTGCAAACGCTATTTCCTTGCAAGGAAGTGTCGCATTTACATTCATTTGAAGTGTAGACGAGGAATACATAACCCTTCGCAAATCATATTATATCTTACCATGAAACATAGAAATGAGATGCGATATCGCGTTTTAAGAAGCATTAGAACTCTATTGCTACGATACGTAGACATCTGCAAACGCTATTTCCTTGCAAGGAA
Source organism: Xylocopa sonorina (assembly GCF_050948175.1). Classification (NCBI taxonomy): domain Eukaryota; kingdom Metazoa; phylum Arthropoda; class Insecta; order Hymenoptera; family Apidae; genus Xylocopa; species Xylocopa sonorina. Next base: position 882,809 of record NW_027490166.1, read on the forward strand.
GTGTCGCATTTACATTCATTTGAAGTGTAGACGAGGAATACATGACACTTCGCAAATCATATTATATCTTATCATGAAACATAGAAATGAGATGCGATATCGCGTTTTAAGAAGCATTAGAACACTATTGCTACGATAGGTAGACATTTGCAAACGCTATTTCCTTGCAAGGAAGTGTCGCATTTACATTCAGTTCATGTGTAGACGAGGAATACATAACACTTCGCAAATCATATTATATCTTACCATGAAACATAGAAATGAGATGCGATATCGCGTTTTAAGAATCATAAGAACTCTATTGCTACGATACGTAGACATCTGCAAACGCTATTTCCTTGCAAGGAAGTGTCGCATTTACATTCATTTGAAGTGTAGACGAGGAATGCATAACACTTCACAATGAATATTATATCTTATCATGAAACATAGATATGAAATGCAATATCTCGTTTTAAGAAGCATTAGAACTCTATTGCTACGATACCTAGACATCTGCAGACGCTATTTCCTAGCAAGGAAGTGTCGCATTTACATTCATTTGAAGTGTAGACGAGGAATACATAACACTTCGCAAATCATTTTATATCTTACCATGAAACATAGAAATGGGATGCGATCTCGCGTTTTAAGAAGCATTAGAAATCTATTGCTACGATACGTAGGCATCTGCAAACGCTATTTCCTAGCGAGAAAGTGTCGCATTCACATTCATTTGAAGTGTAGACGAGGAAAACATAACACTTCGCAAATCATATTATATCTTACCATGAAACACAGAAATGAGATGCGATATCGCGTTTTAAGAATCATAAGAACTCTATTGCTACGATACGTAGACATCTGCAAGCGCTACTTCCTTGCAAGGAAGTGTCGCATTTACATTCAGTTGATGTGTAGACGAGGAATACATAACACTTCGCAAATCATATTATATCTTACCATGAAAGATAGAAATGAGATGCGATATCGCGTTTTAAGAAGCATTAGAACTCTATTGCTACGATACGTAGACATCTGCAAACGCTATTTCCTTGCAAGGAAGTGTCGCATTTACATTCATTTGAAGTGCAGACGAGGAATACATAACACTTCACAATGAATATTATATCTTATTATGAAACATAGAAATGAGATGCGATATCGCGTTTTAAGAAGCATTAGAACACTATTGCTACGATAGGTAGATATCTGCAAACGCTATTTCCTTGCAAGGAAGTGTCGCATTTACATTCATTTGATGTGTAGACGAGGAATACATAACACTTCGCAAATAATATTATATCTTACCTTGAAACATAGAAATGAGATGCGATATCGCGTTTTAAGAATCATAAGAACTCTATTGCTACGATACGTAGACATCTGCAAACGCTATTTCCTTGCAAAGAAGTGTCGCATTTACATTCATTTGATGTGTAGACGAGGAATACATAACACTTCGCAAATCATATTATATCTTACCATGAAACATAGAAATGAGATGCGAAATCGCGTTTTAAGAAGCATTTGAACTCTATTGCTTCGATACGTAGACATCTGCAAACGCTATTTCCTTGCAAGGAAGTGTCGCATTTACATTCATTTGATGTGTAGACGAGGAATACATAACACTTCGCAAATCATATTATATCTTACCATGAAACATAGAAATGAGATGCGATATCGCATTTTAAGAATCATAAGAACTCTATTGCTACGATACGTAGACATCTGCAAACGCTATTTCCTTGCAAAGAAGTGTCGCATTTACATTCATTTGAATCGTAGACGAGGAACGCATAACACTTCACAATGAATATTATATCTTATCATGACACATAGATATGAGATGCAATATCTCGTTTTAAGAAGCATTAGAACTCTATTGCTACGATACCTAGACATCTGCAGACGCTATTTCCTAGCAAGGAAGTGTCGCATTTACATTCATTTGAAGTGTAGACGATGAATACATAACACTTCGCAAATCATTTTATATCTTACCATGAAACATAGAAATGGGATGCGATGTCGCGTTTTAAGAAGCATTAGAAATCTATTGCTACGATACGTAGGCATCTGCAAACGCTATTTCCTAGCGAGAAAGTGTCGCATTCACATTCATTTGAAGTGTAGACGAGGAAAACATAACACTTCGCAAATCATATTATATCTTACCATGAAACATAGAAATGAGATGCGATATCGCGTTTTAAGAAGCATTAGAACTGTATTGCTACGATACCTAGACATCTGCAGACGCTATTTCCTAGCAAGGAAATGTCGCATTTACATTCATTTGAAGTGTAGACGAGGTATACATAACACTTCGCAAATCATTTTATATCTTACCATGAAACATAGAAATGGGATGCGATCTCGCGTTTTAAGAAGCATTAGAAATCTATTGCTACGATACGTAGGCATCTGCAAACGCTATTTCCTAGCGAGAAAGTGTCGCATTCACATTCATTTGAAGTGTAGACGAGGAAAACATAACACTTCGCAAATCATATTATATCTTACCATGAAAGATAGAAATGAGATGCGATATCGCGTTTTAAGAAGCATTAGAACTCTATTGCTACGATACGTAGACATCTGCAAACGCTATTTCCTTGCAAGGAAGTGTCGCATTTACATTCATTTGAAGTGTAGACGAGGAATACATGACACTTCGCAAATCATATTATATCTTATCATGAAACATAGAAATGAGATGCGATATCGCGTTTTAAGAAGCATTAGAACACTATTGCTACGATAGGTAGACATTTGCAAACGCTATTTCCTTGCAAGGAAGTGTCGCATTTACACTCATTTGAAGTGTAGAAGAGGAATACATAACACTTCGCAAATCATATTATATCTTACCATGAAACATAGAAATGAGATGCGATATCGTGTTTTAAGAAGCATTAGAACTCTATTGCTACGATACGTAGACATCTGCAAACGCTATTTCCTTGCAAGGAAGTGTCGCATTTACATTCATTTGAAGTGTAGACGAGGAATACATGACACTTCGCAAATCATATTATATCTTATCATGAAACATAGAAATGAGATGCGATATCGCGTTTTAAGAAGCATTAGAACACTATTTCTACGATAGGTAGACATTTGCAAACGCTATTTCCTTGCAAGGAAGTGTCGCATTTACATTCATTTGAAGTGTAGACGAGGAATACATAACCCTTCGCAAATCATATTATATCTTACCATGAAACATAGAAATGAGATGCGATATCGCGTTTTAAGAAGCATTAGAACTCTATTGCTACGATACGTAGACATCTGCAAACGCTATTTCCTTGCAAGGAAGTGTCGCATTTACATTCATTTGAAGTGTAGACGAGGAATACATGACACTTCGCAAATCATATTATATCTTATCATGAAACATAGAAATGAGATGCGATATCGCGTTTTAAGAAGCATTAGAACACTATTGCTACGATAGGTAGACATTTGCAAACGCTATTTCCTTGCAAGGAAGTGTCGCATTTACATTCAGTTCATGTGTAGACGAGGAATACATAACACTTCGCAAATCATATTATATCTTACCATGAAACATAGAAATGAGATGCGATATCGCGTTTTAAGAATCATAAGAACTCTATTGCTACGATACGTAGACATCTGCAAACGCTATTTCCTTGCAAGGAAGTGTCGCATTTACATTCATTTGAAGTGTAGACGAGGAATGCATAACACTTCACAATGAATATTATATCTTATCATGAAACATAGATATGAAATGCAATATCTCGTTTTAAGAAGCATTAGAACTCTATTGCTACGATACCTAGACATCTGCAGACGCTATTTCCTAGCAAGGAAGTGTCGCATTTACATTCATTTGAAGTGTAGACGAGGAATACATAACACTTCGCAAATCATTTTATATCTTACCATGAAACATAGAAATGGGATGCGATCTCGCGTTTTAAGAAGCATTAGAAATCTATTGCTACGATACGTAGGCATCTGCAAACGCTATTTCCTAGCGAGAAAGTGTCGCATTCACATTCATTTGAAGTGTAGACGAGGAAAACATAACACTTCGCAAATCATATTATATCTTACCATGAAACACAGAAATGAGATGCGATATCGCGTTTTAAGAATCATAAGAACTCTATTGCTACGATACGTAGACATCTGCAAGCGCTACTTCCTTGCAAGGAAGTGTCGCATTTACATTCAGTTGATGTGTAGACGAGGAATACATAACACTTCGCAAATCATATTATATCTTACCATGAAAGATAGAAATGAGATGCGATATCGCGTTTTAAGAAGCATTAGAAATCTATTGCTACGATACGTAGACATCTGCAAACGCTATTTCCTTGCAAGGAAGTGTCGCATTTACATTCATTTGAAGTGCAGACGAGGAATACATAACACTTCACAATGAATATTATATCTTATTATGAAACATAGAAATGAGATGCGATATCGCGTTTTAAGAAGCATTAGAACACTATTGCTACGATAGGTAGATATCTGCAAACGCTATTTCCTTGCAAGGAAGTGTCGCATTTACATTCATTTGATGTGTAGACGAGGAATACATAACACTTCGCAAATAATATTATATCTTACCTTGAAACATAGAAATGAGATGCGATATCGCGTTTTAAGAATCATAAGAACTCTATTGCTACGATACGTAGACATCTGCAAACGCTATTTCCTTGCAAAGAAGTGTCGCATTTACATTCATTTGATGTGTAGACGAGGAATACATAACACTTCGCAAATCATATTATATCTTACCATGAAACATAGAAATGAGATGCGAAATCGCGTTTTAAGAAGCATTTGAACTCTATTGCTTCGATACGTAGACATCTGCAAACGCTATTTCCTTGCAAGGAAGTGTCGCATTTACATTCATTTGATGTGTAGACGAGGAATACATAACACTTCGCAAATCATATTATATCTTACCATGAAACATAGAAATGAGATGCGATATCGCATTTTAAGAATCATAAGAACTCTATTGCTACGATACGTAGACATCTGCAAACGCTATTTCCTTGCAAAGAAGTGTCGCATTTACATTCATTTGAATCGTAGACGAGGAACGCATAACACTTCACAATGAATATTATATCTTATCATGACACATAGATATGAGATGCAATATCTCGTTTTAAGAAGCATTAGAACTCTATTGCTACGATACCTAGACATCTGCAGACGCTATTTCCTAGCAAGGAAGTGTCGCATTTACATTCATTTGAAGTGTAGACGATGAATACATAACACTTCGCAAATCATTTTATATCTTACCATGAAACATAGAAATGGGATGCGATGTCGCGTTTTAAGAAGCATTAGAAATCTATTGCTACGATACGTAGGCATCTGCAAACGCTATTTCCTAGCGAGAAAGTGTCGCATTCACATTCATTTGAAGTGTAGACGAGGAAAACATAACACTTCGCAAATCATATTATATCTTACCATGAAACATAGAAATGAGATGCGATATCGCGTTTTAAGAAGCATTAGAACTGTATTGCTACGATACCTAGACATCTGCAGACGCTATTTCCTAGCAAGGAAATGTCGCATTTACATTCATTTGAAGTGTAGACGAGGTATACATAACACTTCGCAAATCATTTTATATCTTACCATGAAACATAGAAATGGGATGCGATCTCGCGTTTTAAGAAGCATTAGAAATCTATTGCTACGATACGTAGGCATCTGCAAACGCTATTTCCTAGCGAGAAAGTGTCGCATTCACATTCATTTGAAGTGTAGACGAGGAAAACATAACACTTCGCAAATCATATTATATCTTACCATGAAACATAGAAATGAGATGCGATATCGCGTTTTAAGAAGCATTAGAACTCTATTGCTACGATACGTAGACATTTGCAAACGCTATTTCCTTGCAAGGAAGTGTCGCATTTACATTCATTTGAAGTGTAGACGTGGAATACATAACACTTCGCAAATCATATTATATCTTACCATGAAACATAGAAATGAGATGCGATATCGCGTTTTAAGAAGCATTAGAACTCTATTGCTACGATACCTAGACATCTGCAGACGCTATTTCCTAGCAAGGAAGTGTCGCATTTACATTCATTTGAAGTGTAGACGAGGAATACATAACACTTCGCAAATCATTTTATATCTTACCATGAAACATAGAAATGGGATGCGATCTCGCGTTTTAAGAAGCATTAGAAATCTATTGCTACGATACGTAGGCATCTGCAAACGCTATTTCCTAGCGAGAAAGTGTCGCATTCACATTCATTTGAAGTGTAGACGAGGAAAACATAACACTTCGCAAATCATATTATATCTTACCATGAAACACAGAAATGAGATGCGATATCGCGTTTTAAGAATCATAAGAACTCTATTGCTACGATACGTAGACATCTGCAAGCGCTACTTCCTTGCAAGGAAGTGTCGCATTTACATTCAGTTGATGTGTAGACGAGGAATACATAACACTTCGCAAATCATATTATATCTTACCATGAAAGATAGAAATGAGATGCGATATCGCGTTTTAAGAGGCATTAGAACTCTATTGCTACGATACGTAGACATCTGCAAACGCTATTTCCTTGCAAGGAAGTGTCGCATTTACATTCATTTGAAGTGCAGACGAGGAATACATAACACTTCACAATGGATATTATATCTTATTATGAAACATAGAAATGAGATGCGATATCGCGTTTTAAGAAGCATTAGAACACTATTGCTACGATAGGTAGATATCTGCAAACGCTATTTCCTTGCAAGGAAGTGTCGCATTTACATTCATTTGATGTGTAGACGAGGAATACATAACACTTCGCAAATAATATTATATCTTACCTTGAAACATAGAAATGAGATGCGATATCGCGTTTTAAGAATCATAAGAACTCTATTGCTACGATACGTAGACATCTGCAAACGCTATTTCCTTGCAAAGAAGTGTCGCATTTACATTCATTTGATGTGTAGACGAGGAATACATAACACTTCGCAAATCATATTATATCTTACCATGAAACATAGAAATGAGATGCGAAATCGCGTTTTAAGAAGCATTTGAACTCTATTGCTTCGATACGTAGACATCTGCAAACGCTATTTCCTTGCAAGGAAGTGTCGCATTTACATTCATTTGATGTGTAGACGAGGAATACATAACACTTCGCAAATCATATTATATCTTACCATGAAACATAGAAATGAGATGCGATATCGCATTTTAAGAATCATAAGAACTCTATTGCTACGATACGTAGACATCTGCAAACGCTATTTCCTTGCAAAGAAGTGTCGCATTTACATTCATTTGAATCGTAGACGAGGAACGCATAACACTTCACAATGAATATTATATCTTATCATGACACATAGATATGAGATGCAATATCTCGTTTTAAGAAGCATTAGAACTCTATTGCTACGATACCTAGACATCTGCAAACGCTATTTCCTAGCGAGAAAGTGTCGCATTCACATTCATTTGAAGTGTAGACGAGGAAAACATAACACTTCGCAAATCATATTATATCTTACCATGAAACACAGAAATGAGATGCGATATCGCGTTTTAAGAATCATAAGAACTCTATTGCTACGATACGTAGACATCTGCAAGCGCTACTTCCTTGCAAGGAAGTGTCGCATTTACATTCAGTTGATGTGTAGACGAGGAATACATAACACTTCGCAAATCATATTATATCTTACCATGAAAGATAGAAATGAGATGCGATATCGCGTTTTAAGAAGCATTAGAACTCTATTGCTACGATACGTAGACATCTGCAAACGCTATTTCCTTGCAAGGAAGTGTCGCATTTACATTCATTTGAAGTGCAGACGAGGAATACATAACACTTCACAATGAATATTATATCTTATTATGAAACATAGAAATGAGATGCGATATCGCGTTTTAAGAAGCATTAGAACACTATTGCTACGATAGGTAGATATCTGCAAACGCTATTTCCTTGCAAGGAAGTGTCGCATTTACATTCATTTGATGTGTAGACGAGGAATACATAACACTTCGCAAATAATATTATATCTTACCTTGAAACATAGAAATGAGATGCGATATCGCGTTTTAAGAATCATAAGAACTCTATTGCTACGATACGTAGACATCTGCAAACGCTATTTCCTTGCAAAGAAGTGTCGCATTTACATTCATTTGATGTGTAGACGAGGAATACATAACACTTCGCAAATCATATTATATCTTACCATGAAACATAGAAATGAGATGCGAAATCGCGTTTTAAGAAGCATTTGAACTCTATTGCTTCGATACGTAGACATCTGCAAACGCTATTTCCTTGCAAGGAAGTGTCGCATTTACATTCATTTGATGTGTAGACGAGGAATACATAACACTTCGCAAATCATATTATATCTTACCATGAAACATAGAAATGAGATGCGATATCGCATTTTAAGAAGCATTAGAACTCTATTGCTACGATACGTAGACATTTGCAAACGCTATTTCCTTGCAAGGAAGTGTCGCATTTACATTCATTTGAAGTGTAGACGTGGAATACATAACACTTCGCAAATCATATTATATCTTACCATGAAACATAGAAATGAGATGCGATATCGCGTTTTAAGAAGCATTAGAACTCTATTGCTACGATACCTAGACATCTGCAGACGCTATTTCCTAGCAAGGAAGTGTCGCATTTACATTCATTTGAAGTGTAGACGAGGAATACATAACACTTCGCAAATCATTTTATATCTTACCATGAAACATAGAAATGGGATGCGATCTCGCGTTTTAAGAAGCATTAGAAATCTATTGCTACGATACGTAGGCATCTGCAAACGCTATTTCCTAGCGAGAAAGTGTCGCATTCACATTCATTTGAAGTGTAGACGAGGAATACATAACACTTCGCAAGTCATATTATATCTTACCATGAAACATAGAAATGAGATGCGATATCGCGTCTTAAGAAGCATTAGAACTCTATTGCTACGATACGTAGACATCTGCAAACGCTATTTCCTTGCAAGGAAGTGTCGCATTTACATTCATTTGATGTGTAGACGAGGAATACATAACACTTCGCAAATCATATTATATCTTACCATGAAACATAGAAATGAGATGCGATATCGCGTTTTAGGAATCATAAGAACACTATTGCTACGATACGTAGACATCTGCAAACGCTATTTCCTTGCAAAGAAGTGTCGCATTTACATTCATTTGATGTGTAGACGAGGAATACATAACACTTCGCAAATCATATTATATCTTACCATGAAACATAGAAATGAGATGCGATATCGCGTTTTAAGAATCATAAGAACTCTATTGCTACGATACGTAGACATCTGCAAACGCTATTTCCTTGCAAAGAACTGTCGCATTTACATTCATTTGAAGTGTAGACGAGGAATACATAACACTTCACAATGAATATTATATCTTATCATGAAACATAGATATGCCAATGCAATATCTCATTTTAAGAAGCATTTGAACTCTATTGCTTCGATACGTAGACATCTGCAAACGCTATTTCCTTGCAAGGAAGTGTCGCATTTACATTCATTTGATGTGTAGACGAGGAATACATAATTCTTCGCAAATCATATTATATCTTACCATGAAACATAGAAATGAGATGCGATATCGCGTTTTAAGAAGCATTAGAACTGTATTGCTACGATACCTAGACATCTGCAGACGCTATTTCCTAGCAAGGAAATGTCGCATTTACATTCATTTGAAGTGTAGACGAGGAATACATAACACTTCGCAAGTCATATTATATCTTACCATGAAACATAGAAATGAGATGCGATATCGCGTTTTAAGAAGCATTAGAACTCTATTGCTACGATACCTAGACATCTGCAGACGCTATTTCCTAGCGAGGAAGTATCATATTCACATTCATTTGAAGTGTAGACGAGGAATACATGACACTTCGCAAATCATGTTATACCTTACCATGAAACATAGAAATGAGATGCGATATCGCGTTTTAAGAATCATAAGAACCCTATTGCTACGATACGTAGACATCTGCAAACGCTATTTCCTTCCAAGGAAGTGTCGCACTTACATTCAATTGAAGTGTAGACGAGGAATACATAACACTTGGCAAATCATATTATATCTTACCATGAAACATAGAAATGAGATGCGATATCGCGTTTTAAGAAGCATTAGAACTCTATTGCTACGATACCTAGACATCTGCAGACGCTATTTCCTAGCGAGGAAGTATCGCATTCACATTCATTTGAAGTGTAGACGAGGAATACATGACACTTCGCAAATCATGTTATACCTTACCATGAAACATAGAAATGAGATGCGATATCGCGTTCTAAGAAGTACTAGAACTCTATTGCTACGATAGGTAGACATCTGCAGACGCTATTTCCTAGCAAGGAAGCGTCGCATTTACATTCGTTTGATGTGTAGACGAGGAATACATAACACTTCGCAAATCATATTATATCTTACGATGAAACATAGAAATGAGATGCGATATCGCGTTTTAAGAAGCATTAGAACTCTATTGTTACGATACGTAGACATCTGCAAACGCTATTTCCTTGCAAGGAAGTGTCGCATTTACATTCATTTGAAGTGTAGACGAGGAATACATGACACTTCGCAAATCATATTATATCTTACAATGAAACATAGAAATGAGATGCGATATCGCGTCTTAAGGATCATAAGAACTCTATTGCTACGATACGTAGACATCTGCAAACGCTATTTCCTTGCAAGGAAGTGTCGCATTTACATTCATTTGAAGTGTAGACGAGGAATGCATAACACTTCACAATGAATATTATATCTTATCATGAAACATAGATATGAGATGCAATATCTCGTTTTAAGAAGCATTAGAACTCTATTGCTACGATACCTAGACATCTGCAGACGCTATTTCCTAGCAAGGAAGTGCCGCATTTACATTCATTTGAAGTGTTGACGAGGAATGCATAACACTTCGCAATGAATATTATATCTTATCATCAAACATAGATATGAGATGCAATATCTCGTTTTAAGAAGCATCAGAAATCCAATGCTACGATACGTAGACATCTGCAAACGCTAATTCCTTGCAAGAAAGTGTCGCATTTACATTCATTTGAAGTGTAGACGAGGAATACATAACACTTCGCAAATCATATTATATCTTACCATGAAACATAGAAATGAGATGCGATATCGCGTTTTAAGAAGCATTAGAACTCTATTGCTACGATACGTAGACATCTGCAAACGCTATTTCCTTGCAAGGAAGTGTCGCAGTTACATTCATTTGAATCGTAGACGAGGAATGCATAACACTTCGCAATGAATATTATATCTTATCGTGAAACGTAGATATGAGATGCAATATCCCGTTTTAAGAAGCATTTGAACTCTATTGCTTCGATACGTAGACATCTGCAAACGCTATTTCCTTGCAAGAAAGTGTCGCATTTACATTCATTTGATGTGTAGACGAGGAATACATAACACTTCGCAAATCATATTATATCTTACCATGAAACATAGAAATGAGATGCGATATCGCGTTTTAAGAAGCATTAGAACTCTATTGCTACGATACGTAGACATCTGCAAACGCTATTTCCTTGCAAGGAAGTGTCGCATTTTCATTCATTTGTATCGTAGACGAGGAATGCATAACACTTCGCAATGAATATTATATCTTATCATGAAACATAGATATGAGATGCGACATCGCGTTTTAAGAAGCATTAGAACTCTATTGCTACGATACCTAGACATCTGCAGACGCTATTTCCTAGCGAGGAAGTATCATATTCACATTCATTTGAAGTGTAGACGAGGAATACATGACACTTCGCAAATCATGTTATACCTTACCATGAAACATAGAAATGAGATGCGATATCGCGTTTTAAGAATCATAAGAACCCTATTTCTACGATACGTAGACATCTGCAAACGCTATTTCCTTCCAAGGAAGTGTCGCACTTACATTCAATTGAAGTGTAGACGAGGAATACATAACACTTGGCAAATCATATTATATCTTACCATGAAACATAGAAATGAGATGCGATATCGCGTTTTAAGAAGCATTAGAACTCTATTGCTACGATACCTAGACATCTGCAGACGCTATTTCCTAGCGAGGAAGTATCGCATTCACATTCATTTGAAGTGTAGACGAGGAATACATGACACTTCGCAAATCATGTTATACCTTACCATGAAACATAGAAATGAGATGCGATATCGCGTTCTAAGAAGTACTAGAACTCTATTGCTACGATAGGTAGACATCTGCAGACGCTATTTCCTAGCAAGGAAGTGTCGCATTTACATTCGTTTGATGTGTAGACGAGGAATACATAACACTTCGCAAATCATATTATATCTTACGATGAAACATAGAAATGAGATGCGATATCGCGTTTTAAGAAGCATTAGAACTCTATTGTTACGATACGTAGACATCTGCAAACGCTATTTCCTTGCAAGGAAGTGTCGCATTTTCATTCATTTGAAGTGTAGACGAGGAATACATGACACTTCGCAAATCATATTATATCTTATCATGAAACATAGAAATGAGATGCGATATCGCGTTTTAAGAAGCATTAGAACACTATTGCTACGATAGGTAGACATTTGCAAACGCTATTTCCTTGCAAGGAAGTGTCGCATTTACATTCAGTTGATGTGTAGACGAGGAATACATAACACTTCGCAAACCATATTATATCTTACCATGAAACATAGAAATGAGATGCGATATCGCGTTTTAAGAATCATAAGAACTCTATTGCTACGATACGTAGACATCTGCAAACGCTATTTCCTTGCAAGGAAGTGTCGCATTTACATTCATTTGAAGTGTAGACGAGGAATGCATAACACTTCACAATGAATATTATATCTTATCATGAAACATAGATATGAGATGCAATATCTCGTTTTAAGAAGCATTAGAACTCTATTGCTACGATACCTAGACATCTGCAGACGCTATTTCCTAGCAAGGAAGTGCCGCATTTACATTCATTTGAAGTGTAGACGAGGAATGCATAACACTTCGCAATGAATATTATATCTTATCATCAAACATAGATATGAGATGCAATATCTCGTTTTAAGAAGCATCAGAAATCCAATGCTACGATACGTAGACATCTGCAAACGCTATTTCCTTGCAAGAAAGTGTCGCATTTACATTCATTTGAAGTGTAGACGAGGAATACATAACACTTCGCAAATCATATTATATCTTACCATGAAACATAGAAATGAGATGCGATATCGCGTTTTAAGAAGCATTAGAACTCTATTGCTACGATACGTAGACATCTGCAAACGCTATTTCCTTGCAAGGAAGTGTCGCAGTTACATTCATTTGAATCGTAGACGAGGAATGCATAACACTTCGCAATGAATATTATATCTTATCATGAAACGTAGATATGAGATGCAATATCCCGTTTTAAGAAGCATTTGAACTCTATTGCTTCGATACGTAGACATCTGCAAACGCTATTTCCTTGCAAGAAAGTGTCGCATTTACATTCATTTGATGTGTAGACGAGGAATACATAACACTTCGCAAATCATATTATATCTTACCATGAAACATAGAAATGAGATGCGATATCGCGTTTTAAGAAGCATTAGAACTCTATTGCTACGATACGTAGACATCTGCAAACGCTATTTCCTTGCAAGGAAGTGTCGCATTTTCATTCATTTGTATCGTAGACGAGGAATGCATAACACTTCGCAATGAATATTATATCTTATCATGAAACATAGATATGAGATGCGATATCGCGTTTTAAGAAGCATTAGAACTCTACTGCTACGATACGCAGACATCTGCAAACGCTATTTCCTAGCGAGGAAGTGTCGCATTCACATTCTTTTGAAGTGTAGACGAGGAATACATAACACTTCGCAAATCATATTATATCTTACCATGAAACATAGAAATGAGATGCGATATCGCGTTTTAAGAAGCATTAGAACTCTATTGCTACGATACGTAGACATCTGCAAACGCTATTTCCTTGCAAGGATGTGTCGTATTTTCATTCATTTGAATCGTAGACGAGGAATGCATAACACTTCGCAATGAATATTATATCTTATCATCAAACATAGATATGAGATGCAATATCTCGTTCTAAGAAGCATCAGAAATCCAATGCTACGATACGTAGACATCTGCAAACGCTATTTCCTTGCAAGAAAGTGTCGCATTTACATTCATTTGAAGTGTAGACGAGGAATACATAACACTTCGCAAATCATATTATATCTTACCATGAAACATAGAAATGAGATGCGATATCGCGTTTTAAGAAGCATTAGAACTCTATTGCTACGATACGTAGACATCTGCAAACGCTATTTCCTTGCAAGGAAGTGTCGCATTTACATTCATTTGAATCGTAGACGAGGAATGCATAACACTTCGCAATGAATATTATATCATATCATGAAACGTAGATATGAGATGCAATACCCCGTTTTAAGAAGCATTTGAACTCTATTGCTTCGATACGTAGACATCTGCAAACGCTATTTCCTTGCAAGAAAGTGTCGCATTTACATTCATTTGAAGTGTAGACGAGGAATACATAACACTTCGCAAATCATTTAATACCTTACCATGAAACATAGAAATGGGATGCGATCTCGCGTTTTAAGAAGCATTAGAAATCTATTGCTACGATACGTAGGCATCTGCAAACGCTATTTCCTAGCGAGAAAGTGTCGCATTCACATTCATTTGAAGTGTAGAAGAGGAAAACATAACACTTCGCAAGTCATATTATATCTTACCATGAAACATAGAAATGAGATGCGATATCGCGTTTTAAGAAGCATTAGAACTCTATTGCTACGATACGTAGACATCTGCAAACGCTATTTCCTTGCAAGGAAGTGTCGCATTTACATTCATTTGATGTGTAGACGAGGAATACATAACACTTCGCAAATCATATTATATCTTACCATGAAACATAGAAATGAGATGCGATATCGCGTTTTAAGAATCATAAGAACTCTATTGCTACGATACGTAGACATCTGCAAACGCTATTTCCTTGCAAAGAAGTGTCGCATTTACATTCATTTGATGTGTAGACGAGGAATACATAACACTTCGCAAATCATATTATATCTTTCCATGAAACATAGAAATGAGATGCGATATCGCGTTTTAAGAATCATAAGAACTCTATTGCTACGATACGTAGACATCAGCAAACGCTATTTCCTTGCAAGGAAGTGTCGCATTTACATTCAGTTGATGTGTAGACGAGGAATACATAACACTTCGCAAATCATATTATATCTTTCCATGAAACATAGAAATGAGATGCGATATCGCGTTTTGAGAATCATAAGAACTCTATTGCTACGATACGTAGACATCTGCAAACGCTATTTCCTTGCAAAGAAGTGTCGCATTTACATTCATTTGAATCGTAGACGAGGAATGCATAACACTTCACAATGAATATTATATCTTATCATGAAACATAGATATGAGATGCAATATCTCGTTTTAAGAAGCATTTGAACTCTATTGCTTCGATACGTAGACATCTGCAAACGCTATTTCCTTGCAAGGAAGTGTCGCATTTACATTCATTTGATGTGTAGACGAGGAATACATAACACTTCGCAAATAATATTATATTTTACCATGAAACATAGAAATGAGATGCGATATCGCGTTTTAAGAATCATAAGAACTCCATTGCTAAGATACGTAGACATCTGCAAACGCTATTTCCTTGCAAAGAAGTGTCGCATTTACATTCATTTGAAGTGTAGACGAGGAATACATAACACTTCGCAAATCATATTATATCTTACCATGAAACATAGAAATGAGATGCGATATCGCGTTTTAAGAATCATAAGAACTCTATTGCTACGATACGTAGACATCTGCAAGCGCTATTTCCTTGCAAGGAAGTGTCGCATTTACATTCAGTTGATGTGTAGACGAGGAATACATAACACTTCGCAAATCATATTATATCTTTCCATGAAACATAGAAATGAGATGCTATATCGCGTTTTAAGAATCATAAGAACTCTATTGCTACGATACGTAGACATCTGCAAACGCTATTTCCTTGCAAAGAAGTGTCGCATTTACATTCATTTGAATCGTAGACGAGGAATGCATAACACTTCACAATGAATATTATATCCTATCATGAAACATAGATATGAGATGCAATATCTCGTTTTAAGAAGCATTTGAACTCTATTGCTTCGATACGTAGACATCTGCAAACGCTATTTCCTTGCAAGGAAGTGTCGCATTTACATTCATTTGATGTGTAGAGGAGGAGTACATAACACTTCGCAAATAATATTATATCTTACCATGAAACATAGAAATGAGATGCGATATCGCGTTTTAAGAATCATAAGAACTCTATTGCTAAGATACGTAGACATCTGCAAACGCTATTTCCTTGCAAAGAAGTGTCGCATTTACATTCATTTGAAGTGTAGACGAGGAATACATAACACTTCGCAAATCATATTATATCTTACCATGAAACATAGAAATGAGATGCGATATCGCGTTTTAAGAATCATAAGAACTCTATTGCTACGATACGTAGACATCTGCAAGCGCTATTTCCTTGCAAGGAAGTGTCGCATTTACATTCAGTTGATGTGTAGACGAGGAATACATAACACTTCGCAAATCATATTATATCTTACCATGAAACATAGAAATGAGATGCGATATCGCGTTTTAAGAAGCATTAGAACTCTATTGCTACGATACGTAGACATCTGCAAACGCTATTTCCTTGCAAGGAAGTGTCGCATTTACATTCATTTGAAGTGTAGACGAGGAATACATGACACTTCGCAAATCATATTATATCTTATCATGAAACATAGAAATGAGATGCGATATCGCGTTTTAAGAAGCATTAGAACACTATTGCTACGATAGGTAGACATTTGCAAACGCTATTTCCTTGCAAGGAAGTGTCGCATTTACATTCATTTGAAGTGTAGACGAGGAATACATAACACTTCGCAAATCATATTATATCTTACCATGAAATATAGAAATGAGATGCGATATCGCGTTTTAAGAAGCATTAGAACTCTATTGCTACGATACCTAGACATCTGCAGACGCTATTTCCTAGCAAGGAAGTGTCGCATTTACATTCATTTGAAGTGTAGACGAGGAATACATAACACTTCGCAAGTCATATTATATCTTACCATGAAACATAGAAATGAGATGCGATATCGCGTTTTAAGAAGCATTAGAAATCTATTGCTACGATACGTAGACATCTGCAAACGCTATTTCCTTGCAAGGAAGTGTCGCATTTACATTCATTTGATGTGTAGACGAGGAATACATGACACCTCGCAAATCATATTATATCTTATCATGAAACATAGAAATGAGATGCGATATCGCGTTTTAAGTAGCATTAGAACACTATTGCTACGATAGATAGACATTTGCAAACGCTATTTCCTTGCAAGGAAGTGTCGCATTTACATTCATTTGAAGTGTAGACGAGGAATACATAACACTTCGCAAATCATATTATATCTTACCATGAAATATAGAAATGAGATGCGATATCGCGTTTTAAGAAGTATTAGAATACTATTGCTACGATACCTAGACATCTGCAGACGCTATTTCCTAGCAAGGAAGTGTCGCATTTACATTCATTTGAAGTGTAGACGAGGAATACATAACACTTCGCAAGTCATATTATATCTTACCATGAAACATAGAAATGAGATGCGATATCGCGTTTTAAGAAGCATTAGAAATCTATTGCTACGATACGTAGACATCTGCAAACGCTATTTCCTTGCAAGGAAGTGTCGCATTTACATTCATTTGATGTGTAGACGAGGAATACATAACACTTCGCAAATCATATTATATCTTACCATGAAACATAGAAATGAGATGCGATATCGCGTTTTAAGAAGCATTAGAACTCTATTGCTACGATACGTAGACATCTGCAAACGCTATTTCCTTGCAAGGAAGTGTCGCATTTACATTCATTTGAAGTGTAGACGAGGAATACATGACACTTCGCAAATCATATTATATCTTATCATGAAACATAGAAATGAGATGCGATATCGCGTTTTAAGAAGCATTAGAACACTATTGCTACGATAGGTAGACATTTGCAAACACTATTTCCCTGCAAGGAAGTGTCGCATTTACATTCATTTGAAGTGTAGACGAGGAATACATAACACTTCGCAAATCATATTATATCTTACCATGAAATATAGAAATGAGATGCGATATCGCGTTTTAAGAAGCATTAGAACTCTATTGCTACGATACGTAGACATCTGCAAACGCTATTTCCTTGCAAGGAAGTGTCGCATTTACATTCATTTGAAGTGTAGACGAGGAATACATGACACCTCGCAAATCATATTATATCTTACCATGAAACATAGAAATGAGATGCGATATCGCGTTTTAAGAATCATAAGAACTCTATTGCTACGATACGTAGACATCTGCAAGCGCTATTTCCTTGCAAGGAAGTGTCGCATTTACATTCATTTGAAGTGTAGACGAGGAATACATAACACTTCGCAAATCATATTATATCTTACCATGAAACATAGAAATGAGATGCGATATCGCGTTTTAAGAATCATAAGAACTCTATTGCTACGATACGTAGACATCTGCAAGCGCTATTTCCTTGCAAGGAAGTGTCGCATTTACATTCAGTTGATGTGTAGACGAGGAATACATAACACTTCGCAAATCATATTATATCTTACCATGAAACATAGAAATGAGATGCGATATCGCGTTTTAAGAAGCATTAGAACTCTATTGCTACGATACGTAGACATCTGCAAACGCTATTTCCTTGCAAGGAAGTGTCGCATTTACATTCATTTGAAGTGTAGACGAGGTATACATGACACTTCGCAAATCATATTATATCTTATCATGAAACATAGAAATGAGATGCGATATCGCGTTTTAAGAAGCATTAGAACACTATTGCTACGATAGGTAGACATTTGCAAACGCTATTTCCTTGCAAGGAAGTGTCGCATTTACATTCATTTGAAGTGTAGACGAGGAATACATGACACTTCGCAAATCATATTATATCTTATCATGAAACATAGAAATGAGATGCGATATCGCGTTTTAAGAAGCATTAGAACACTATTGCTACGATAGGTAGACATTTGCAAACGCTATTTCCTTGCAAGGAAGTGTCGCATTTACAATCATTTGAAGTGTAGAAGAGGAATACATAACACTTCGCAAATCATATTATATCTTACCATGAAACATAGAAATGAGATGCGATATCGCGTTTTAAGAAGCATTAGAACTCTATTGCTACGATACGTAGACATCTGCAAACGCTATTTCCTTGCAAGGAAGTGTCGCATTTACATTCATTTGAAGTGTAGACGAGGAATACATGACACTTCGCAAATCATATTATATCTTATCATGAAACATAGAAATGAGATGCGATATCGCGTTTTAAGAAGCATTAGAACACTATTGCTACGATAGGTAGACATTTGCAAACGCTATTTCCTTGCAAGGAAGTGTCGCATTTACATTCATTTGAAGTGTAGACGAGGAATACATAACACTTCGCAAATCATATTATATCTTACCATGAAATATAGAAATGAGATGCGATATCGCGTTTTAAGAAGCATTAGAACTCTATTGCTACGATACCTAGACATCTGCAGACGCTATTTCCTAGCAAGGAAGTGTCGCATCTACATTCATTTGAAGTGTAGACGAGGAATACATAACACTTCGCAAGTCATATTATATCTTACCATGAAACATAGAAATGAGATGCGATATCGCGTTTTAAGAAGCATTAGAAATCTATTGCTACGATACGTAGACATCTGCAAACTCTATTTCCTTGCAAGGAAGTGTCGCATTTACATTCATTTGATGTGTAGACGAGGAATACATAACACTTCGCAAATCATATTATATCTTACCATGAAACATAGAAATGAGATGCGATATCGCGTTTTAAGAAGCATTAGAACTCTATTGCTACGATACGTAGACATCTGCAAACGCTATTTCCTTGCAAGGATGTGTCGCATTTACATTCATTTGAAGTGTAGACGAGGAATACATGACACTTCGCAAATCATATTATATCTTATCATGAAACATAGAAATGAGATGCGATATCGCGTTTTAAGAAGCATTAGAACTCTATTGCTACGATACGTAGACATCTGCAAACGCTATTTCCTTGCAAGGAAGTGTCGCATTTACATTCATTTGAAGTGTAGACGAGGAATACATGACACCTCGCAAATCATATTATATCTTATCATGAAACATAGAAATGAGATGCGATATCGCGTTTTAAGTAGCATTAGAACACTATTGCTACGATAGGTAGACATTTGCAAACGCTATTTCCTTGCAAGGAAGTGTCGCATTTACATTCATTTGAAGTGTAGACGAGGAATACATAACACTTCGCAAGTCATATTATATCTTACCATGAAACATAGAAATGAGATGCGATATCGCGTTTTAAGAAGCATTAGAAATCTATTGCTACGATACGTAGACATCTGCAAACGCTATTTCCTTGCAAGGAAGTGTCGCATTTATATTCATTTGATGTGTAGACGAGGAATACATAACACTTCGCAAATCATATTATATCTTACCATGAAACATAGAAATGAGATGCGATATCGCGTTTTAAGAAGCATTAGAACTCTATTGCTACGATACGTAGACATCTGCAAACGCTATTTCCTTGCAAGGAAGTGTCGCATTTACATTCATTTGAAGTGTAGACGAGGAATACATGACACTTCGCAAATCATATTATATCTTATCATGAAACATAGAAATGAGATGCGATATCGCGTTTTAAGAAGCATTAGAACCCTATTGCTACGATACGTAGACATCTGCAAACGCTATTTCCTTGCAAGGAAGTGTCGCATTTACACTCATTTGAAGTGTAGAAGAGGAATACATAACACTTCGCAAATCATATTATATCTTACCATGAAACATAGAAATGAGATGCGATATCGCGTTTTAAGAAGCATTAGAACTCTATTGCTACGATACGTAGACATCTGCAAACGCTATTTCCTTGCAAGGAAGTGTCGCATTTACATTCATTTGAAGTGTAGACGAGGAATACATGACACTTCGCAAATCATATTATATCTTATCATGAAACATAGAAATGAGATGCGATATCGCGTTTTAAGAAGCATTAGAACTCTATTGCTACGATACGTAGGCATCTGCAAACGCTATTTCCTAGCGAGAAAGTGTCGCATTCACATTCATTTGAAGTGTAGACGAGGAAAACATAACACTTCACAAATCATATTATATCTTACCATGAAACATAGAAATGAGATGCGATATCGCGTTTTAAGAAGCATTAGAACTCTATTGCTACGATACGTAGACATTTGCAAACGCTATTTCCTTGCAAGGAAGTGTCGCATTTACATTCATTTGAAGTGTAGACGAGGAATACATAACACTTCGCAAATCATATTATATCTTACCATGAAACATAGAAATGAGATGCGATATCGCGTTTTAAGAAGCATTAGAACTCTATTGCTACGATACCTAGACATCTGCAGACGCTATTTCCTAGCAAGGAAGTGTCGCATTTACATTCATTTGAAGTGTAGACGAGGAATACATAACACTTCGCAATTCATTTTATACCTTACCATGAAACATAGAAATGGGATGCGATCTCGTGTTTATAGAAGCATTAGAAATCTATTGCTACGATACGTAGGCATCTGCAAACGCTATTTCCTAGCGAGAAAGTGTCGCATTCACATTCATTTGAAGTGTAGAAGAGGAAAACATAACACTTCGCAAATCATATTATATCTTACCATGAAACATAGAAATGAGATGCGATATCGCGTTTTAAGAATCATAAGAACTCTATTGCTACGATACGTAGACATCTGCAAACGCTATTTCCTTGCAAAGAAGTGTCGCATTTACATTCATTTGAAGTGTAGACGAGGAATACATGACACTTCGCAAATCATATTATATCTTATCATGAAACATAGAAATGAGATGCGATATCGCGTTTTAAGAAGCATTAGAACACTATTGCTACGATAGGTAGACATTTGCAAACGCTATATCCTTGCAAGGAAGTGTCGCATTTACATTCATTTGAAGTGTAGACGAGGAATACATAACACTTCGCAAATCATATTATATCTTACCATGAAACATAGAAATGAGATGCGATATCGCGCTTTAAGAAGCATTAGAACTCTATTGCTACGATACGTAGACATCTGCAAACGCTATTTCCTTGCAAGGAAGTGTCGCATTTACATTCATTTGAAGTGCAGACGAGGAATACATGACACCTTCGCAAATCATATTATATCTTATCATGAAACATAGAAATGAGATGCGATATCGCGTTTTAAGAAGCATTAGAACACTATTGCTACGATAGGTAGACATTTGCAAACGCTATTTCCTTGCAAGGAAGTGTCGCATTTACATTCAGTTGATGTGTACACGAGGAATACATAACACTTCGCAAATCATATTATATCTTACCATGAAACATAGAAATGAGATGCGATATCGCGTTTTAAGAATCATAAGAACTCTATTGCTACGATACGTAGACATCTGTAAACGCTATTTCCTTGCAAGGAAGTGTCGCATTTACATTCATTTGAAGTGTAGACGAGGAATGCATAACACTTCGCAAATCATATTATATCTTACCATGAAACATAGAAATGAGATGCGATATCGCGTTTTAAGAATCATAAGAACTCTATTGCTACGATACGTAGACATCTGCAAGCGCTATTTCCTTGCAAGGAAGTGTCGCATTTACATTCAGTTGAAGTGTAGACGAGGAATGCATAACACTTCACAATGAATATTATATCTTATCATGAAACATAGATATGACATGCAATATCTCGTTTTAAGAAGCATTAGAACTCTATTGCTACGATACCTAGACATCTGCAGACGCTATTTCCTAGCAAGGAAGTGTCGCATTTACATTCATTTGAGGTGTAGACGAGGAATACATAACACTTCGCAAATCATATTATATCTTACCATGAAACATAGAAATGAGATGCGATATCGCGTTTTCAGAAAAATTAGAAATCCATTGCTACGATACGTAGACATCTGCAAACGCTATTTCCTTGCAAGGAAGTGTCGCATTTACATTCATTTGAAGTGTAGACGAGGAATACATGACACTTCGCAAATCATATTATATCTTACCATGAAACATAGAAATGAGATGCGATATCGCGTTTTAAGAATCATAAGAACTCTATTGCTACGATACGTAGACATCTGCAAACGCTATTTCCTTGCAAGGAAGTGTCGCATTTACATTCATTTGAATCGTAGACGAGGAATGCATAACACTTCGCAATGAATATTATATCTTATCATGAAACATAGATATGAGATGCAATATCTCGTTTTAAGAAGCATTTGAACTTTATTGCTTCGATACGTAGGCATCTGCAAACGCTATTTCCTAGCGAGAAAGTGTCGCATTCACATTCATTTGAAGTGTAGAAGAGGAAAACATAACACTTCGCAAATCATATTATATCTTACCATGAAACATAGAAATGAGATGCGATATCGCGTTTTAAGAATCATAAGAACTCTATTGCTACGATACGTAGACATCTGCAAACGCTATTTCCTTGCAAAGAAGTGTCGCATTTACATTCATTTGAAGTGTAGACGAGGAATACATGACACTTCGCAAATCATATTATATCTTATCATGAAACATAGAAATGAGATGCGATATCGCGTTTTAAGAAGCATTAGAACACTATTGCTACGATAGGTAGACATTTGCAAACGCTATATCCTTGCAAGGAAGTGTCGCATTTACATTCATTTGAAGTGTAGACGAGGAATACATAACACTTCGCAAATCATATTATATCTTACCATGAAACATAGAAATGAGATGCGATATCGCGCTTTAAGAAGCATTAGAACTCTATTGCTACGATACGTAGACATCTGCAAACGCTATTTCCTTGCAAGGAAGTGTCGCATTTACATTCATTTGAAGTGCAGACGAGGAATACATGACACTTCGCAAATCATATTATATCTTACCATGAAACATAGAAATGAGATGCGATATCGCGTTTTAAGAATCATAAGAACTCTATTGCTACGATACGTAGACATCTGCAAGCGCTATTTCCTTGCAAGGAAGTGTCGCATTTACATTCAGTTGAAGTGTAGACGAGGAATGCATAACACTTCACAATGAATATTATATCTTATCATGAAACATAGATATGACATGCAATATCTCGTTTTAAGAAGCATTAGAACTCTATTGCTACGAAACCTAGACATCTGCAGACGCTATTTCCTAGCAAGGAAGTGTCGCATTTACATTCATTTGAAGTGTAGACGAGGAATACATAACACTTCGCAAATCATATTATATCTTACCATGAAACATAGAAATGAGATGCGATATCGCGTTTTCAGAAAAATTAGAAATCCATTGCTACGATACGTAGACATCTGCAAACGCTATTTCCTTGCAAGGAAGTGTCGCATTTACATTCATTTGAAGTGTAGACGAGGAATACATGACACTTCGCAAATCATATTATATCTTACCATGAAACATAGAAATGAGATGCGATATCGCGTTTTAAGAATCATAAGAACTCTATTGCTACGATACGTAGACATCTGCAAACGCTATTTCCTTGCAAGGAAGTGTCGCATTTACATTCATTTGAATCGTAGACGAGGAATGCATAACACTTCGCAATGAATATTATATCTTATCATGAAACATAGATATGAGATGCAATATCTCGTTTTAAGAAGCATTTGAACTTTATTGCTTCGATACGTAGACATCTGCAAACGCTATTTCCTTGCAAAGAAGTGTCGCATTTACATTCATTTGATGTGTAGACGAGGAATACATAAAACTTCGCAAATCATATTATATCTTACCATGAAACATAGAAATGAGATGCGAAATCGCGTTCTAAGAATCATAAGAACTCTATTGCTACGATATGTAGACATCTGCAAACGCTATTTCCTTGCAAAGAAGTGTCGCATTTACATTCATTTGATGTGTAGACGAGTAATACATAACACTTCGCAAATCATATTATATCTTACCATGAACATAGAAATGAGATGCGATATCGCATTTTAAGAATCATAAGAACTCTATTGCTACGATACGTAGACATCTGCAAACGCTATTTCCTTGCAAAGAAGTGTCGCATTTACATTCATTTGACGTGTAGACGTGGAATACATAACACTTCGCAAATCATATTATATCTTACCATGAAACATAGAAATGAGATGCGATATCGCGTTTTAAGAAGCATTAGAACTCTATTGCTACGATACCTAGACATCTGCA
This sequence comes from Xylocopa sonorina, assembly GCF_050948175.1. NCBI lineage: Eukaryota > Metazoa > Arthropoda > Insecta > Hymenoptera > Apidae > Xylocopa > Xylocopa sonorina. The sequence goes on from NW_027490166.1 coordinate 908,366, forward strand.
GACGCTATTTCCTAGCAAGGAAGTGTCGCATTTACATTCATTTGAAGTGTAGACGAGGAATACATAACACTTCGCAAATCATTTTATATCTTACCGTGAAACATAGAAATGGGATGCGATCTCGCGCTTTAAGAAGCATTAGAAATCTATTGCTACGATACGTAGGCATCTGCAAACGCTATTTCCTAGCGAGAAAGTGTCGCATTTACATTCATTTGAAGTGTAGACGAGGAATGCATAATACTTCACAATGAATATTATATCTTATCATGGAACATAGATATGAGATGCAATATCTCGTTTTAAGAAGCATTAGAACTCTATTGCTACGATACCTAGACATCTGCAGACGCTATTTCCTAGCAAGGAAGTGTCGCATTTACATTCATTTGAAGTGTAGACGAGGAATACATAACACTTCGCAAATCATTTTATATCTTACCATGAAACATAGAAATGGGATGCGATCTCGCGTTTTAAGAAGCATTAGAAATCTATTGCTACGATACGTAGGCATCTGCAAACGCTATTTCCCCAGCGAGAAAGTGTCGCATTCACATTCATTTGAAGTGTAGACGAGGAAAACATAACACTTCGCAAATCATATTATATCTTACCATGAAACATAGAAATGAGATGCGATATCGCGTTTTAAGAAGCATTAGATCTCTATTGCTACGATACGTAGACATTTGCAAACGCTATTTCCTTGCAAGGAAGTGTCGCGTTTACATTCATTTGAAGTGTAGACGTGGAATACATAACACTTCGCAAATCATATTATATCTTACCATGAAACATAGAAATGAGATGCGATATCGCGTTTTAAGAAGCATTAGAACTCTATTGCTACGATACCTAGACATCTGCAGACGCTATTTCCTAGCAAGGAAGTGTCGCATTTACATTCATTTGAAGTGTAGACGAGGAATACATAACACTTCGCAAATCATTTTATATCTTACCATGAAACATAGAAATGGGATGCGATCTCGCGTTTTAAGAAGCATTAGAAATCTATTGCTACGATACGTAGGCATCTGCAAACGCTATTTCCTAGCGAGAAAGTGTCGCATTCACATTCATTTGAAGTGTAGACGAGGAATACATAACACTTCGCAAGTCATATTATATCTTACCATGAAACATAGAAATGAGATGCGATATCGCGTTTTAAGAAGCATTAGAACTCTATTGCTACGATACGTAGACATCTGCAAACGCTATTTCCTTGCAAGGAAGTGTCGCATTTACATTCATTTGATGTGTAGACGAGGAATACATAACACTTCGCAAATCATATTATATCTTACCATGAAACATAGAAATGAGATGCGATATCGCGTTTTAGGAATCATATGAACACTATTGCTACGATACGTAGATATCTGCAAACGCTATTTCCTTGCAAAGAAGTGTCGCATTTACATTCATTTGATGTGTAGACGAGGAATACATAACACTTCGCAAATCATATTATATCTTACCATGAAACATAGAAATGAGGTGCGATATCGCGTTTTAAGAATCATAAGAAATCTATTGCTACGATACGTAGACATCTGCAAACGCTATTTCCTTGCAAAGAAGTGTCGCATTTACATTCATTTGAAGTGTAGACGAGGAATACATAACACTTCATAATGAATATTATATCTTATCATGAAACATAGATATGAGATGCAATATCTCATTTTAAGAAGCATTTGAACTCTATTGCTTCGATACGTAGACATCTGCAAACGCTATTTCCTTGCAAGGAAGTGTCGCATTTACATTCATTTGATGTGTAGACGAGGAATACATAACACTTCGCAAATAATATTATATCTTACCTTGAAACATAGAAATGAGATGCGATATCGCGTTTTAAGAATCATAAGAACTCTATTGCTACGATACGTAGACATCTGCAAACGCTATTTCCTTGCAAAGAAGTGTCGCATTTACATTCATTTGATGTGTAGACGAGGAACACATAAAACTTCGCAAATCATATTATATCTTACCATGAAACATAGAAATGAGATGCGAAATCGCGTTCTAAGAATCATAAGAACTCTATTGCTACGATATGTAGACATCTGCAAACGCTATTTCCTTGCAAAGAAGTGTCGCATTTACATTCATTTGATGTGTAGACGAGTAATACATAACACTTCGCAAATCATATTATATCTTACCATGAAACATAGAAATGAGATGCGATATCGCATTTTAAGAATCATAAGAACTCTATTGCTACGATACGTAGACATCTGCAAACGCTATTTCCTTGCAAAGAAGTGTCGCATTTACATTCATTTGACGTGTAGACGTGGAATACATAACACTTCGCAAATCATATTATATCTTACCATGAAACATAGAAATGAGATGCGATATCGCGTTTTAAGAAGCATTAGAACTCTATTGCTACGATACCTAGACATCTGCAGACGCTATTTCCTAGCAAGGAAGTGTCCGCATTTACATTCATTTGAAGTGTAGACGAGGAATACATAACACTTCGCAAATCATTTTATATCTTACCGTGAAACATAGAAATGGGATGCGATCTCGCGCTTTAAGAAGCATTAGAAATCTATTGCTACGATACGTAGGCATCTGCAAACGCTATTTCCTAGCGAGAAAGTGTCGCATTCACATTCATTTGAAGTGTAGACGAGGAAAACATAACACTTCGCAAATCATATTATATCTTACCATGAAACATAGAAATGAGATGCGATATCGCGTTTTAAGAAGCATTAGAACTGTATTGCTACGATACCTAGACATCTGCAGACGCTATTTCCTAGCAAGGAAGTGTCGCATTTACATTCATTTGAAGTGTAGACGAGGAATACATAACACTTCGCAAGTCATATTATATCTTACCATGAAACATAGAAATGAGATGCGATATCGCGTTTTAAGAAGCATTAGAACTCTATTGCTACGATACCTAGACATCTGCAGACGCTATTTCCTAGCGAGGAAGTATCATATTCACATTCATTTGAAGTGTAGACGAGGAATACATGACACTTCGCAAATCATGTTATACCTTACCATGAAACATAGAAATGAGATGCGATATCGCGTTTTAAGAATCATAAGAACCCTATTGCTACGATACGTAGACATCTGCAAACGCTATTTACTTGCAAGGAAGTGTCGCACTTACATTCAATTGAAGTGTAGACGAGGAATACATAACACTTGGCAAATCATATTATATCTTACCATGAAACATAGAAATGAGATGCGATATCGCGTTTTAAGAAGCATTAGAGCTCTATTGCTACGATACCTAGACATCTGCAGACGCTATTTCCTAGCGAGAAAGTGTCGCATTCACATTCATTTGAAGTGTAGACGAGGAAAACATAACACTTCGCAAATCATATTATATCTTACCATGAAACATAGAAATGAGATGCGATATCGCGTTCTAAGAAGTACTAGAACTCTATTGCTACGATAGGTAGACATCTGCAGACGCTATTTCCTAGCAAGGAAGTGTCGCATTTACATTCATTTGATGTGTAGACGAGGAATACATAACACTTCGCAAATCATATTATATCTTACGATGAAACATAGAAATGAGATGCGATATCGCGTTTTAAGAAGCATTAGAACTCTATTGCTACGATACGTAGACATCTGCAAACGCTATTTCCTTGCAAGGAAGTGCCGCATTTACATTCATTTGAAGTGTAGACGAGGAATACATGACACTTCGCAAATCATATTATATCTTATCATGAAACACAGAAATGAGGATGCGATATCGCGTTTTAAGAAGTATTAGAACACTATTGCTACGATAGGTAGACATTTGCAAACGCTATTTCCTTGCAAGGAAGTGTCGCATTTACATTCAGTTGATGTGTAGACGAGGAATACATAACACTTCGCAAAACATATTATATCTTACCATGAAACATAGAAATGAGATGCGATATCGCGTTTTAAGAATCATAAGAACTCTATTGCTACGATACGTAGACATCTGCAAACGCTATTTCCTTGCAAGGAAGTGTCGCATTTACATTCATTTGAAGTGTAGACGAGGAATGCATAACACTTCACAATGAATATTATATCTTATCATGAAACATAGATATGAGATGCAATATCTCGTTTTAAGAAGCATTAGAACTCTATTGCTACGATACCTAGACATCTGCAGACGCTATTTCCTAGCAAGGAAGTGTCGCATTTACATTCATTTGAAGTGTAGACGAGGAATACATAACACTTCGCAAATCATTTTATATCCTACCATGAAACATAGAAATGGGATGCGATCTCGCGTTTTAAGATGCATTAGAAATCTATTGCTACGATACGTAGGCATCTGCAAACGCTATTTCCTAGCGAGAAAGTGTCGCATTCACATTCATTTGAAGTGTAGACGAGGAAAACATAACACTTCGCAAATCATATTATATCTTACCATGAAACATAGATATGAGATGCGATATCGCGTTTTAAGAAGCATTAGAACTCTATTGCTACGATACGTAGACATTTGCAAACGCTATTTCCTTGCAAAGAAGTGTCGCATTTACATTCATTTGAAGTGTAGACGAGGAATACATAACACTTCGCAAATCATATTATATCTTACCATGAAACATAGAAATGAGATGCGATATCGCGTTTTAAGAAGCATTAGAACTCTATTGCTACGATACCTAGACATCTGCAGACGCTATTTCCTAGCAAGGAAGTGTCGCACTTACATTCAATTGAAGTGTAGACGAGGAATACATAACACTTGGCAAATCATATTATATCTTACCATGAAACATAGAAATGAGATGCGATATCGCGTTTTAAGAAGCATTAGAGCTCTATTGCTACGATACCTAGACATCTGCAGACGCTATTTCCTAGCGAGGAAGTATCGCATTCACATTCATTTGAAGTGTAGACGAGGAATACATGACACTTCGCAAATCATGTTATACCTTACCATGAAACATAGAAATGAGATGCGATATCGCGTTCTAAGAAGTACTAGAACTCTATTGCTACGATAGGTAGACATCTGCAGACGCTATTTCCTAGCAAGGAAGTGTCGCATTTACATTCGTTTGATGTGTAGACGAGGAATACATAACACTTCGCAAATCATATTATATCTTACCATGAAACATAGAACAGGGATGCGATCTCGCGTTTTAAGATGCATTAGAAATCTATTGCTACGATACGTAGGCATCTGCAAACGCTATTTCCTAGCGAGAAAGTGTCGCATTCACATTCATTTGAAGTGTAGACGAGGAAAACATAACACTTCGCAAATCATATTATATCTTACCATGAAACATAGAAATGAGATGCGATATCGCGTTCTAAGAAGTACTAGAACTCTATTGCTACGATAGGTAGACATCTGCAGACGCTATTTCCTAGCAAGGAAGTGTCGCATTTACATTCATTTGATGTGTAGACGAGGAATACAAAACACTTCGCAAATCATATTATATCTTACCATGAAACATAGAAATGAGATGCGATATCGCGTTTTAAGAAACATTAGAACTCTATTGCTACGATACCTAGACATCTGCAGACGCTATTTCCTAGCGAGGAAGTATCATATTCACATTCATTTGAAGTGTTGACGAGGAATACATGACACTTCGCAAATCATGTTATACCTTACCATGAAACATAGAAATGAGATGCGATATCGCGTTTTAAGAATCATAAGAACCCTATTGCTACGATACGTAGACATCTGCAAACGCTATTTACTTGCAAGGAAGTGTCGCACTTACATTCAATTGAAGTGTAGACGAGGAATACATAACACTTGGCAAATCATATTATATCTTACCATGAAACATAGAAATGAGATGCGATATCGCGTTTTAAGAAGCATTAGAGCTCTATTGCTACGATACCTAGACATCTGCAGACGCTATTTCCTAGCGAGAAAGTGTCGCATTCACATTCATTTGAAGTGTAGACGAGGAAAACATAACACTTCGCAAATCATATTATATCTTACCATGAAACATAGAAATGAGATGCGATATCGCGTTCTAAGAAGTACTAGAACTCTATTGCTACGATAGGTAGACATCTGCAGACGCTATTTCCTAGCAAGGAAGTGTCGCATTTACATTCATTTGATGTGTAGACGAGGAATACATAACACTTCGCAAATCATATTATATCTTACGATGAAACATAGAAATGAGATGCGATATCGCGTTTTAAGAATCATAAGAACTCTATTGCTACGATACGTAGACATCTGCAAACGCTATTTCCTTGCAAGGAAGTGTCGCATTTACATTCATTTGAAGTGTAGACGAGGAATGCATAACACTTCACAATGAATATTATATCTTATCATGAAACATAGATATGAGATGCAATATCTCGTTTTAAGAAGCATTAGAACTCTATTGCTACGATACCTAGACATCTGCAGACGCTATTTCCTAGCAAGGAAGTGTCGCATTTACATTCATTTGAAGTGTAGACGAGGAATACATAACACTTGGCAAATCATATTATATCTTACCATGAAACATAGAAATGAGATGCGATATCGCGTTTTAAGGAGCATTAGAGCTTTATTGCTACGATACCTAGACATCTGCAGACGCTATTTCCTAGCGAGGAAGTATCGCATTCACATTCATTTGAAGTGTAGACGAGGAATACATGACACTTCGCAAATCATGTTATACCTTACCATGAAACATAGAAATGAGATGCGATATCGCGTTCTAAGAAGTACTAGAACTCTATTGCTACGATAGGTAGACATCTGCAGACGCTATTTCCTAGCAAGGAAGTGTCGCATTTACATTCGTTTGATGTGTAGACGAGGAATACATAACACTTCGCAAATCATATTATATCTTACCATGAAACATAGAACAGGGATGCGATCTCGCGTTTCAAGATGCATTAGAAATCTATTGCTACGATACGTAGGCATCTGCAAACGCTATTTCCTAGCGAGAAAGTGTCGCATTCACATTCATTTGAAGTGTAGACGAGGAAAACATAACACTTCGCAAATCATATTATATCTTACCATGAAACATAGAAATGAGATGCGATATCGCGTTCTAAGAAGTACTAGAACTCTATTGCTACGATAGGTAGACATCTGCAGACGCTATTTCCTAGCAAGGAAGTGTCGCATTTACATTCATTTGATGTGTAGACGAGGAATACATAACACTTCGCAAATCATATTATATCTTACGATGAAACATAGAAATGAGATGCGATATCGCGTTTTAAGAAGCATTAGAACTCTATTGCTACGATACGTAGACATCTGCAAACGCTATTTCCTTGCAAGGAAGTGCCGCATTTACATTCATTTGAAGTGTAGACGAGGAATACATGACACTTCGCAAATCATATTATATCTTATCATGAAACACAGAAATGAGGATGCGATATCGCGTTTTAAGAAGTATTAGAACACTATTGCTACGATAGGTAGACATTTGCAAACGCTATTTCCTTGCAAGGAAGTGTCGCATTTACATTCAGTTGATGTGTAGACGAGGAATACATAACACTTCGCAAATCATATTATATCTTACCATGAAACATAGAAATGAGATGCGATATCGCGTTTTAAGAATCATAAGAACTCTATTGCTACGATACGTAGACATCTGCAAACGCTATTTCCTTGCAAGGAAGTGTCGCATTTACATTCATTTGAAGTGTAGACGAGGAATGCATAACACTTCACAATGAATATTATATCTTATCATGAAACATAGATATGAGATGCAATATCTCGTTTTAAGAAGCATTAGAACTCTATTGCTACGATACCTAGACATCTGCAGACGCTATTTCCTAGCAAGGAAGTGTCGCATTTACATTCATTTGAAGTGTAGACGAGGAATACATAACACTTCGCAAATCATTTTATATCCTACCATGAAACATAGAAATGGGATGCGATCTCGCGTTTTAAGATGCATTAGAAATCTATTGCTACGATACGTAGGCATCTGCAAACGCTATTTCCTAGCGAGAAAGTGTCGCATTCACATTCATTTGAAGTGTAGACGAGGAAAACATAACACTTCGCAAATCATATTATATCTTACCATGAAACATAGATATGAGATGCGATATCGCGTTTTAAGAAGCATTAGAACTCTATTGCTACGATACGTAGACATTTGCAAACGCTATTTCCTTGCAAGGAAGTGTCGCATTTACATTCATTTGAAGTGTAGACGAGGAATACATAACACTTCGCAAATCATATTATATCTTACCATGAAACATAGAAATGAGATGCGATATCGCGTTTTAAGAAGCATTAGAACTCTATTGCTACGATACCTAGACATCTGCAGACGCTATTTCCTAGCAAGGAAGTGTCGCATTTACATTGATTTGAAGTGTAGACGAGGAATACATAACACTTCGCAAGTCATATTATATCTTACCATGAAACATAGAAATGAGATGCGATATCGCGTTTTAAGAATCATAAGAACTCTATTGCTACGATACGTAGACATCTGCAAACGCTATTTCCTTGCAAGGAAGTGTCGCAGTTACATTCATTTGAATCGTAGACGAGGAATGCATAACACTTCGCAATGAATATTATATCTTATCATGAAACGTAGATATGAGATGCAATATCCCGTTTTAAGAAGCATTTGAACTCTATTGCTTCGATACGTAGACATCTGCAAACGCTATTTCCTTGCAAGAAAGTGTCGCATTTACATTCATTTGATGTGTAGACGAGGAATACATAACACTTCGCAAATCATATTATATCTTACCATGAAACATAGAAATGAGATGCGATATCGCGTTTTAAGAAGCATTAGAACTCTATTGCTACGATACGTAGACATCTGCAAACGCTATTTCCTTGCAAGGAAGTGTCGCATTTTCATTCATTTGTATCGTAGACGAGGAATGCATAACACTTCGCAATGAATATTATATCTTATCATGAAACATAGATATGAGATGCAATATCTCGTTTTAAGAAGCATTAGAACTCTATTGCTACGATACCTAGACATCTGCAGACGCTATTTCCTAGCAAGGAAGTGTCGCATTTACATTCATTTGAAGTGTAGACGAGGAATACATAACACTTCGCAAATCATTTTATATCTTACCATGAAACATAGAAATGGGATGCGATCTCGCGATTTAAGATGCATTGGAAATCTATTGCTACGATACGTAGGCATCTGCAAACGCTATTTCCTAGCGAGAAAGTGTCGCATTCACATTCATTTGAAGTGTAGACGAGGAAAACATAACACTTCGCAAATCATATTATATCTTACCATGAAACATAGAAATGAGATGCGATATCGCGTTTTAAGAAGCATTAGAACTCTATTGCTACGATACGTAGACATTTGCAAACGCTATTTCCTTGCAAGGAAGTGTCGCATTTACATTCATTTGAAGTGTAGACGAGGAATACATAACACTTCGCAAATCATATTATATCTTACCATGAAACATAGAAATGAGATGCGATATCGCGTTTTAAGAAGCATTAGAACTCTATTGCTACGATACCTAGACATCTGCAGACGCTATTTCCTAGCAAGGAAGTGTCGCATTTACATTCATTTGAAGTGTAGACGAGGAATACATAACACTTCGCAAGTCATATTATATCTTACCATGAAACATAGAAATGGGATGCGATCTCGCGATTTAAGATGCATTAGAAATCTATTGCTACGATACGTAGGCATCTGCAAACGCTATTTCCTAGCGAGAAAGTGTCGCATTCACATTCATTTGAAGTGTAGACGAGGAAAACATAACACTTCGCAAATCATATTATATCTTACCATGAAACATAGAAATGAGATGCGATATCGCGTTTTAAGAAGCATTAGAACTCTATTGCTACGAAACGTAGACATTTGCAAACGCTATTTCCTTGCAAGGAAGTGTCGCATTTACATTCATTTGAAGTGTAGACGAGGAATGCATAACACTTCACAATGAATATTATATCTTATCATGAAACATAGATATGAGATGCAATATCTCGTTTTAAGAAGCATTAGAACTCTATTGCTACGATACCTAGACATCTGCAAACGCTATTTCCTTGCAAGGAAGTGTCGCATTTACATTCAATTGAAGTGTAGACGAGGAATACATAACACTTGGCAAATCATATTATATCTTACCATGAAACATAGAAATGAGATGTGATATCGCGTTCTAAGAAGTACTAGAACACTATTGCTACGATAGGTAGACATCTGCAGACGCTATTTCCTAGCAAGGAAGTGTCGCATTTACATTCATTTGATGTGTAGACGAGGAATACATAACACTTCGCAAATCATATTATATCTTACGATGAAACATAGAAATGAGTTGCGATATCGCGTTTTAAGAAGCATTAGAACTCTATTGCTACGATACGTAGACATCTGCAAACGCTATTTCCTTGCAAGGAAGTGTCGCATTTACATTCATTTGAAGTGTAGACGAGGAATACATAACACTTCGCAAATCATTTTATATCTTACCATGAAACATAGAAATGGGATGCGATCTCGCGATTTACGATGCATTAGAAATCTATTGCTACGATACGTAGGCATCTGCAAACGCTATTTCCTAGCGAGAAAGTGTCGCATTCACATTCATTTGAAGTGTAGACGAGGAAAACATAACACTTCGCAAATCATATTATATCTTACCATGAAACATAGAAATGAGATGCGATATCGCGTATTAAGAAGCATTAGAACTCTATTGCTACGATACGTAGACATTTGCAAACGCTATTTCCTTGCAAGGAAGTGTCGCATTTACATTCATTTGAAGTGTAGACGAGGAATACATAACACTTCGCAAATCATATTATATCTTACCATGAAACATAGAAATGAGATGCGATATCGCGTTTTAAGAAGCATTAGAACTCTATTGCTACGATACCTAGACATCTGCAGACGCTATTTCCTAGCAAGGAAGTGTCGCATTTACATTCATTTGAAGTGTAGACGAGGAAAACATAACACTTCGCAAATCATATTATATCTTACGATGAAACATAGAAATGAGATGCGATATCGCGTTCTAGGAATCACAAGAACTCTATTGCTACGATACGTAGACATCTGCAAACGCTATTTCCTTGCAAGGAAGTGTCGCATTTACATTCAATTGAAGTGTAGACGAGGAATACATAACACTTGGCAAATCATATTATATCTTACCATGAAACTTAGAAATGAGATGCGATATCGCGTTCTAAGAAGTACTAGAACTCTATTGCTACGATAGGTAGACATCTGCAGACGCTATTTCCTAGCAAGGAAGTGTCGCATTTACATTCATTTGATGTGTAGACGAGGAATACATAACACTTCGCAAATCATATTATATCTTACCATGAAACATAGAAATGAGATGCGATATCGCGTTTTAAGAAGCATTAGAACTCTACTGCTACGATACGCAGACATCTGCAAACGCCATTTCCTAGCGAGGAAGTGTCGCATTCACATTCATTTGAAGTGTAGACGAGGAATACATAACACTTCGCAAATCATATTATATCTTACCATGAAACATAGAAATGAAATGCGATATCGCGTTTTAAGAAGCATTAGAACTCTATTGCTACGATACGTAGACATCTGCAAACGCCATTTCCTAGCGAGGAAGTGTCGCATTCACATTCATTTGAAGTGTAGACGAGGAATACATAACACTTCGCAAATCATATTATATCTTACCATGAAACATATAAATGAAATGCGATATCGCGTTTTAAGAAGCATTAGAACTCTATTGCTACGATACGTAGACATCTGCAAACGCTATTTCCTTGCAAGAAAGTGTCGCATTTACATTCATTTGATGTGTAGACGACGAATACATAACACTTCGCAAATCATATTATATCTTACCATGAAACATAGAAATGAGATGCGATATCGCGTTTTAAGAAGCATTAGAACTCTATTGCTACGATACGTAGACATCTGCGAACGCTATTTCCTTGCAAGGAAGTGTCGCATTTTCATTCATTTGTATCGTAGACGAGGAATGCATAACACTTCGCAATGAATATTATATCTTATCATGAAACATAGATATGAGATGCAATATCTCGTTTTAAGAAGCATTAGAACACTATTGCTACGATAGGTAGACATTTGCAAACGCTATTTCCTTGCAAGGAAGTGTCGCATTTACATTCAGTTGATGTGTAGACGAGGAATACATAACACTTCGCAAATCATATTATATCTTACCATGAAACATAGAAATGAGATGCGATATCGCGTTTTAAGAATCATAAGAACTCTATTGCTACGATACGTAGACATCTGCAAACGCTATTTCCTTGCAAGGAAGTGTCGCATTTACATTCATTTGAAGTGTAGACGAGGAATGCATAACACTTCACAATGAATATTATATCTTATCATGAAACATAGATATGAGATGCAATATCTCGTTCTAAGAAGCATTAGAACTCTATTGCTACGATACCTAGACATCTGCAGACGCTATTTCCTAGCAAGGAAGTGTCGCATTTACATTCATTTGAAGTGTAGACGAGGAATACATAACACTTCGCAAATCATTTTATATCTTACCATGAAACATAGAAATGGGATGCGATCTCGCGATTTATGATGCATTGGAAATCTGTTGCTACGATACGTAGGCATCTGCAAACGCTATTTCCTAGCGAGAAAGTGTCGCATTCACATTCATTTGATGTGTAGACGAGGAATACATAACACTTCGCAAATCATATTATATCTTACCATGAAACATAGAAATGAGATGCGATATCGCGTTTTAAGAATCATAAGAACTCTACTGCTACGATACGTAGACATCTGCAAACGCTATTTCCTTGCAAAGAAGTGTCGCATTTACATTCATTTGATGTGTAGACGAGGAATACATAACACTTCGCAAATCATATTATATCTTACCATGAAACATAGAAATGAAATGCGATATCGCGTTTTAAGAAGCATTAGAACTCTACTGCTACGATACGTAGACATCTGCAAACGCTATTTCCTTGCAAGGAAGTGTCGCATTTACATTCATTTGAATCGTAGACGAGGAATGCATAACACTTCGCAATGAATAATATATCTTATCATGAAACGTAGATATGAGATGCAATATCCCGTTTTAAGAAGCATTTGAACTCTATTGCTTCGATACGTAGACATCTGCAAACGCTATTTCCTTGCAAGAAAGTGTCGCATTTACATTCATTTGATGTGTAGACGACGAATACATAACACTTCGCAAATCATATTATATCTTACCATGAAACATAGAAATGAGATGCGATATCGCGTTTTAAGAAGAATTAGAACTCTATTGCTACGATACGTAGACATCTGCAAACGCTATTTCCTTGCAAGGAAGTGTCGCATTTTCATTCATTTGTATCGTAGACGAGGAATGCATAACACTTCGCAATGAATATTATATCTTATCATGAAACATAGATATGAGATGCAATATCTCGTTTTAAGAAGCATTAGAACTCTATTGCTGCGATACCTAGACATCTGCAGACGCTATTTCCTAGCAAGGAAGTGTCGCATTTACATTCATTTGAAGTGTAGACGAGGAATACATAACACTTCGCAAATCATTTTATATCTTACCATGAAACATAGAAATGGGATGCGATCTCGCGATTTAAGATGCATTGGAAATCTGTTGCTACGATACGTAGGCATCTGCAAACGCTATTTCCTAGCGAGAAAGTGTCGCATTCACATTCATTTGAAGTGTAGACGAGGAATACATAACACTTCGCAAATCATATTATATCTTACCATGAAACATAGAAATGAGATGCGATATCGCGTTTTAAGAAGCATTAGAACTCTATTGCTACGATACCTAGACATCTGCAGACGCTATTTCCTATCAAGGAAGTGTCGCATTTACATTCATTTGAAGTGTAGACGAGGAATACATAACACTTCGCAAGTCATATTATATCTTACCATGAAACATAGAAATGAGATGCGATATCGCGTTTTAAGAAGCATTAGAACTCTATTGCTACGATACGTAGAAATTTGCAAACGCTATTTCCTTGCAAGGAAGTGTCGCATTTACATTCATTTGATGTGTAGACGAGGAATACATAACACTTCGCAAATCATATTATATCTTACCATGAAACATAGAAGTGAGATGCGATATCGCGTTTTAAGAATCATAAGAACTCTATTGCTACGATACGTAGACATCTGCAAACGCTATTTCCTTGCAAAGAAGTGTCGCATTTACATCCATTTGATGTGTAGACGAGGAATACATAACACTTCGCAAATCATATTATATCTTACCATGAAACATAGAAATGAGATGCGATATTGTAACGTCAGGCGTACCGCCTGCCACCCTCCGGCGTCCACCTCATCATCCCCAGCATCCGTATCCGGAGCCCCTGCACACGGGCCACCCGCCGACTCGCCGTCCCTACAGAAGGAGACAAAGGTACGAGAGGGAAGAGGGATGCAGCATGCCGCGCCCACGCGCGATCTCCACACACGAGGGGGAGGACTTCACCCCGTATTACGAGGGCGAGGAGCTCTCCGACACGTACTGGGTCGAATCCCCAGCAATCACGAAGCCCTATACGTACTTCTCGTACATGTGGGATTAGAATAAGCACACTACTCACCTATGTACATACACACCAACACACACCTAGATTTAAGTAAATATATGTATATATTTTATTCATGCACGGTTACGTTCCGTGCACTCGCGCGCACACTCGACGCTCGCGGCTCACGCTTAACGCGGGCCGCGCCCCACTCCGAACGGCCGCCCCACCACGGGGGCCGAGCGGCCGCCCTACTCCGACCGTCCGCCCCACCGCGAGGGCCCAGCGACTCGCGCGCCGCGCGACCCGAGGAGGTCGCGGACGCGAGATCCGAGAGTCAGTTGCTAACTCATCTCCGAACGGGAGAGTTCCAATCTCACCTCCGAACGGGAGAGTTGGTATCTCATCTCCGAACTGGAGAGTTCGTATCTCATCTCCGAACCGAGGAGTTCTAATCCAGCATCCGAACGATGCACTTCCGATCCGAGCAATAGGCTCATTCGCAACGAGCAATTAGCTCTAATGCATTCGTCTCTATCCATACTCCCATAGCGGAGTCCATTCGATACTTTATACTATTTCTAATTCTCATTGTAATCGCTAGTCAGTAACTTAGAACTTAGTCAAGTGTATTTAGTATAGTGAAATCATAGAATATAGTTTATTTTTACCAGATTCAAAGTATCTTTATTCGAGTCCAAATACAATTCCTTAATTCTACTCCACGGGTACGCTCGCGATTATTCTATTTCTATATCTCATCTGCGATAGTCTTGAGGCTCGACGACTAGAGCGAACCAGCGCTTAGTTGCTCCATCCTCACTTCTACCGTATACAGAATATCTTGCGCCCAGGTTGATCCCGGTAAGCTAGAGCGAACCAACGCTTAGCCGCGCCGTACTCGACCGAAGTTCAAGTATTCTCGACGAGCCTTGCACCTCCGACAAAGCGTACACGACGCGCGGGGAGGAGAGAGTTTATTCGTCGTCTCGCTCGGGAATACGTGGGTGATGCACCAGAATATTCAATTTCCTGCGTTCGAGTCCTGGTACCTGTGAAGGAGGTTTCCTTCGCCGCACGACCCGTACCTCCGTTCCAGCCGTACGCCGCCGCCATCCCGGTTGCGGATCCAAGGCGCTCCAGGTACCTAGAAAGAGAAATCAGACAGCGGAATCAAGCCTTCGCAAGGTAAGTTTAGTGTTAATTACCGTTTTATCGAGTCCGAAACGCCAACGAACCCGGTCCGGACGCAATTCGCGTTATTTTCGGGAACGGTTACGACTTTGTGCCACCGTTGCGAGCGCAACCGCACCTCGGGACGTGACACGAAAGTTATTTTTGGTGACAGCGGTGGGATAGCCACGCGTTTCCTCCGGAAATTCCGCCGAAAGGAACCGCGAAACTAGATATGGCAACCCGAACTCCGACAAAAACGCGCCAGCAGACACAGCGAGCCGCCGCGATGGCCGATTCCGAACGCGAAAAACGCACTAGCAGAACGCTCGATTTCCAAGACGCTATCGCCGAGCCTCTTCCTAGTACCGCGCAACAAAATACTTCCGCGAAAAATACGAAAGCGACCGATCCGAGTAATGCCGCGTTGCTCCAGCAAATAGAAATTCTACGTCGTGAAATAGAATCTATTCGCAGAACGCCTGATTTAACGCGCGACGATACTGTTTCTCTAGATATTCCTCGGGGAAATCCGCTTTCCGGACATAATTCGAGCTCCGATTTCAATACAAATAGTTCGCAACACGACGAGCTATCGCTTAAGCAGGCCCTCGAAGCCGTGCCGACATTCGATGATCAGAACATTCCTATTCTTCAGTTTACCCGAGCGTGTAAACGCGCTTATGAGCTTATCCCTAATGGGTGCGAGCGAACTTTCACACGCCTGCTTAAGGGAAAACTCAAGGGTCGTGCCTACGCCGCGCTAGAAGACGAGCCGTGTTACACAATACTCGAATTAACGGACGTTCTTCGCAGCACTTTTTGCTCCGTAAAATCAGCTCATCATTATCGGGGTGAACTTGCTAATATATTTATGCGCGCGAACGAGCACATTCTAGATTACATCGGTCGAGTAAAAGATCTTAGAACCGCTATAATTGATTGCGAGAGGCTTGCTCGACGAGACACACCGGAATCGCTCGATGACGTAGACGCGCTCACCCTACAATGTTTTAAAGACGGTCTCATTCCGGAAATTCGAATGCAAATGACTATAAGTTCATTCGGTACATTGCGAGAAACGTTCGCTCGAGCGCGGGAGCTCTATCAAATGCACGAACGTGATTGCAACCGGCTAGGTAGATCGCGTGTCGCGCGACCAGAATCGCGCGAAAAACCAGCCGAAATTATTTGCCGAAAATGCAATAATATCGGACATTACGCGACCGAGTGTCGGCTCAGACCGCCATCGCCGTACCGACCGCAGGAATACTTGCGATCCAGGGACGTACCGCCTCCTACTCGAGGCCCCGCGTACGAACAACCGAGACAAATCGTAGCCAGGGACGCGCCCAAATTTTGTCGCTATTGCAAGACCCCGGGGCACGAAATAGGCGAGTGCCGCAAAAGGCAGTACAACAACGCGGTAAATAAAAATTCGGGAAACGACAATGGCCTCCGCACCCGCCGCGAGACAGGTGGCGAGGCCGCGCACCAAGTCCGTCCTCTCGCCGCGAACAACTCCAACGCGGAAATCGACGAAACGCCGCGATAAACATAACCGGAAAAACTAGCACGCCAAACGTACTTCTAACATCCGATCTTCTAATTTCACCAACTCGCTTCATGGTGGACACTGGGGCGGAAATAAATATTATAAAACGTTCGGCTCTAAAAGCATCCGCGCGAATCGATAAGTCCGAGATCGTCATAATAACAGGGGTAACCGATGGCAAAACCGCAACCTTAGGGACGGTGAATCTTGTCATTTTCGGTCGCGTCGTTCCTTTTAATGTGGTCGAGGATGATTTTCCCCTTAAACCAAGCGGGATCCTCGGCTCCGGGTTCTGTATGGACGCAGAAATCTCTTTTCCAAATAAAATAATCAAATGGAATGGTAAGAGAATTCCTTTCGAAGACGATATCGAAGCACTCGAGGAACCGTCACCGGAGTCGAAAATAAAGCCTCTCCTATCGCCGAAACGTAAACAAGCGCCGCGCACGGAATCTATTCCCCCTCCGCCGCCGCGCCCGCCGCGTAAATCATCGCCTCCGCTGAAACGCGATGCAACAACGAAATCGAAGCTTCGAACGCAAGACAAAGCAGCTTCTCCGAAGTCAGGAGACCGTATCTCCATTCCACCGAGATCAAATATCGGTATCAAGGTCCGCGTAGTTAATTCGAACCTCGCGGAAGGTATAATTCCTCGTATCGATCTTGCGCCGGGCATATTTTTCGGAAACGCTCTCGTCAGAGTAATTCGGGGCAAAGCGGTAACTCGAATAATTAATTCATCCGACCGCGCCGTCGAAATCGCGTTACCAGAGATCATACTCGAGCCCGCGCAAATCATGACTCCCCTCCACGAGGAGGATAGTCCGTCGCTGTATCCGGTTTTTTCTAAATCTACTAAATCCAACGTATCCGCCGTACCGATCGGCTCATCCCAAAAAGGGAAAACTTCTATTTCTTTCTCGAATCAGACACCATATTCGACAATCGAAACTCCTCCTTCGCGTTGCAAAATCGCGAATGTTCAACAGATCTCTTATGCTCAGGCGGTTAAAAATAATGTACAACAGTCGCCGTTAAAACAAACATCGAAATCCGCCAATCCTTCGAAATCTCGTCTAGATCGACTTCTTAGTCTCCTCCGTCTCGACCACCTCAACGCAGAGGAAAAAGAGCACGTCGTCCGTCTCGTTCAAAGCACGCAGGAGCTTTTTCACATTGAGGGGGATAAATTAGGGCATACGTCAGCAACCACGCACAAGATTCCAACCGTCGACGACCGCCCCGTCAATGTGAAACAATACCGGTTCCCACCAGCTCATAAGGAGGAGATTCGACGACAAGTCGACAAATTTTTACAAAATGGTGTCATCTCTCCGTCAAAATCACCATATAATTCGCCATTGTGGGTTGTCCCAAAGAAACCGGACTCCTTGGGCAACAAGCAATGGCGCGTCGTCATCGACTACCGCGCACTCAATGAGAAATCTGTCGCCGATGCCTATCCCCTCCCTTGCATTACCGAGATACTTGATCAGCTCGGGAGCGCGAAGTATTTTAGTACATTCGATCTCGCGAGCGGATTTCACCAGATCCCAATGGAGCCCGCCGATGCTCCCAAAACCGCTTTTTCGACGCCTCACGGGCATTATGAATTTAAAAGAATGCCATTCGGATTAAAAAATGCGCCAGCGACGTTCCAACGACTTATGGACAATGTCCTGTCCGGTCTCCAGGGGAACGAAATTTTCGTCTATTTGGACGACATTGTTATCTACGCTAGCTCTCTTCAAGAACATCGACTTAAATTCGATAAATTAACTCAACGGCTCAAAGAAGCTAATTTAGTATTGCAGCCGGATAAGTGCGAATTCTTGAGGAGAGAAGTAAGCTATTTGGGTCATATTATCAGTGAGCACGGTGTAAAACCTGACCCTGCGAAAATTAGCGCCGTCAAAAATTTTCCGCGCCCGCGCAACACGAAACAGATCAAACAATTCCTCGGGCTCGCGGGATACTACAGGCGGTTCATCGCAAATTTTTCTAATATTGCTAAGCCACTTACCAATTTGTTAAAAAAGGACGCGCCCTTTGTATGGCGTAACGAGCATGAGAATTCATTCGTCAAACTCCGAGATTGCCTATGCGAAGCGCCTATCTTGCAGTACCCCAACTTCAAACAACCATTCGTGATAACGACCGACGCGTCCGCCGAAGCTATTGGTGCTATCTTGAGTCAAGGACCAATAGGCCGCGACTTGCCAATCGCGTACACGTCGCGACTGTTAAACGCTGCGGAGAAAAACTACTCCACGATCGAGAAGGAGTGTCTGGCGATTGTCTACGCCGTCCATTACTTTCGTCCATACATATACGGTAATCAATTCAAACTCGTTACCGACCATCGACCGTTAGTGTGGATGAATTCGGTCAAGGACCCGTCAAGTAGACTCGTACGGTGGAGGCTTAAGTTAGCGGAATTTGACTACGAGATGGTCTATAAAAGTGAAAAAACGAACCTTAATGCGGACGCATTGTCGCGGAATCCCGCTCAAATTTTTCCGCTCTCGTATTCAGAAAACTCGGAGGACGACATCTTCGATGTGCCTCCGGAAACCCGTAAAAGGTATACCACACTAGCGCCTCCTCCTACTCCGGTAACATCAGAACCTGAATTACCGACTCCAGACACGTCCTTCCGTACCAACACAGCACCACCTCCGCAAGTCGCCAGCGACAGCACCGACTTCTATACTCCTGCTCCAAATGAATTTTTCCGACGCGAACCTCTATTTAATTTCAGCCGTGACGCATTATCAACGCGACGAGACAATGTAGTTGTCTTCGTCACGCAATCTGGGCACCCCTATGACACGGGCGCCAAAGATCTAGCGAACGCTGAAAAATTCCTTCCAAACAAAAATCACGTTCTTACCAAAGCCAAAGTCATACAAATCGGAAACGAATTCCAAATCCAGCTTCCAATCATCGAACATTCCACCAGATCAATCAATTTCCAGACCGTAATAGAAACATTCAGATCCTTGTGCGACGTTGTAAACGAATTACAATTACAAACATTTAGTATCGCACAAACCTATCTAGACTCCGTATCCTGGTCCCGAATCCAGAAAATCCTTCAGGACCTGTTTTATGAAACAACTATCCAGATTACGGTCTGCCAGGGCCTCATTAAAACCCCTTCGGTCGAAGAGCGACTGAAAATAATAAGGGAAAACCACGACTCCCCTGTGGGAGGTCACAAAGGGGTTAATAAAACTTATTCTCGCATCAGACAACAATACTTTTGGCCAAACATGAAAACACAAATACAAGAATATATTGGCAAATGTAAAAGTTGTCAGACAGAGAAACTGGTCCGGGTAAAGACCAGACAGCCTCTCACTTTAACCGACACCCCTGGCAGGGCATTCGATAAGATTTCAATGGACGTAATGGGTCCTCTTCCCGAAACTTCCGACGGTTATACAAGTATCCTCACGATCCAAGATCTCCTCACTAAATACTCAGTCGCAGTTCCTCTCAAAACCACCACCGCAGTAGACATTGCCGAAGCTTTAATAAAAGAATTCATTTGTAAATTCGGATGCCCGAAAGGCATACTCACGGACCAAGGTTCGAACTTTATAAACAGCTTGATTAAAGCCATAGCAATCAAATTCCGTATTAAGCAATACAAGTCCACTGCGTTCCATCCACAGACAAACGGGTCCGTTGAACGATCTCACCACGTCCTGGCCGAATATCTGAAGCATTACATAGAGTCGAGTAACGATTGGGTGAATTGGTTACCGTATGCAATGTTTTCATACAACACCAGTGTGCACGAGGGTACATTATACACCCCACACGAACTAGTGTTCGGCAGGATAGCTAGGACGCCGTCAGCCACTCCTTTTCAGGACAGCTATGATAACGAAACTTATAGCGACTATCTTATACAACTTCAGGAGAAAATCTCGAAATCTCAGGATTTGGCTAAAGCCAATCTAGACAATGCGAAACACCGTTCTAAATATTATTATGACCGAAATCTCAATGTCCAAAACTTCGAGGTAGGCCAATGGGTCTATCTTTTAAAAGAGCCGAACAAACATAAGTTCCAGGCACAGTATTCTGGACCGTACCGTATCCTCGAAATTTTGGGCAATTGTAATGTTAAGCTGAATGTAAAAGGGCGCCATAAAATTGTTCATACGAACAAAATCAAAATTTGTAAACGAATGCATAGTATGCAGAGTGTGGATGCTAGTGAAAGAAAAGTGCGAAAAACTGAAAATGAAGTCAGTGAGAGCAGTGACATTCAAACGAACGCTGAAAGTGAAAGCGACGAAAGTGCCTGCAATCCGAAGGAAGCCCGCAGTCACGGTCCAATCTCCAAACGATATCGCCAGGATCAACCAGGCGAAAAACCTCAGATTCCGCAGCATCCAGCCGACAGGACCAAGAGAAGGATCCAGCATCCCGAAATCTACCCAACAGACAAGAGATCTCGGCATGGCCGAGATTCTTTTTCCAAGGGGGGTGGTGTAACGTCAGGCGTACCGCCTGCCACCCTCCGGCGTCCACCTCATCATCCCCAGCATCCGTATCCGGAGCCCCTGCACACGGGCCACCCGCCGACTCGCCGTCCCTACAGAAGGAGACAAAGGTACGAGAGGGAAGAGGGATGCAGCATGCCGCGCCCACGCGCGATCTCCACACACGAGGGGGAGGACTTCACCCCGTATTACGAGGGCGAGGAGCTCTCCGACACGTACTGGGTCGAATCCCCAGCAATCACGAAGCCCTATACGTACTTCTCGTACATGTGGGATTAGAATAAGCACACTACTCACCTATGTACATACACACCAACACACACCTAGATTTAAGTAAATATATGTATATATTTTATTCATGCACGGTTACGTTCCGTGCACTCGCGCGCACACTCGACGCTCGCGGCTCACGCTTAACGCGGGCCGCGCCCCACTCCGAACGGCCGCCCCACCACGGGGGCCGAGCGGCCGCCCTACTCCGACCGTCCGCCCCACCGCGAGGGCCCAGCGACTCGCGCGCCGCGCGACCCGAGGAGGTCGCGGACGCGAGATCCGAGAGTCAGTTGCTAACTCATCTCCGAACGGGAGAGTTCCAATCTCACCTCCGAACGGGAGAGTTGGTATCTCATCTCCGAACTGGAGAGTTCGTATCTCATCTCCGAACCGAGGAGTTCTAATCCAGCATCCGAACGATGCACTTCCGATCCGAGCAATAGGCTCATTCGCAACGAGCAATTAGCTCTAATGCATTCGTCTCTATCCATACTCCCATAGCGGAGTCCATTCGATACTTTATACTATTTCTAATTCTCATTGTAATCGCTAGTCAGTAACTTAGAACTTAGTCAAGTGTATTTAGTATAGTGAAATCATAGAATATAGTTTATTTTTACCAGATTCAAAGTATCTTTATTCGAGTCCAAATACAATTCCTTAATTCTACTCCACGGGTACGCTCGCGATTATTCTATTTCTATATCTCATCTGCGATAGTCTTGAGGCTCGACGACTAGAGCGAACCAGCGCTTAGTTGCTCCATCCTCACTTCTACCGTATACAGAATATCTTGCGCCCAGGTTGATCCCGGTAAGCTAGAGCGAACCAACGCTTAGCCGCGCCGTACTCGACCGAAGTTCAAGTATTCTCGACGAGCCTTGCACCTCCGACAAAGCGTACACGACGCGCGGGGAGGAGAGAGTTTATTCGTCGTCTCGCTCGGGAATACGTGGGTGATGCACCAGAATATTCAATTTCCTGCGTTCGAGTCCTGGTACCTGTGAAGGAGGTTTCCTTCGCCGCACGACCCGTACCTCCGTTCCAGCCGTACGCCGCCGCCATCCCGGTTGCGGATCCAAGGCGCTCCAGGTACCTAGAAAGAGAAATCAGACAGCGGAATCAAGCCTTCGCAAGGTAAGTTTAGTGTTAATTACCGTTTTATCGAGTCCGAAACGCCAACGAACCCGGTCCGGACGCAATTCGCGTTATTTTCGGGAACGGTTACGACTTTGTGCCACCGTTGCGAGCGCAACCGCACCTCGGGACGTGACAATATCGCGTTCTAGGAATCATAAGAACTCTATTGCTACGATACGTAGAAATTTGCAAACGCTATTTCCTAGCAAGGAAGTGTCGCATTTACATTCATTTGATGTGTAGACGAGGAATACATAACACTTCGCAAATCATATTATATCTTACCATGAAACATAGAAATGAGATGCGATATCGCGTTTTAAGAAGCATTAGAACTCTACTGCTACGATACGCAGACATCTGCAAACGCTATTTCCTAGCGAGGAAGTGTCGCATTCACATTCATTTGAAGTGTAGACGAGGAATACATAACACTTCGCAAATCATATTGTATCTTACCATGAAACATAGAAATGAGATGCGATATCGCGTTTTAAGAAGCATTAGAACTCTATTGCTACGATACGTAGACATCTGCAAACGCTATTTCCTTGCAAGGAAGTGTCGCATTTTCATTCATTTGTATCGTAGACGAGGAATGCATAACACTTCGCAATGAATATTATTTCTTATCATGAAACATAGATATGAGATGCAATATCTCGTTTTAAGAAGCATTTGAACTCTATTGCTTCGATACGTAGTCATCTGCAAACGCTATTTCCTTGCAAGGAATTGTCGCATTTACATTCATTTGAATCGTAGACGAGGAATACATAACTCTTCGCAAATCATATTATATCTTACCATGAAACATAGAAATGAGATGCGATATCGCGTCTTGAGAATCATAAGAACTCTATTGCTACGATACGTAGACATCTGCAAACGCTATTTCCTTGCAAAGAAGTGTCGCATTTACATTCATTTGAAGTGTAGACGAGGAATACATAACACTTCGCAAATCATATTATATCTTACCATGAAACATAGAAATGGGATGCGATATCGCGTTTTAAGAATCATAAGAACTCTATTGCTACGATACGTAGACATCTGCAAACGCTATTTCCTTGCAAGGAAGTGTCGCATTTACATTTATTTGAATCGTAGACGAGGAATGCATAACACTTCGCAATGAATATTATATCTTATCATGAAACATAGATATGAGATGCAATATCGCGTTGTAAGAAGCACTAGAACTCAACTGCTACGATACGTAGACATCTGCAAACGCTATTTCCTAGCGAGGAAGTGTCGCATTCACATTCATTTGAAGTGTAGACGAGGAATACATAACACTCCGCAAATCATATTATATCTTACCATGAAACATAGAAATGTGATGCGATATCGCGTTTTAAGAATCATAAGAACTCTATTGCTACGATACGTAGACATCTGCAAACGCAATTTCCTTACAAAGAAGAGTCGCATCTACATTCATTTGAAGTGTAGACGAGGAATACATAACACTTCGCAAATCATATTATATCTTACCACGAAATATAGAAATGAGATCCGATATCGCGTTTTAAGAATCATAAGAACTCTATTGCTACCATACGTAGACATCTGCAAACGCTATTTCCTAGCGAGGAAGTGTCGCATTCACATTCATTTGAAGTGTAGACGAGGAATACATAACACTTCGCAAATCATATTATATCTTACCATGAAACATAGAAATGAGATGCGATATCGCGTTTTAAGAATCATAAGAACTCTATTGCTACGATACGTAGACATCTGCAAACGCTATTTCCTTGCAAGGAAGTGTCGCATTTACATTCATTTGAAGTGTGGACGAGGAATGCATGACACTTCGCAAATCATATTATGTCTTACCATGAAACATAGAAATGAGATGCGATATCATGTTTTAAGAATCATAAGAACTCTATTGCAACGATACGTAGACATCTGCAAACGCTATTTCCTTGCAAGGAAGTGTCGCATTTACATTCATTTGAAGTGTGGAGGAGGAATGCATGACACTTCGCGAATCATATTATATCTTACCATGAAACATAGAAATGAGATGCGATATCGCGTTTTAAGAAGCATTAGAACTCTACTGCTACGATACGCAGACATCTGCAAACGCTATTTCCTAGCGAGGAAGTGTCGCATTCACATTCATTTGAAGTGTAGACGAGGAATACATAACACTCCGCAAATCATATTATATCTTACCATGAAACATAGAAATGAGATGCGATATCGCGTTTTAATAAGCATTAGAAATCTATTGCTACGATACGTAGACATCTGCAAACGCTATTTCCTTGCAAGGAAGTGTCGCATTTACATTCATTTGTATCGTAGACGAGGAATGCATAACACTTCGCAATGAATATTATTTCTTATCATGAAACATAGATATGAGATGCAATATCTCGTTTTAAGAAGCATTTGAACTCTATTGCTTCGATACGTAGACATCTGCAAACGCTATTTCCTAGCGAGGAAGTGTCGCATTCACATTCATTTGAAGTGTAGACGAGGAATACATAACACTCCGCAAATCATATTATATCTTACCATGAAACATAGAAATGTGATGCGATATCGCGTTTTAAGAATCATAAGAACTCTATTGCTACGATACGTAGACATCTGCAAACGCAATTTCCTTGCAAAGAAGAGTCGCATCTACATTCATTTGAAGTGTAGACGAGGAATACATAACACTTCGCAAATCATATTATATCTTACCACGAAATATAGAAATGAGATTCGATATCGCGTTTTAAGAATCATAAGAACTCTATTGCTACCATACGTAGACATCTGCAAACGCTATTTCCTAGCGAGGAAGTGTCGCATTCACATTCATTTGAAGTGTAGACGAGGAATACATAACACTTCGCAAATCATATTATATCTTACCATGAAACATAGAAATGAGATGCGATATCGCGTTTTAAGAATCATAAGAACTCTATTGCTACGATACGTAGACATCTGCAAACGCTATTTCCTTGCAAGGAAGTGTCGCATTTACATTCATTTGAAGTGTGGACGAGGAATGCATGACACTTCGCAAATCATATTATGTCTTACCATGAAACATAGAAATGAGATGCGATATCATGTTTTAAGAATCATGAGAACTCTATTGCAACGATACGTAGACATCTGCAAACGCTATTTCCTTGCAAGGAAGTGTCGCATTTACATTCATTTGAAGTGTGGAGGAGGAATGCATGACACTTCGCGAATCATATTATATCTTACCATGAAAC
This sequence comes from Xylocopa sonorina, assembly GCF_050948175.1. NCBI lineage: Eukaryota > Metazoa > Arthropoda > Insecta > Hymenoptera > Apidae > Xylocopa > Xylocopa sonorina. The sequence continues at coordinate 934,907 of NW_027490166.1, forward strand.
ATAGAAATGAGATGCGATATCGCGTTTTAAGAAGTATTAGAACTCTACTGCTACGATACGCAGACATCTGCAAACGCTATTTCCTAGCGAGGAAGTGTCGCATTCACATTCATTTGAAGTGTAGACGAGGAATACATAACACTCCGCAAATCATATTATATCTTACCATGAAACATAGAAATGAGATGCGATATCGCGTTTTAATAAGCATTAGAAATCTATTGCTACGATACGTAGACATCTGCAAACGCTATTTCCTTGCAAGGAAGTGTCGCATTTACATTCATTTGTATCGTAGACGAGGAATGCATAACACTTCGCAATGAATATTATTTCCTATCATGAAACATAGATATGAGATGCAATATCTCGTTTTAAGAAGCATTTGAACTCTATTGCTTCGATACGTAGACATCTGCAAACGCTATTTCCTTGCAAGGAAGTGTCGCATTTACATTCATTTGAATCGTAGACGAGGAATACATAACTCTTCGCAAATCATATTATATCTTACCATGAAACATAGAAATGAGATGCGATATCGCGTCTTGAGAATCATAAGAACTCTATTGCTACGATACGTAGACATCTGCAAACGCTATTTCCTTGCAAAGAAGTGTCGCATTTACATTCATTTGAAGTGTAGACGAGGAATACATAACACTTCGCAAATCATATTATATCTTACCATGAAACATAGAAATGGGATGCGATATCGCGTTTTAAGAATCATAAGAACTCTATTGCTACGATACGTAGACATCTGCAAACGCAATTTCCTTGCAAAGAAGAGTCGCATCTACATTCATTTGAAGTGTAGACGAGGAATACATAACACTTCGCAAATCATATTATATCATACCACGAAATATAGAAATGAGATCCGATATCGCGTTTTAAGAATCATAAGAACTCTATTGCTACGATACGTAGACATCTGCAAACGCTATTTCCTAGCGAGGAAGTGTCGCATTCACATTCATTTGAAGTGTAGACGAGGAATACATAACACTCCGCAAATCATATTATATCTTACCATGAAACATAGAAATGAGATGCGATATCGCGTTTTAAGAAGCATTAGAACTCTATTGCTACGATACGTAGACATCTGCAAACGCTATTTCCTTGCAAGGAAGTGTCGCATTTACATTCATTTGAAGTGTAGACGAGGAATGCATAACACTTCGCAATGAATATTATTTCTTATCATGAAACATAGATATGAGATGCAATATCTCGTTTTAAGAAGCATTTGAACTCTATTGCTTCGATACGTAGACATCTGCAAACGCTATTTCCTTGCAAGGAAGTGTCGCATTTACATTCATTTGAATCGTAGACGAGGAATACATAACTCTTCGCAAATCATATTATATCTTACCACGAAATATAGAAATGAGATCCGATATCGCGTTTTAAGAATCATAAGAACTCTATTGCTACGATACGTAGACATCTGCAAACGCTATTTCCTAGCGAGGAAGTGTCGCATTCACATTCATTTGAAGTGTAGACGAGGAATACATAACACTCCGCAAATCATATTATATCTTACCATGAAACATAGAAATGAGATGCGATATCGCGTTTTAAGAAGCATTAGAACTCTATTGCTACGATACGTAGACATCTGCAAACGCTATTTCCTTGCAAGGAAGTGTCGCATTTACATTCATTTGAATCGTAGACGAGGAATTCATAACACTTCGCAATGAATATTATTTCTTATCATGAAACATAGATAAGAGATGCAATATCTCGTTTTAAGAAGCATTTGAACTCTATTGCTTCGATACGCAAACATCTGCAAACGCTATTTCCTTGCAAAGAAGTGTCGCATTTACATTCATTTGAAGTGTAGACGAGGAATACATAACACTTCGCAAATCATATCATATCTTACCATGAAACATAGAAATGAGATGCGATATCGCGTTTTAAGAATCATAAGAACTCTATTGCTACGATACGTAGACATCTGCAAACGCTATTTCCTTGCAAGGAAGTGTCGCATTTACATTCATTTGAAGTGTGGACGAGGAATGCATGACACTTCGCAAATCATATTATGTCTTACCATGAAACATAGAAATAAGATGCGATATCATGTTTTAAGAATCATGAGAACTCTATTGCAACGATACGTAGACATCTGCAAACGCTATTTCCTTGCAAGGAAGTGTCGCATTTACATTCATTTGAAGTGTGGAGGAGGAATGCATGACACTTCGCAAATCATATTATATCTTACCATGAAACATAGAAATGAGATGCGATATCGCGTTTTAAGAAGCATTAGAACTCTATTGCTACGATACGTAGACATCTGCAAATGCTATTTCCTTGCAAGGAAGTGTCGCATTTACATTCATTTGAATCGTAGACGAGGAATACATAACACTTCGCAATGAATATTATATCTTATCATGAAACATAGATATGAGATGCAATATCTCGTTTTAAGAAGCATTTGAACTCTATTGCTTCGATACGTAGACATCTGCAAACGCTATTTCCTTGCAAAGAAGTGTCGCATTTACATTCATTTGAAGTGTAGACGAGGAATACATAACTCTTCGCAAATCATATTATATCTTACCATGAAACGTAGAAATGAGATGCGATATCGCGTTTTAAGAATCATAAGAACTCTATTGCTACGATACGTAGACATTGTCACGTCCCGAGGTGCGGTTGCGCTCGCAACGGTGGCACAAAGTCGTAACCGTTCCCGAAAATAACGCGAATTGCGTCCGGACCGGGTTCGTTGGCGTTTCGGACTCGATAAAACGGTAACTAACACTAAACTTACCTTGCGAAGGCTTGATTTCGCTGTCTGATTTCTCTTTCCAGGTACCTGGAGCGCCTTGGATCCGCAACCGGGATGGCGGCGGCGTACGGCTGGAACGGAGGTACGGGTCGTGCGGCGAAGGAAACCTCCTTCACAGGAACCAGGACTCGAACGCAGGAAATTGAATATTCCGGTGCATCACCCACGTATTCCCGAGCGAGACGACGAATAAACTCTCTCCTCCCCGCGCGTCGTGTACGCTTTGTCGGAGGTGCAAGGCTCGTCGAGAATACTTGAACTTCGGTCGAGTACGGCGCGGCTAAGCGTTGGTTCGCTCTAGCTTACCGGGATCAACCTGGGCGCAAGATATTCTGTATACGGTAGAAGTGAGGATGGAGCAACTAAGCGCTGGTTCGCTCTAGTCGTCGAGCCTCAAGACTATCGCAGATGAGATATAGAAATAGAATAATCGCGAGCGTACCCGTGGAGTAGAATTAAGGAATTGTATTTGAACTCGAATAAAGATACTTTGAATCTGGTAAAAATAAACTATATTCTATGATTTCACTATACTAAATACACTTGACTAAGTTCTAAGTTACTGACTAGCGATTACAATGAGAATTAGAAATAGTATAAAGTATCGAATGGACTCCGCTATGGGAGTATGGATAGAGACGAATGCATTAGAGCTAATTGCTCGTTGCGAATGAGCCTATTGCTCGGATCGGAAGTGCATCGTTCGGATGCTGGATTAGAACTCCTCGGTTCGGAGATGAGATACGAACTCTCCAGTTCGGAGATGAGATACCAACTCTCCAGTTCGGAGGTGAGATTGGAACTCTCCAGTTCGGAGATGAGATTGGAACTCTCCAGTTCGGAGATGAGATTGGAACTGACTCTCTGATCTCGCGTCCGCGACCTCCTCGGGTCGCGCGGCGCGCGAGTCGCTGGGCCCTCGCGGTGGGGCGGACGGTCGGAGTTGGGCGGCCGCTCGGCCCTCGTGGTGGGGCGGCCGTTCGGAGTGGGGCGCGGCCCGCGTTAAGCGTGAGCCGCGAGCGTCGAGTGTGCGCGCGAGTGCACGGAACATAACCGTGCATGAATAAAATATATACATATATTTACTTAAATCTAGGTGTGTGTTGGTGTGTATGTACATATATGAGTAGTGTGCTTATTCTAATCCCACATGTACGAGAAGTACGTATAGGGCTTCGTGATCGCTGGGGATTCGACCCAGTATGTGTCGGAGAGCTCCTCGCCCTCGTAATACGGGGTGAAGTCCTCCCCCTCGTGTGTGGAGATCGCGCGTGGGCGCGGCATGCTGCATCCCTCTTCCCTCTCGTACCTTTGTCTCCTTCTGTAAGGACGGCGAGTCGGCGGGTGGCCCGTGTGCAGGGGCTCCGGATACGGATGCTGGGGATGATGAGGTGGACGCCGGAGGGTGGCAGGCGGTACGCCTGACGTTACAACATCTGCAAACGCTATTTCCTTGCAAAGAAGTGTCGCATTTACATTCATTTGAAGTGTAGACGAGGAATACATAACACTTCGCAAATCATATTATATCTTACCATGAAACATAGAAATGAGATGCGATATCGCGTTCTAAGAATCATAAGAACTCTATTGCTACGATACGTAGACATCTGCAAACGCTATTTCCTTGCAAGGAAGTGTCGCATTTACATTCATTTGAAGTGTGGACGAGGAATGCATGACACTTAGCAAATCATATTATATCTTACCATGAAACATAGAAATGAGATGCGATATCGCGTTTTAAGAAGAATTAGAACTCTATTGCTACGATACGTAGACATCTGCAAACGCTATTTCCTTGCAAGGAAGTGTCGCATTTACATCCATTTGAATCGTAGACGAGGAATACATAACACTTCGCAATGAATATTATATCTTATCATGAAACATAGATATGAGATGCAATATCTCGTTTTAAGAAGCATTTGAGCTCTATTGCTTCGATACGTAGACATCTGCAAACGCTATTTCCTTGCAAGGAAGTGTCGCATTTACATTCATTTGAAGTGTGGACGAGGAATGCATGACACTTCGCAAATCATATTATGTCTTACCATGAAACATAGAAATGAGATGCGATATCATGTTTTAAGAATCATGAGAACCCTATTGCAACGATACGTAGACATCTGCAAACGCTATTTCCTTGCATAGAATTGTCGCATTTACATTCATTTGAAGTGTAGACGAGGAATACATAACACTTCGCAAATCATATTATATCTTACCATGAAACATAGAAATGAGATGCGATATCGCGTTTTAAGAAGCATCAGAAATCCATTGCTACAATACGTAGACATCTGCAAACGCTATTTCCTTGCAGGATAGTGTGGAATTTACATTCATTTGAAGTGTAGACGACGGATACATAACACTTCGCATATCATATTATACCTTACCATGAAACATAGAAATGAGATGCGATATCGCGTTTTAAGAATCATAAGAACTCTATTGCTACGATACGTAGACATCTGCAAACGCTATTTCCTTGCAAGGAAGTGTCGCATTTACATTCATTTGATGTGTAGACGAGGAATACATAACACTTCGCAAATCATATTATATCTTACCATGAAACATAGAAATGAGATGCGATATCGCGTTTCAAGAAGCATTAGAACTCTACTGCTACGATACGTAGACATCTGCAAACGCTATTTCCTAGCGAGGAAGTGTCGCATTCACATTCATTTGAAGTGTAGACGAGGAATACATAACACTCCGCAAATCATATTATATCTTACCATGAAACATAGAAATGTGATGCGATATCGCGTTTTAAGAATCATAAGAACTCTAATGCTACGATACGTAGACATCTGCAAACGCTATATCCTTGCAAAGAAGTGTCGCATCTACATTCATTTGAAGTGTAGACGAGGAATACATAACACTTCGCAAATCATATTATATCTTACCATGAAATATAGAAATGAGATCCGATATCGCGTTTTAAGAATCATAAGAACTCTATTGCTACGATACGTAGACATCTGCAAACGCTATTTCCTAGCGAGGAAGTGTCGCATTCACATTCATTTGAAGTGTAGACGAGGAATACATAACACTCCGCAAATCATATTATATCTTACCATGAAACATAGAAATGAGATGCGATATCGCGTTTTAAGGAGCATTAGAACTCTATTGCTACGATACGTAGACATCTGCAAGCGCTATTTCCTTGCAAGGAAGTGTCGCATTTACATTCATTTGAAGTGTAGACGAGGAATACATAACACTTCGCAAATCATATTATATCTTACCATGAAACATAGAAATGAGATGCGATATCGCGTTTTAAGAAGCATCAGAACTCTATTGCTACGATACGTAGACATCTGCAAACGCTATTTCCTTGCAAGGAAGTGTCGCATTTACATTCATTTGATGTGTACACGAGGAATACATAACACTTCGCAAATCATACTATATCTTACCACGAAACATAGAAATGAGATGCGATATCGCGTTTCAAGAAGCATTAGAACTTTACTGCTACGATACGTAGACATCTGCAAACGCTATTTCCTAGCGAGGAAGTGTCGCATTCACATTCATTTGAAGTGTAGACGAGGAATACATAACACTCCGCAAATCATATTATATCTTACCATGAAACATAGAAATGTGATGCGATATCGCGTTTTAAGAAGCATTAGAACTCTATTGCTACGATACGTAGACATCTGCAAACGCTATGTCCTTGCAAGGAAGTGTCGCATTTACATTCATTTGAATCGTAGACGAGGAATATATAACACTTCGCAATGAATATTATATCTTATCATGAAACATAGATATGAGATGCAATATCTCGTTTTAAGAAGCATTTGAACTCTATTGCTTCGATACGTAGACATCTGCAAACACTATTCCCTTGCAAGAAAGTGTCGCATTTACATTCATTTGATGTGTAGACGAGGAATACATAACACTTCGCAAATCATATTATATCTTACCAGGAAACATAGAAATGAGATGCGATATCGCGTTTTAAGAAGCATTAGAACTCTACTGCTACGATACGCAGACATCTGCAAACGCTATTCCCTAGCGAGGAAGTGTCGCATTCACATTCATTTGAAGTGAAGACGAGGAATACATAACACTCCGCAAATCAAATTATATCTTACCATGAAACATAGAAATGAGATGCGATATCGCGTTTTAAGAAGCATTAGAGCTCTATTGCTACGTTACGTAGACATCTGCAAACGCTTTTTCCTTGCAAGGAAGTGTCGCATTTACATTCATTTGAAGTGTAGAGTAGGAATACATATCACTCCGCAAATCATATTATATCTTACCATGAAACATAGAAATGTGATGCGATATCGCGTTTTAAGAATCATAAGAAAACTATTGCAACGATACGTAGACATCTGCAAACGCAATTTCCTTGCAAAGAATTGTCGCATTTACATTCATTTGAAGTGTAGACGAGGAATACATAACACTTCGCAAATCATATTATATCTTACCATGAAACATAGAAATGAGATGCGATATCGCGTTTTAAGAAGCATCAGAAATCCTTTGCTACAATACGTAGACATCTGCAAACGCTATTTCCTTGCAAGATAGTGTCGCATTTACATTCATTTGATGTGTAGACGACGGATACATAACACTTCGCAAATCATATTATACCTTACCATGAAACATAGAAATGAGATGCGATATCGCGTTTTAAGAATCATAAGAACTCTATTGCTACGATACGTAGACATCTGCAAACGCTATTTCCATGCAAGGAAGTGTCGCATTTACATTCATTTGATGTGTAGACGAGGAATACATAACACTTCGCAAATCATATTATATCTTACCATGAAACATAGAAATGAGATGCGATATCGCGTTTCAAGAAGCATTAGAACTCTACTGCTACGATACGTAGACATCTGCAATCGCTATTTCCTAGCGAGGAAGTGTCGCATTCACATTCATTTGAAGTGTAGACGAGGAATACATAACACTCCGCAAATCATATTATATCTTACCATGAAACATAGAAATGTGATGCGATATCGCGTTTTAAGAAGCATTAGAACTCTACTGCTACGATACGCAGACATCTGCAAACGCTATTTCCTAGCGAGGAAGTGTCGCATTCACATTCATTTGAAGTGTAGACGAGGAATACATAACTCTCCGCAAATCAAATAATATCTTACCATGAAACATAGAAATGAGATGCGATATCGCGTTTTAAGAAGCATTAGAACTCTATTGCTACGATACGCAGACATCTGCAAACGCTATTTCCTTGCAAGGAAGTGTCGCATTTACATTCGTTTGAATCGTAGACGAGGAACACATAACACTTCGCAATGAATATTATATCTTATCATGAAACATAGATATGAGATGCAATATCTCGTTTTAAGAAGCATTTGAGCTCTACTGCTTCGATACGTAGACATCTGCAAACGCTATTTTCTTGCAAAAAAGTGTCGCATTTACATTCATGTGATGTGTAGATGAGGAATACATAACACTTCGCAAATCATATTATATCTTACCATGAAACATGGAAATGGGATGCGATATCGCGTTTTAAGAAGCATTAGAACTCTATGGCTACGATACGTAGACATCTGCAAACGCTATTTCCTTGCAAGGAATTGTCGCATTTACATTCATTTGAAGTGTAGACGAGGAATGCATAACACTTCGCAATGAATATTATATCTTATCATGAAACATAGATATGAGATGCAATATCTCGTTTTAAGAAGCATTTGAACTCTATTGCTTCGATACGTAGACATCTGCAAACGCTATTCCCTTGCAAGAAAGTGTCGCATTTACATTCATTTGATGTGTAGACGAGGAATACATAACACTTCGCAAATCATATTATATCTTACCATGAAACATAGAAATGAGATGCGATATCGCGTTTTAAGAAGCATTAGTACTCTACTGCTACGATACGCAGACATCTGCAAACGCTATTTCCTAGCGAGGAAGTGTCGCATTCACATTCATTTGAAGTGTAGACGAGGAATACATAACACTCCGCAAATCATATTATATCTTACCATGAAACATAGAAATGTGATGCGATATCGCGTTTTAAGAAGCATTTGAACTCTATTGCTACGATACGTAGACATCTGCAAACGCTATGTCCTTGCAAGGAAGTGTCGCATTTACATTCATTTGAATCGTAGACGAGGAATATATAACACTTCGCAATGAATATTATATCTTATTATGAAACATAGATATGAGATGCAATATCTCGTTTTAAGAAGCATTTGAACTCTATTGCTTCGATACGTAAACATCTGCAAACGCTATTCCCTTGCAAGAAAGTGTCGCATTTACATTCATTTGATGTGTAGACGAGGAATACATAACACTTCGCAAATCATATTATATCTTACCATGAAACATAGAAATGTGATGCGATATCGCGCTTTAAGAAGCATTAGAACTCTACTGCTACGATATGCAGACATCTGCAAACGCTATTCCCTAGCGAGGAAGTGTCGCATTCACATTCATTTGAAGTGTAGACGAGGAATACATAACACTCCGCAAATCAAATTATATCTTACCATGAAACATAGAAATGAGATGCGATATCACGTTTTAAGAAGCATTAGAACTCTATTGCTACGTTACGTAGACATCTGCAAACGCTATTTCCTTGCAAGGAAGTGTCGCATTTACATTCATTTGAAGTGTAGAGTAGGAATACATATCACTCCGCAAATCATATTATATCTTACCATGAAACATAGAAATGTGATGCGATATCGCGTTTTAAGAATCATTAGAAAACTATTGCAACGATACGTAGACATCTGCAAACGCTATTTCCTTGCAAGATAGTGTCGCATTTACATTCATTTGAAGTGTAGACGATGGATACATAGCACTTCGCAAATCATATTATTGTAACGTCAGGCGTACCGCCTGCCACCCTCCGGCGTCCACCTCATCATCCCCAGCATCCGTATCCGGAGCCCCTGCACACGGGCCACCCGCCGACTCGCCGTCCCTACAGAAGGAGACAAAGGTACGAGAGGGAAGAGGGATGCAGCATGCCGCGCCCACGCGCGATCTCCACACACGAGGGGGAGGACTTCACCCCGTATTACGAGGGCGAGGAGCTCTCCGACACATACTGGGTCGAATCCCCAGCGATCACGAAGCCCTATACGTACTTCTCGTACATGTGGGATTAGAATAAGGACACTACTCATATATGTACATACACACCAACACACACCTAGATTTAAGTAAATATATGTATATATTTTATTCATGCACGGTTATGTTCCGTGCACTCGCGCGCACACTCGACGCTCGCGGCTCACGCTTAACGCGGGCCGCGCCCCACTCCGAACGGCCGCCCCACCACGAGGGCCGAGCGGCCGCCCTACTCCGACCGTCCGCCCCACCGCGAGGGCCCAGCGACTCGCGCGCCGCGCGACCCGAGGAGGTCGCGGACGCGAGATCCGAGAGTCAGTTCCAATCTCACCTCCGAACGGGAGAGTTGGTATCTCATCTCCGAACTGGAGAGTTCCAATCTCACCTCCGAACGGGAGAGTTCGTATCTCATCTCCGAACCGAGGAGTTCTAATCCAGCATCCGAACGATGCACCTCCGATCCGAGCAATAGGCTCATTCGCAACGAGCAATTAGCTCTAATGCATTCGTCTCTATCCATACTCCCATAGCGGAGTCCATTCGATACTTTATACTATTTCTAATTCTCATTGTAATCGCTAGTCAGTAACTTAGAATTTAGTCAAGTGTATCTAGTATAGTGAAATCATAGAATATAGTTTATTTTTACCAGATTCAAAGTATCTTTATTCGAGTTCAAATACAATTCCTTAATTCTAATCCACGGGTACGCTCGCGATTATTCTAATTCTATATCTCATCTACGATAGTCTTGAGGCTCGACGACTAGAGCGAACCAGCGCTTAGTTGCTCCATCCTCACTTCTACCGTGTACAGAATATCTTGCGCCCAGGTCGATCCCGGTAAGCTAGAGCGAACCAACGCTTAGCCGTGCCGTATTCAACCGAAGTTCAAGTATTCTCGATGAGCCTTGCACCTCCGACAAAGCGTACACGACGCGCGGGGAGGAGAGAGTTCATTCGTCGTCTCGCTCGGGAATACGTGGGTGATGCACCAGAATATTCAATTTCCTACGTTCGAGTCCTGGTTCCTGTGAAGGAGGTTTCCTTCGCCGCACGACCCGTACGAGTCGCCAATCGTCAGGGCCAAACGCCGATACCTGCCAGCCGGAGTCAACCCGCCTGGACGCTTATTCCCGTAGATGTACCTCCGTTCCAGCCGTACGCCGCCGCCATCCCGGTTGCGGATCCAAGGCGTTCCAGGTACCTGGAAAGAGAAATCAGACAGCGGAATCAAGCCTTCGCAAGGTAAGTTTAGTGTTAGTTACCGTTTTATCGAGTCCGAAACGCCAACGAACCCGGTCCGGACGCAATTCGCGTTATTTTCGGGAACGGTTACGACTTTGTGCCACCGTTGCGAGCGCAACCGCACCTCGGGACGTGACACGAAAGTTATTTTTGGTGACAGCGGTGGGATAGCCACGCGTTTCCTCCGGAAATTCCGCCGAAAGGAACCGCGAAACTAGATATGGCAACCCGGACTCCGACAAAAACGCGCCAGCAGACACAGCGAGCCGCCGCGATGGCCGATTCCGAACGCGAAAAACGCACTAGCAGAACGCTTGATTTCCAAGACGCTATCGCCGAGCCTCTTCCTAGTACCGCGCAACAAAATACTTCCGCGAAAAATACGAAAGCGACCGATCCGAGTAATGCCGCGTTGCTCCAGCAAATAGAAATTTTACGTCGTGAAATAGAATCTATTCGCAGAACGCCTGATTTAACGCGCGACGATACTGTTTCTCTAGATATTCCTCGGGGAAATCCGCTTTCCGGACATAATTCGAGCTCCGATTTCAATACAAATAGTTCGCAACACGACGAGCTATCGCTTAAGCAGGCCCTCGAAGCCGTGCCGACATTCGATGGTCAGAACATTCCTATTCTTCAGTTTACCCGAGCGTGTAAACGCGCTTATGAGCTTATCCCTAATGGGTGCGAGCGAACTTTCACACGCCTGCTTAAGGGAAAACTCAAGGGTCGTGCCTACGCCGCGCTAGAAGACGAGCCGTGTTACACAATACTCGAATTAACGGACGTTCTTCGCAGCACTTTTTGCTCCGTAAAATCAGCTCATCATTATCGGGGTGAACTTGCAAATATATTCATGCGCGCGAACGAGCACATTCTAGATTACATCGGTCGAGTAAAAGATCTTAGAACCGCTATAATTGATTGCGAAAGGCTTGCTCGACGAGACACACCGGAATCGCTCGATGACGTAGACGCGCTCACATTACAATGTTTTAAAGACGGTCTCATTCCAGAAATTCGAATGCAAATGACGGTAAATTCATTCGGTACATTGCGAGAAACGTTCGCTCGAGCGCGGGAGCTCTATCAAATGCACGAACGTGATTGCAACCGACTAGGTAGATCGCGTGCCGCGCGACCAGAATCGCGCGAAAAACCAGCCGAAATTATTTGCCGAAAATGCAATAATATCGGACATTACGCGACCGAGTGTCGGCTCAGACCGCCATCGCCGTACCGACCGCAGGAATACTTGCGATCCAGGGACGTACCGCCTCCTACTCGAGGCCCCGCGTACGAACAACCGAGACAAATCGTAGCCAGGGACGCGCCCAAATTTTGTCGCTATTGCAAGACCCCGGGGCACGAAATAGGCGAGTGCCGCAAAAGACAGTACAACAACGCGGTAAATAAAAATTCGGGAAACGACAATGGCCTCCGCACCCGCCGCGAGACAGGTGGCGAGGCCGCGCACCAAGTCCGTCCTCTCGCCGCGAACAACTCCAACGCGGAAATCGACGAAACGCCGCGATAAACATAACCGGAAAAACTAGCACGCCAAACGTAATTTTAAAATCCGATCTTCTAATTTCACCAACTCGCTTCATGGTGGACACTGGGGCGGAAATAAATATTATAAAACGTTCGGCTCTAAAAGCATCCGCGCGAATCGATAAGTCCGAGATCGTAATAATAACAGGGGTAACCGATGGCAAAACCGCAACCTTAGGGACGGTGAATCTTGTCATTTTCGGTCGCGTCGTTCCTTTTAATGTGGTCGAGGATGATTTTCCCCTTAAACCAAGCGGGATCCTCGGCTCCGGGTTCTGTATGGACGCAGAAATCTCTTTTCCAAATAAAATAATCAAATGGAATGGTAAGAGAATTCCTTTCGAAGACGATATCGAAGCACTCGAGGAACCGTCACCGGAGTCGAAAATAAAGCCTCTCCTATCGCCGAAACGTAAACAAGCGCCGCGCACGGAATCTATTCCCCCTCCGCCGCCGCGCCCGCCGCGTAAATCATCGCCTCCGCTGAAACGCGATGCAACAACGAAATCGAAGCTTCGAACGCAAGACAAAGCAGCTTCTCCGAAGTCAGGAGACCGTATCTCCATTCCGCCGAGATCAAATATCGGCATCAAGGTCCGCGTAGTTAATTCGAACCTCGCGGAAGGTATAATTCCTCGTATCGATCTTGCGCCGGGTATATTTTTCGGAAACGCTCTCGTCAGAGTAATTCGGGGCAAAGCGGTAACTCGAATAATTAATTCATCCGACCGCGCCGTCGAAATCGCGTTACCAGAGATCATACTCGAGCCCGCGCAAATCATGACTCCCCTCCACGAGGAGGATAGTCCGTCGCTCTATCCGGTTTTTTCTAAATCTACTAAATCTAACGTATCCGCCGTACCGATCGGCTCATCCCAAAAAGGGAAAACTTCTATTTCTTTCTCGAGTCAGACACCATACTCGACAATCGAAACTCCTCCTTCGCGTTGCAAAATCGCGAATGTTCAACAGATCTCTTATGCTCAGGCGGTTAAAAATAATGTACAACAGGCGCCGTTAAAACAAACATCGAAATCCGCCAACCTTTCGAAATCTCGCTTAGATCGAATTCTTAGTCTCCTCCGTCTCGACCACCTCAACGCAGAGGAAAGAGAGCACGTCGTCCGTCTCGTTCAAAGCACGCAGGAGCTTTTTCACATTGAGGGGGATAAATTAGGGCATACGTCAGCAACCACGCACAAGATTCCAACCGTCGACGACCGCCCCGTCAATGTGAAACAATACCGATTCCCACCAGCTCATAAGGAGGAGATTCGACGACAAGTCGACAAATTTTTACAAAATGGTGTCGTCTCTCCGTCAAAATCACCATATAATTCGCCATTGTGGGTTGTCCCAAAGAAACCGGACTCCTTGGGCAACAAGCAATGGCGCGTCGTCATCGACTACCGCGCACTCAATGAGAAATCTGTCGCCGATGCCTATCCCCTCCCTTGCATTACCGAGATACTTGATCAGCTCGGGAGCGCGAAGTATTTTAGTACATTCGATCTCGCGAGCGGATTTCACCAGATCCCAATGGAGCCCGCCGATGCTCCCAAAACCGCTTTTTCGACGCCTCACGGGCATTATGAATTTAAAAGAATGCCATTCGGATTAAAAAATGCGCCAGCGACGTTCCAACGACTTATGGACAATGTCCTGTCCGGTCTCCAGGGGAACGAAATTTTCGTCTATTTGGACGACATTGTTATCTACGCTAGCTCTCTTCAAGAACATCGACTTAAATTCGATAAATTAACTCAACGGCTCAAAGAAGCTAATTTAGTATTGCAGCCGGATAAGTGCGAATTCTTGAGGAGAGAAGTAAGCTATTTGGGTCATATTATCAGTGAGCACGGTGTAAAACCTGACCCTGCGAAAATTAGCGCCGTCAAAAATTTTCCGCGCCCGCGCAACGCGAAACAGATCAAACAATTCCTCGGGCTCGCGGGATACTACAGGCGGTTCATCGCAAATTTTTCTAATATTGCTAAGCCACTTACAAATTTGTTAAAAAAAGACGCGCCCTTTGTATAGCGTAACGAGCAAGAGAATTCATTCGTCAAACTCCGAGATTGCCTATGCGAAGCGCCTATCTTGCAGTACCCCAACTTCAAACAACCATTCGTGATAACGACCGACGCGTCCGCCGAAGCTATTGGTGCTATCTTGAGTCAAGGACCAATAGGCCGCGACTTGCCAATCGCGTACACGTCGCGACTGTTAAACGCTGCGGAGAAAAACTACTCCACGATCGAGAAGGAGTGTCTGGCGATTGTCTACGCCGTCCATTACTTTCGTCCATACATATACGGTAATCAATTCAAACTCGTTACCGACCATCGACCGTTAGTGTGGATGAATTCGGTCAAGGACCCGTCAAGTAGACTCGTACGGTGGAGGCTTAAGTTAGCGGAATTTGACTACGAGATGGTCTATAAAAGTGGAAAAACGAACCTTAATGCGGACGCATTGTCGCGGAATCCCGCTCAAATTTTTCCGCTCTCGTATTCAGAAAACTCGGAGGACGACATCTTCGATGTGCCTCCGGAAACCCGTAAAAAGTATACCACACTAGCGCCTCCTCCTACTCCGGTAACATCAGAACCTGAATTACCGACTCCAGGCACGTCCTTCCGTACCAACACAGCACCACCTCCGCAAGTCGCCAGCGACAGCACCGACTTTTATACTCCTGGTCCAAATGAATTTTTCCGACGCGAACCTCTGTTTAATTTCAGCCGTGACGCATTATCAACGCGACGAGACAATGTAGTTGTCTTCGTCACGCAATCTGGGCACCCCTATGACACGGGCGCCAAAGATCTAGCGAACGCTGAAAAATTCCTTCCAAACAAAAATCACGTTCTTACCAAAGCCAAAGTCATACAAATCGGAAACGAATTCCAAATCCAGCTTCCAATCATCGAACATTCCACCAGATCAATCAATTTCCAGACCGTAATAGAAACATTCAGATCCTTGTGCGACGTTGTAAACGAATTACAATTACAAACATTTAGTATCGCACAAACCTATCTAGACTCCGTATCCTGGTCCCGAATCCAGAAAATCCTTCAGGACCTGTTTTATGAAATAACTGTCCAGATTACGGTCTGCCAGGGCCTCATTAAAACCCCTTCGGTCGAAGAGCGACTGAAAATAATAAGAGAAAACCACGACTCCCCTGTGGGAGGTCACAAAGGGGTTAATAAAACTTATTCTCGCATCAGACAACAATACTTTTGGCCAAACATGAAAACACAAATACAAGAATATATTGGCAAATGTAAAAGTTGTCAGACAGAGAAACTGGTCCGGGTAAAGACCAGACAGCCTCTCACTTTAACCGACACCCCTGGCAGGGCATTCGATAAGATTTCAATGGACGTAATGGGTCCTCTTCCCGAAACTTCCGACGGTTATACGAGTATCCTCACGATCCAAGATCTCCTCACTAAATACTCAATCGCAGTTCCTCTCAAAACCACCACCGCAGTAGACATTGCCGAAGCTTTAATAAAAGAATTCATTTGTAAGTTCGGATGCCCGAAAGGCATACTCACGGACCAAGGTTCGAACTTTATAAATAGCTTGATTAAAGCCATAGCAATCAAATTCCGTATTAAGCAATACAAGTCCACTGCGTTCCATCCACAGACAAACGGGTCCGTTGAACGATCTCACCACGTCCTGGCCGAATATCTGAAGCATTACATAGAGTCGAGTAACGATTGGGTGAATTGGTTACCGTATGCAATGTTTTCATACAACACCAGTGTGCACGAGGGTACATTATACACCCCACACGAACTAGTGTTCGGCAGGATAGCTAGGACGCCGTCAGCCACTCCTTTTCAGGACAGCTCTGATAACGAAACTTATAGCGACTATCTTATACAACTTCAGGAGAAAATCTCGAAATCTCAGGATTTGGCTAAAGCCAATCTAGACAATGCGAAACGCCGTTCTAAATATTATTATGACCGAAATCTCAATGTCCAAAACTTCGAGGTAGGCCAATGGGTCTATCTTTTAAAAGAGCCGAACAAACATAAGTTCCAGGCACAGTATTCTGGACCGTACCGTATCCTCGAAATTTTGGGCAATTGTAATGTTAAGCTGAATGTAAAAGGGCGCCATAAAATTGTTCATACGAACAAAATCAAAATTTGTAAACGAATGCATAGTATGCAGAGTGTGGATGCTAGTGAAAGAAAAGTGCGAAAAACTGAAAATGAAGTCAGTGAGAGCAGTGACATTCAAACGAACGCTGAAAGTGAAAGCGACGAAAGTGCCTGCAATCCGAAGGAAGCCCGCAGTCACGGTCCAATCTCCAAACGTTATCGCCAGGATCAACCAGGCGAAAAACCTCAGATTCCGCAGCATCCAGCCGACAGGACCAAGAGAAGGATCCAGCATCCCGAAATCTACCCAACAGACAAGAGATCTCGGCATGGCCGAGATTCTTTTTCCAAGGGGGGTGGTGTAACGTCAGGCGTACCGCCTGCCACCCTCCGGCGTCCACCTCATCATCCCCAGCATCCGTATCCGGAGCCCCTGCACACGGGCCACCCGCCGACTCGCCGTCCCTACAGAAGGAGACAAAGGTACGAGAGGGAAGAGGGATGCAGCATGCCGCGCCCACGCGCGATCTCCACACACGAGGGGGAGGACTTTACCCCGTATTACGAGGGCGAGGAGCTCTCCGACACATACTGGGTCGAATCCCCAGCGATCACGAAGCCCTATACGTACTTCTCGTACATGTGGGATTAGAATAAGGACACTACTCATATATGTACATACACACCAACACACACCTAGATTTAAGTAAATATATGTATATATTTTATTCATGCACGGTTATGTTCCGTGCACTCGCGCGCACACTCGACGCTCGCGGCTCACGCTTAACGCGGGCCGCGCCCCACTCCGAACGGCCGCCCCACCACGAGGGCCGAGCGGCCGCCCTACTCCGACCGTCCGCCCCACCGCGAGGGCCCAGCGACTCGCGCGCCGCGCGACCCGAGGAGGTCGCGGACGCGAGATCCGAGAGTCAGTTCCAATCTCACCTCCGAACGGGAGAGTTGGTATCTCATCTCCGAACTGGAGAGTTCCAATCTCACCTCCGAACGGGAGAGTTCGTATCTCATCTCCGAACCGAGGAGTTCTAATCCAGCATCCGAACGATGCACCTCCGATCCGAGCAATAGGCTCATTCGCAACGAGCAATTAGCTCTAATGCATTCGTCTCTATCCATACTCCCATAGCGGAGTCCATTCGATACTTTATACTATTTCTAATTCTCATTGTAATCGCTAGTCAGTAACTTAGAATTTAGTCAAGTGTATCTAGTATAGTGAAATCATAGAATATAGTTTATTTTTACCAGATTCAAAGTATCTTTATTCGAGTTCAAATACAATTCCTTAATTCTAATCCACGGGTACGCTCGCGATTATTCTAATTCTATATCTCATCTACGATAGTCTTGAGGCTCGACGACTAGAGCGAACCAGCGCTTAGTTGCTCCATCCTCACTTCTACCGTGTACAGAATATCTTGCGCCCAGGTCGATCCCGGTAAGCTAGAGCGAACCAACGCTTAGCCGTGCCGTATTCAACCGAAGTTCAAGTATTCTCGATGAGCCTTGCACCTCCGACAAAGCGTACACGACGCGCGGGGAGGAGAGAGTTCATTCGTCGTCTCGCTCGGGAATACGTGGGTGATGCACCAGAATATTCAATTTCCTACGTTCGAGTCCTGGTTCCTGTGAAGGAGGTTTCCTTCGCCGCACGACCCGTACGAGTCGCCAATCGTCAGGGCCAAACGCCGATACCTGCCAGCCGGAGTCAACCCGCCTGGACGCTTATTCCCGTAGACGTACCTCCGTTCCAGCCGTACGCCGCCGCCATCCCGGTTGCGGATCCAAGGCGTTCCAGGTACCTGGAAAGAGAAATCAGACAGCGGAATCAAGCCTTCGCAAGGTAAGTTTAGTGTTAGTTACCGTTTTATCGAGTCCGAAACGCCAACGAACCCGGTCCGGACGCAATTCGCGTTATTTTCGGGAACGGTTACGACTTTGTGCCACCGTTGCGAGCGCAACCGCACCTCGGGACGTGACATTATACCTTACCATGAAACATAGAAATGAGATGCGATATCGCGTTTTAAAAATCATAAGAACTCTATTGCTACGATACGTAGACATCTGCAAACGCTATTTCCTTGCAAGGAAGTGTCGCATTTACATTCATTTGATGTGTAGACGAGGAATACATAACACTTCGCAAATCATATTATATCTTACCATGAAACATAGAAATGAGATGCGATATCGCGTTTCAAGAAGCATTAGAACTCTACTGCTACGATACGTAGACATCTGCAAACGCTATTTCCTAGCGAGGAAGTGTCGCATTCACATTCATTTGAAGTGTAGACGAGGAATACATAACACTCCGCAAATCATATTATATCTTACCATGAAACATAGAAATGTGATGCGATATCGCGTTTTAAGAAGCATTAGAACTCTATTGCTACGATACGTAGACATCTGCAAACGCTATTTCCTTGCAAGGAAGTGTCGCATTTACATTCATTTGAATCGTAGACGAGGAATACATAACACTTCGCAATGAATATTATATCTTATCATGAAACATAGGTATGAGATGCAATATCTCGTTTTAAGAAGCATTTGAACTCTATTGCTTCGATACGTAGACATCTGCAAACGCTATTCCCTTGCAAGAAAGTGTCGCATTTACATTCATTTGATGTGTAGGCGAGGAATACATAACACTTCGCAAATCATATTATATCTTACCATGAAACATAGAAATGAGATGCGATATCGCGTTTTAAGAAGCATTAGAACTCTACTGCTACGATACGCAGACATCTGCAAACGCTATTTCCTTGCAAGGAAGTGTCGCATTTACATTCATTTGAATCGTAGACGAGGAATTCATAACACTTCGCAATGAATATTATCTCTTATCATGAAACATAGATAAGAGATGCAATATCTCGTTTTAAGAAGCATTTGAACTCTATTGCTTCGATACGCAAACATCTGCAAACGCTATTTCCTTGCAAAGAAGTGTCGCATTTACATTCATTTGAAGTGTAGACGAGGAATACATAACACTTCGCAAATCATATTATATCTTACCATGAAACATAGAAATGAGATGCGATATCGCGTTTTAAGAATCATAAGAACTCTATTGCTACGATACGTAGACATCTGCAAACGCTATTTCCTTGCAAGGAAGTGTCGCATTTACATTCATTTGAAGTGTGGACGAGGAATGCATGACACTTCGCAAATCATATTATGTCTTACCATGAAACATAGAAATAAGATGCGATATCATGTTTTAAGAATCATGAGAACTCTATTGCAACGATACGTAGACATCTGCAAACGCTATTTCCTTGCAAGGAAGTGTCGCATTTACATTCATTTGAAGTGTGGAGGAGGAATGCGTGACACTTCGCAAATCATATTATATCTTACCATGAAACATAGAAATGAGATGCGATATCGCGTTTTAAGAAGCATTAGAACTCTATTGCTACGATACGTAGACATCTGCAAATGCTATTTCCTTGCAAGGAAGTGTCGCATTTACATTCATTTGAATCGTAGACGAGGAATACATAACACTTCGCAATGAATATTATATCTTATCATGAAACATAGATATGAGATGCAATATCTCGTTTTAAGAAGCATTTGAACTCTATTGCTTCGATACGTAGACATCTGCAAACGCTATTTCCTTGCAAAGAAGTGTCGCATTTACATTCATTTGAAGTGTAGACGAGGAATACATAACTCTTCGCAAATCATATTATATCTTACCATGAAACGTAGAAATGAGATGCGATATCGCGTTTTAAGAATCATAAGAACTCTATTGCTACGATACGTAGACATCTGCAAACACTATTTCCTTGCAAAGAAGTGTCGCATTTACATTCATTTGAAGTGTAGACGAGGAATACATAACACTTCGCAAATCATATTATATCTTACCATGAAACATAGAAATGAGATGCGATATCGCGTTTTAAGAATCATAAGAACTCTATTGCTACGATACGTAGACATCTGCAAACGCTATTTCCTTGCAAGGAAGTGTCGCATTTACATTCATTTGAAGTGTGGACGAGGAATGCATGTGTAACGTCAGGCGTACCGCCTGCCACCCTCCGGCGTCCACCTCATCATCCCCAGCATCCGTATCCGGAGCCCCTGCACACGGGCCACCCGCCGACTCGCCGTCCCTACAGAAGGAGAGAAAGGTACGAGAGGGAAGAGGGATGCAGCATGCCGCGCCCACGCGCGATCTCCACACACGAGGGGGAGGACTTCACCCCGTATTACGAGGGCGAGGAGCTGTCCGACACATACTGGGTCGAATCCCCAGCGATCACGAAGCCCTATACGTACTTCTCGTACATGTGGAATTAGAATAAGCACACTACTCATATATGTACATACACACCAACACACACCTAGATTTAAGTAAATATATGTATATATTTTATTCATGCACGGCTATGTTCCGTGCACTCGCGCGCACACTCGACGCTCGCGGCTCACGCTTAACGCGGGCCGCGCCCCACTCCGAACGGCCGCCCCACCACGAGGGCCGAGCGGCCGCCCTACTCCGACCGTCCGCCCCACCGCGAGGGCCCAGCGACTCGCGCGCCGCGCGACCCGAGGAGGTCGCGGACGCGAGATCCGAGAGCCAGTTCGTATCTCATCTCCGAACCGAGGAGTTCTAATCCAGCATCCGAACGATGCACTTCCGATCCGAGCAATAGGCTCATTCGCAACGAGCAATTAGCTCTAATGCATTCGTCTCTATCCATACTCCCATAGCGGAGTCCATTCGATACTTTATACTATTTCTAATTCTCATTGTAATCGCTAGTCAGTAACTTAGAACTTAGTCAAGTGTATTTAGTATAGTGAAATCATAGAATATAGTTTATTTTTACCAGATTCAAAGTATCTTTATTCGAGTTCAAATACAATTCCTTAATTCTACTCCACGGGTACGCTCGCGATTATTCTATTTCTATATCTCATCTGCGATAGTCTTGAGGCTCGACGACTAGAGCGAACCAGCGCTTAGTTGCTCCATCCTCACTTCTACCGTATACAGAATATCTTGCGCCCAGGTTGATCCCGGTAAGCTAGAGCGAACCAACGCTTAGCCGCGCCGTACTCGACCGAAGTTCAAGTATTCTCGACGAGCCTTGCACCTCCGACAAAGCGTACACGACGCGCGGGGAGGAGAGAGTTTATTCGTCGTCTCGCTCGGGAATACGTGGGTGATGCACCGGAATATTCAATTTCCTGCGTTCGAGTCCTGGTTCCTGTGAAGGAGGTTTCCTTCGCCGCACGACCCGTACCTCCGTTCCAGCCGTACGCCGCCGCCATCCCGGTTGCGGATCCAAGGCGCTCCAGGTACCTGGAAAGAGAAATCAGACAGCGAAATCAAGCCTTCGCAAGGTAAGTTTAGTGTTAGTTACCGTTTTATCGAGTCCGAAACGCCAACGAACCCGGTCCGGACGCAATTCGCGTTATTTTCGGGAACGGTTACGACTTTGTGCCACCGTTGCGAGCGCAACCGCACCTCGGGACGTGACACGAAAGTTATTTTTGGTGACAGCGGTGGGATAGCCACGCGTTTCCTCCGGAAATTCTGCCGAAAGGAACCGCGAAACTAGATATGGCAACCCGGACTCCGACAAAAACGCGCCAGCAGACACAGCGAGCCGCCGCGATGGCCGATTCCGAACGCGAAAAACGCACTAGCAGAACGCTTGATTTCCAAGACGCTATCGCCGAGCCTCTTCCTAGTAGCGCGCAACAAAATACTTCCGCGAAAAATACGAAAGCGACCGATCCGAGTAATGCCGCGTTGCTCCAGCAAATAGAAATTCTACGTCGTGAAATAGAATCTATTCGCAGAACGCCTGATTTAACGCGCGACGATACTGTTCCTCTAGATATTCCTCGGGGAAATCCGCTTTCCGCACATAATTCGAGCTCTGATTTTAATACAAATAGTTCGCAACACGACGAGCTATCGCTTAAGCAGGCCCTCGAAGCCGTGCCGACATTCGATGGTCAGAACATTCCTATTCTTCAGTTTACCCGAGCGTGTAAACGCGCTTATGAGCTTATCCCTAATGGGTGCGAGCGAACTTTCACACGCCTGCTTAAGGGAAAACTCAAGGGTCGTGCCTACGCCGCGCTAGAAGACGAGCCATGTTACACAATACTCGAATTAACGGACGTTCTTCGCAGCACATTTTGCTCCGTAAAATCAGCTCATCATTATCGGGGTGAACTTGCTAATATATTTATGCGCGCGAACGAGCACATTCTAGATTACATCGGTCGAGTAAAAGATCTTAGAACCGCTATAATTGATTGCGAGAGGCTTGCTCGACGAGACACACCGGAATCGCTCGATGACGTAGACGCGCTCACATTACAATGTTTTAAAGACGGTCTCATTCCGGAAATTCGAATGCAGATGACGGTAAATTCATTCGGTACATTGCGAGAAACGTTCGCTCGAGCGCGGGAGCTCTATCAAATGCATGAACGTGATTGCAACCGACTAGGTAGATCGCGTGTCGCGCGACCAGAATCGCGCGAAAAACCAGCCGAAATTATTTGCCGAAAATGCAATAATATCGGACATTACGCGACCGAGTGTCGGCTCAGACCGCCATCGCCGTACCGACCGCAGGAATACTTGCGATCCAGGGACGTACCGCCTCCTACTCGAGGCCCCGCGTACGAACAACCAAGACAAATCGTAGCCAGGGACGCGCCCAAATTTTGTCGCTATTGCAAGACCCCGGGGCACGAAATAGGCGAGTGCCGAAAAAGGCAGTACAACAACGCGGTAAATAAAAATTCGGGAAACGACAATGGCCTCCGCACCCGCCGCGAGACAGGTGGCGAGGCCGCGCACCAAGTCCGTCCTCTCGCCGCGAACAACTCCAACGCGGAAATCCACGAAACGCCGCGATAAACATAACCGGAAAAACTAGCACGCCAAACGTAATTTTAAAGTCCGACCTTCTAATTTCACCAACTCGCTTCATGGTGGACACTGGGGCGGAAATAAATATTATAAAACGTTCGGCTCTAAAAGCATCCGCGCGAATCGATAAGTCCGAGATCGTCATAATAACAGGGGTAACCGATGGCAAAACCGCAACCTTAGGGACGGTGAATCTTGTCATTTTCGGTCGCGTCGTTCCTTTTAATGTGGTCGAGGATGATTTTCCCCTTAAACCAAGCGGGATCCTCGGCTCCGGGTTCTGTATGGACGCAGAAATCTCTTTTCCAAATAAAATAATCAAATGGAATGGTAAGAGAATTCCTTTCGAAGACGCTATCGAAGCACTCGAGGAACCGTCACCGGAGTCGAAAATAAAGCCTCTCCTATCGCCGAAACGTAAACAAACGCCGCGCACGGAATCTATTCCCCCTCCGCCGCCGCGCCCGTCGCGTAAATCATCGCCTCCGCTGAAACGCGATGCAACAACGAAATCGAAGCTTCGAACGCAAGACAAAGCAGCTTCTCCGAAGTCAGGAGACCGTATCTCCATTCCGCCGAGATCAAATATCGGTATCAAGGTCCGCGTAGTTAATTCGAACCTCGCGGAAGGTATAATTCCTCGTATCGATCTTGCGCCGGGTATATTTTTCGGAAACGCTCTCGTCAGAGTAATTCGGGGCAAAGCGGTAACTCGAATAATTAATTCATCCGACCGCGCCGTCGAAATCGCGTTACCAGAAATCATACTTGAGCCCGCGCAAATCATGACTCCCCTCCATAAGGAGGATAGTCCGTCGCTCTATCCGGTTTTTTCTAAATCTACTAAATCCAACGTATCCGCCGTACCGATCGGCTCATCCCAAAAAGGGAAAACTTCTATTTCTTTCTCGAGTCAGACACCATACTCGACAATCGAAACTCCTCCTTCGCGTTGCAAAATCGCGAATACTCAGCAAATCTCCTATGCTCAGGCGGTTAAAAATAATGTACAACAGGCGCCGTTAAAACAAACATCGAAATCCGCCAACCTTTCGAAATCTCGCTTAGATCGAATTCTTAGTCTCCTCCGTCTCGACCACCTCAACGCAGAGGAAAGAGAGCACGTCGTCCGTCTCGTTCAAAGCACGCAGGAGCTTTTTCACATTGAGGGGGATAAATTAGGGCATACGTCAGCAACCACGCACAAGATTCCAACCGTCGACGACCGCCCCGTCAATGTGAAACAATACCGTTTCCCACCAGCTCATAAGGAGGAGATTCGACGACAAGTCGACAAATTTTTACAAAATGGTGTCATCTCTCCGTCCAAATCGCCATATAATTCGCCATTGTGGGTCGTCCCCAAGAAACCCGACTCTTTGGGCAACAAGCAATGGCGCGTCGTCATCGACTACCGCGCACTCAATGAGAAATCTGTCGCCGATGCCTATCCCCTCCCTTGCATTACCGAGATACTTGATCAGCTCGGGAGTGCGAAGTATTTTAGTACATTCGATCTCGCGAGCGGATTTCACCAGATCCCAATGGAGCCCGCCGATGCTCCCAAAACCGTTTTTTCGACGCCTCACGGGCATTATGAATTTAAAAGAATGCCATTCGGATTAAAAAATGCGCCAGCGACGTTCCAACGACTTATGGACAATGTCCTGTCCGGTCTCCAAGGGAACGAAATTTTCGTCTATTTGGACGACATTGTTATCTACGCTAGCTCTCTTCAAGAACATCGACTTAAATTCGAGAAATTAACTCAACGGCTCAAAGAAGCTAATTTAGTTATTGCAGCCGGATAAGTGCGAATTCTTGAGGAGAGAAGTAAGCTATTTGGGTCATATTATCAGTGAGCACGGTGTAAAACCTGACCCTGCGAAAATTAGCGCCGTCAAAATTTTCCGCGCCCGCGCAACGCGAAACAGATCAAACAATTCCTCGGGCTCGCGGGGTACTACAGGCGGTTCATCGCAAATTTTTCTAACATTGCTAAGCCTCTTACCAATTTGTTAAAAAAGGACGCGCCCTTTGTATGGCGTAACGAGCATGAGAATTCATTCGTCAAACTCCGAGATTGCCTATGCGAAGCGCCTATCTTGCAGTACCCCAACTTTAAACAACCATTCGTGATAACGACCGACGCGTCCGCCGAAGCTATTGGTGCTATCTTGAGTCAAGGACCAATAGGCCGCGACTTGCCAATCGCGTACACGTCGCGACTGTTAAACGCTGCGGAGAAAAACTACTCCACGATCGAGAAGGAGTGTCTGGCGATTGTCTACGCCGTCCATTACTTTCGTCCATACATATACGGTAATCAATTCAAACTCGTTACCGACCATCGACCGTTAGTGTGGATGAATTCGGTCAAGGACCCGTCAAGTAGACTCGTACGGTGGAGGCTTAAGTTAGCGGAATTTGACTACGAGATGGTCTATAAAAGTGGAAAAACGAACCTTAATGCGGACGCATTGTCGCGGAATCCCGCTCAAATTTTGCCGCTCTCGTATTCAGAAAACTCGGAGGACGACATCTTCGATGTGCCTCCGGAAACCCGTAAAAAGTATACCACACTAGCGCCTCCTCCTACTCCGGTAACATCAGAACCTGAATTACCGACTCCAGGCACATCCTTCCGTACCAACACAGCACCACCTCCGCAAGTCGCCAGCGACAGCACCGACTTCTATACTCCTGCTCCAAATGAATTTTTCCGACGCGAACCTCTATTTAATTTCAGCCGTGACGCATTATCAACGCGACGAGACAATGTAGTTGTCTTCGTCACGCAATCTGGGCACCCCTATGACACGGGCGCCAAAGATCTAGCGAACGCTGAAAAATTCCTTCCAAACAAAAATCACGTTCTTACCAAAGCCAAAGTCATACAAATCGGAAACGAATTCCAAATCCAGCTTCCAATCATCGAACATTCCACCAGATCAATCAATTTCCAGACCGTAATAGAAACATTCAGATCCTTGTGCGACGTTGTAAACGAATTACAATTACAAACATTTAGTATCGCACAAACCTATCTAGACTCCGTATCCTGGTCCCGAATCCAGAAAATCCTTCAGGACCTGTTTTATGAAACAACTATCCAGATTACGGTCTGCCAGGGCCTCATTAAAACCCTTCGGTCGAAGAGCGACTGAAAATAATAAGGGAAAACCACGACTCCCCTGTGGGAGGTCACAAAGGGGTTAATAAAACTTATTCTCGCATCAGACAACAATACTTTTGGCCAAACATGAAAACACAAATACAAGAATATATTGGCAAATGTAAAAGTTGTCAGACAGAGAAACTGGTCCGGGTAAAGACCAGACAGCCTCTCACTTTAACCGACACCCCTGGCAGGGCATTCGATAAGATTTCAATGGACGTAATGGGTCCTCTTCCCGAAACTTCCGACGGTTATACAAGTATCCTCACGATCCAAGATCTCCTCACTAAATACTCAGTCGCAGTTCCTCTCAAAACCACCACCGCAGTAGACATTGCCGAAGCTTTAATAAAAGAATTCATTTGTAAATTCGGATGCCCGAAAGGCATACTCACGGACCAAGGTTCGAACTTTATAAACAGCTTGATTAAAGCCATAGCAATCAAATTCCGTATTAAGCAATACAAGTCCACTGCGTTACATCCACAGACAAACGGGTCCGTTGAACGATCTCACCACGTCCTGGCCGAATATCTGAAGCATTACATAGAGTCGAGTAGCGATTGGGTGAATTGGTTACCGTATGCAATGTTTTCATACAACACCAGTGTGCACGAGGGTACACTATACACCCCACACGAACTAGTGTTCGGCAGGATAGCTAGGACGCCGTCAGCCACTCCTTTTCAGGACAGCTCTGATAACGAAACTTATAGCGACTATCTTATACAACTTCAGGAGAAAATCTCGAAATCTCAGGATTTGGCTAAAGCCAATCTAGACAATGCGAAACGCCGTTCTAAATATTATTATGACCGAAATCTCAATGTCCAAAACTTCGAGGTAGGCCAATGGGTCTATCTTTTAAAAGAGCCGAACAAACATAAGTTCCAGGCACAGTATTCTGGACCGTACCGTATCCTCGAAATTTTGGGCAATTGTAATGTTAAGCTGAATGTAAAAGGGCGCCATAAAATTGTTCATACGAACAAAATCAAAATTTGTAAACGAATGCATAGTATGCAGAGTGTGGATGCTAGTGAAAGAAAAGTGCGAAAAACTGAAAATGAAGTCAGTGAGAGCAGTGACATTCAAACGAACGCTGAAAGTGAAAGCGACGAAAGTGCCTGCAATCCGAAGGAAGCCCGCAGTCACGGTCCAATCTCCAAACGTTATCGCCAGGATCAACCAGGCGAAAAACCTCAAATTCAGCAGCATCCAGCCGACAGGACCAAGAGAAGGATCCAGCATCCCGAAATCTACCCAACAGACAAGAGATCTCGGCATGGCCGAGATTCTTTTTCCAAGGGGGGTGGTGTAACGTCAGGCGTACCGCCTGCCACCCTCCGGCGTCCACCTCATCATCCCCAGCATCCGTATCCGGAGCCCCTGCACACGGGCCACCCGCCGACTCGCCGTCCCTACAGAAGGAGACAAAGGTACGAGAGGGAAGAGGGATGCAGCATGCCGCGCCCACGCGCGATCTCCACACACGAGGGGGAGGACTTCACCCCGTATTACGAGGGCGAGGAGCTGTCCGACACATACTGGGTCGAATCCCCAGCGATCACGAAGCCCTATACGTACTTCTCGTACATGTGGAATTAGAATAAGCACACTACTCATATATGTACATACACACCAACACACACCTAGATTTAAGTAAATATATGTATATATTTTATTCATGCACGGCTATGTTCCGTGCACTCGCGCGCACACTCGACGCTCGCGGCTCACGCTTAACGCGGGCCGCGCCCCACTCCGAACGGCCGCCCCACCACGAGGGCCGAGCGGCCGCCCTACTCCGACCGTCCGCCCCACCGCGAGGGCCCAGCGACTCGCGCGCCGCGCGACCCGAGGAGGTCGCGGACGCGAGATCCGAGAGCCAGTTCGTATCTCATCTCCGAACCGAGGAGTTCTAATCCAGCATCCGAACGATGCACTTCCGATCCGAGCAATAGGCTCATTCGCAACGAGCAATTAGCTCTAATGCATTCGTCTCTATCCATACTCCCATAGCGGAGTCCATTCGATACTTTATACTATTTCTAATTCTCATTGTAATCGCTAGTCAGTAACTTAGAACTTAGTCAAGTGTATTTAGTATAGTGAAATCATAGAATATAGTTTATTTTTACCAGATTCAAAGTATCTTTATTCGAGTTCAAATACAATTCCTTAATTCTACTCCACGGGTACGCTCGCGATTATTCTATTTCTATATCTCATCTGCGATAGTCTTGAGGCTCGACGACTAGAGCGAACCAGCGCTTAGTTGCTCCATCCTCACTTCTACCGTATACAGAATATCTTGCGCCCAGGTTGATCCCGGTAAGCTAGAGCGAACCAACGCTTAGCCGCGCCGTACTCGACCGAAGTTCAAGTATTCTCGACGAGCCTTGCACCTCCGACAAAGCGTACACGACGCGCGGGGAGGAGAGAGTTTATTCGTCGTCTCGCTCGGGAATACGTGGGTGATGCACCGGAATATTCAATTTCCTGCGTTCGAGTCCTGGTTCCTGTGAAGGAGGTTTCCTTCGCCGCACGACCCGTACCTCCGTTCCAGCCGTACGCCGCCGCCATCCCGGTTGCGGATCCAAGGCGCTCCAGGTACCTGGAAAGAGAAATCAGACAGCGAAATCAAGCCTTCGCAAGGTAAGTTTAGTGTTAGTTACCGTTTTATCGAGTCCGAAACGCCAACGAACCCGGTCCGGACGCAATTCGCGTTATTTTCGGGAACGGTTACGACTTTGTGCCACCGTTGCGAGCGCAACCGCACCTCGGGACGTGACACATGACACTTAGCAAATCATATTATATCTTACCATGAAACATAGAAATGAGATGCGATATCGCGTTTTAAGAAGAATTAGAACTCTATTGCTACGATACGTAGACATCTGCAAACGCTATTTCCTTGCAAGGAAGTGTCGCATTTACATCCATTTGAATCGTAGACGAGGAATACATAACACTTCGCAATGAATATTATATCTTATCATGAAACATAGATATGAGATGCAATATCTCGTTTTAAGAAGCATTTGAGCTCTATTGCTTCGATACGTAGACATCTGCAAACGCTATTTCCTTGCAAGGAAGTGTCGCATTTACATTCATTTGAAGTGTGGACGAGGAATGCATGACACTTCGCAAATCATATTATGTCTTACCATGAAACATAGAAATGAGATGCGATATCATGTTTAAGAATCATGAGAACCCTATTGCAACGATACGTAGACATCTGCAAACGCTATTCCTTGCATAGAATTGTCGCATTTACATTCATTTGAAGTGTAGACGAGGAATACATAACACTTCGCAAATCATATTATATCTTACCATGAAACATAGAAATGAGATGCGATATCGCGTTTTAAGAAGCATCAGAAATCCATTGCTACAATACGTAGACATCTGCAAACGCTATTTCCTTGCAGGATAGTGTGGCATTTACATTCATTTGAAGTGTAGACGACGGATACATAACACTTCGCATATCATATTATACCTTACCATGAAACATAGAAATGAGATGCGATATCGCGTTTTAAGAATCATAAGAACTCTATTGCTACGATACGTAGACATCTGCAAACGCTATTTCCTTGCAAGGAAGTGTCGCATTTACATTCATTTTATGTGTAGACGAGGAATACATAACACTTCGCAAATCATATTATATCTTACCATGAAACATAGAAATGAGATGCGATATCGCGTTTCAAGAAGCATTAGAACTCTACTGCTACGATACGTAGACATCTGCAAACGCTATTTCCTAGCGAGGAAGTGTCGCATTCACATTCATTTGAAGTGCAGACGAGGAATACATAACACTCCGCAAATCATATTATATCTTACCATGAAACATAGAAATGTGATGCGATATCGCGTTTTAAGAATCATAAGAACTCTAATGCTACGATACGTAGACATCTGCAAACGCTATATCCTTGCAAAGAAGTGTCGCATCTACATTCATTTGAAGTGTAGACGAGGAATACATAACACTTCGCAAATCATATTATATCTTACCATGAAATATAGAAATGAGATCCGATATCGCGGTTTAAGAATCATAAGAACTCTATTGCTACGATACGTAGACATCTGCAAACGCTATTTCCTAGCGAGGAAGTGTCGCATTCACATTCATTTGAAGTGTAGACGAGGAATACATAACACTCCGCAAATCATATTATATCTTACCATGAAACATAGAAATGAGATGCGATATCGCGTTTTAAGGAGCATTAGAACTCTATTGCTACGATACGTAGACATCTGCAAGCGCTATTTCCTTGCAAGGAAGTGTCGCATTTACATTCATTTGAAGTGTAGACGAGGAATACATAACACTTCGCAAATCATATTATATCTTACCATGAAACATAGAAATGAGATGCGATATCGCGTTTTAAGAAGCATCAGAACTCTATTGCTACGATACGTAGACATCTGCAAACGCTATTTCCTTGCAAGGAAGTGTCGCATTTACATTCATTTGATGTGTACACGAGGAATACATAACACTTCGCAAATCATACTATATCTTACCACGAAACATAGAAATGAGATGCGATATCGCGTTTCAAGAAGCATTAGAACTCTACTGCTACGATACGTACACATCTGCAAACGCTATTTCCTAGCGAGGAAGTGTCGCATTCACATTCATTTGAAGTGTAGACGAGGAATACATAACACTCCGCAAATCATATTATATCTTACCATGAAACATAGAAATGTGATGCGATATCGCGTTTTAAGAAGCATTAGAACTCTATTGCTACGATACGTAGACATCTGCAAACGCTATGTCCTTGCAAGGAAGTGTCGCATTTACATTCATTTGAATCGTAGACGAGGAATATATAACACTTCGCAATGAATATTATATCTTATCATGAAACATAGATATGAGATGCAATATCTCGTTTTAAGAAGCATTTGAACTCTATTGCTTCGATACGTAGACATCTGCAAACACTATTCCCTTGCAAGAAAGTGTCGCATTTACATTCATTTGATGTGTAGACGAGGAATACATAACACTTCGCAAATCATATTATATCTTACCAGGAAACATAGAAATGAGATGCGATATCGCGTTTTAAGAAGCATTAGAACTCTACTGCTACGATACGCAGACATCTGCAAACGCTATTCCCTAGCGAGGAAGTGTCGCATTCACATTCATTTGAAGTGAAGACGAGGAATACATAACACTCCGCAAATCAAATTATATCTTACCATGAAACATAGAAATGAGATGCGATATCGCGTTTTAAGAAGCATTAGAGCTCTATTGCTACGTTACGTAGACATCTGCAAACGCTTTTTCCTTGCAAGGAAGTGTCGCATTTACATTCATTTGAAGTGTAGAGTAGGAATACATATCACTCCGCAAATCATATTATATCTTACCATGAAACATAGAAATGTGATGCGATATCGCGTTTTAAGAATCATAAGAACTCTATTGCTACGATACGTAGACATCTGCAAACGCTATTTCCTTGCAAGGAAGTGTCGCATTTACATTCATTTGATGTGTAGACGAGGAATACATAACACTTCGCAAATCATATTATATCTTACCATGAAACATAGAAATGAGATGCGATATCGCGTTTCAAGAAGCATTAGAACTCTACTGCTACGATACGTAGACATCTGCAAACGCTATTTCCTAGCGAGGAAGTGTCGCATTCACATTCATTTGAAGTGTAGACGAGGAATACATAACTCTCCGCAAATCAAATAATATCTTACCATGAAACATAGAAATGAGATGCGATATCGCGTTTTAAGAAGCATTAGAACTCTATTGCTACGATACGCAGACATCTGCAAACGCTATTTCCTTGCAAGGAAGTGTCGCATTTACATTCGTTTGAATCGTAGACGAGGAACACATAACACTTCGCAATGAATATTATATCTTATCATGAAACATAGATATGAGATGCAATATCTCGTTTTAAGAAGCATTTGAGCTCTACTGCTTCGATACGTAGACATCTGCAAACGCTATTTCCTTGCAAAAAAGTGTCGCATTTACATTCATGTGATGTGTAGATGAGGAATACATAACACTTCGCAAATCATATTATATCTTACCATGAAACATGGAAATGGGATGCGATATCGCGTTTTAAGAAGCATTAGAACTCTATGGCTACGATACGTAGACATCTGCAAACGCTATTTCCTTGCAAGGAATTGTCGCATTTACATTCATTTGAAGTGTAGACGAGGAATGCATAACACTTCGCAATGAATATTATATCTTATCATGAAACATAGATATGAGATGCAGTATCTCGTTTTAAGAAGCATTTGAACTCTATTGCTTCGATACGTAGACATCTGCAAACGCTATTTCCTTGCAAGATAGTGTCGCATTTACATTCATTTGAAGTGTAGACGACGGATACATAGCACTTCGCAAATCATATTATACCTTACCATGAAACATAGAAATGAGATGCGATATCGCGTTTTAAAAATCATAAGAACTCTATTGCTACGATACGTAGACATCTGCAAACGCTATTTCCTTGCAAGGAAGTGTCGCATTTACATTCATTTGATGTGTAGACGAGGAATACATAACACTTCGCAAATCATATTATATCTTACCATGAAACATAGAAATGAGATGCGATATCGCGTTTCAAGAAGCATTAGAACTCTACTGCTACGATACGTAGACATCTGCAAACGCTATTTCCTAGCGAGGAAGTGTCGCATTCACATTCATTTGAAGTGTAGACGAGGAATACATAACACTCCGCAAATCATATTATATCTTACCATGAAACATAGAAATGTGATGCGATATCGCGTTTTAAGAAGCATTAGAACTCTATTGCTACGATACGTAGACATCTGCAAACGCTATTTCCTTGCAAGGAAGTGTCGCATTTACATTCATTTGAATCGTAGACGAGGAATACATAACACTTCGCAATGAATATTATATCTTATCATGAAACATAGGTATGAGATGCAATATCTCGTTTTAAGAAGCATTTGAACTCTATTGCTTCGATACGTAGACATCTGCAAACGCTATTCCCTTGCAAGAAAGTGTCGCATTTACATTCATTTGATGTGTAGGCGAGGAATACATAACACTTCGCAAATCATATTATATCTTACCATGAAACATAGAAATGAGATGCGATATCGCGTTTTAAGAATCATAAGAACTCTATTGCTACGATACGTAGACATCTGCAAACGCTATTTCCTTGCAAGGAAGTGTCGCATTTACATTCATTTGAAGTGTGGACGAGGAATGCATGACACTTCGCAAATCATATTATGTCTTACCATGAAACATAGAAATAAGATGCGATATCATGTTTTAAGAATCATGAGAACTCTATTGCAACGATACGTAGACATCTGCAAACGCTATTTCCTTGCAAGGAAGTGTCGCATTTACATTCATTTGAAGTGTGGAGGAGGAATGCATGACACTTCGCAAATCATATTATATCTTACCATGAAACATAGAAATGAGATGCGATATCGCGTTTTAAGAAGCATTAGAACTCTATTGCTACGATACGTAGACATCTGCAAATGCTATTTCCTTGCAAGGAAGTGTCGCATTTACATTCATTTGAATCGTAGACGAGGAATACATAACACTTCGCAATGAATATTATATCTTATCATGAAACATAGATATGAGATGCAATATCTCGTTTTAAGAAGCATTTGAACTCTATTGCTTCGATACGTAGACATCTGCAAACGCTATTTCCTTGCAAAGAAGTGTCGCATTTACATTCATTTGAAGTGTAGACGAGGAATACATAACTCTTCGCAAATCATATTATATCTTACCATGAAACGTAGAAATGAGATGCGATATCGCGTTTTAAGAATCATAAGAACTCTATTGCTACGATACGTAGACATCTGCAAACACTATTTCCTTGCAAAGAAGTGTCGCATTTACATTCATTTGAAGTGTAGACGAGGAATACATAACACTTCGCAAATCATATTATATCTTACCATGAAACATAGAAATGAGATGCGATATCGCGTTTTAAGAATCATAAGAACTCTATTGCTACGATACGTAGACATCTGCAAACGCTATTTCCTTGCAAGGAAGTGTCGCATTTACATTCATTTGAAGTGTGGACGAGGAATGCATGACACTTAGCAAATCATATTATATCTTACCATGAAACATAGAAATGAGATGCGATATCGCGTTTTAAGAAGAATTAGAACTCTATTGCTACGATACGTAGACATCTGCAAACGCTATTTCCTTGCAAGGAAGTGTCGCATTTACATCCATTTGAATCGTAGACGAGGAATACATAACACTTCGCAATGAATATTATATCTTATCATGAAACATAGATATGAGATGCAATATCTCGTTTTAAGAAGCATTTGAGCTCTATTGCTTCGATACGTAGACATCTGCAAACGCTATTTCCTTGCAAGGAAGTGTCGCATTTACATTCATTTGAAGTGTGGACGAGGAATGCATGACACTTCGCAAATCATATTATGTCTTACCATGAAACATAGAAATGAGATGCGATATCATGTTTTAAGAATCATGAGAACCCTATTGCAACGATACGTAGACATCTGCAAACGCTATTTCCTTGCATAGAATTGTCGCATTTACATTCATTTGAAGTGTAGACGAGGAATACATAACACTTCGCAAATCATATTATATCTTACCATGAAACATAGAAATGAGATGCGATATCGCGTTTTAAGAAGCATCAGAAATCCATTGCTACAATACGTAGACATCTGCAAACGCTATTTCCTTGCAGGATAGTGTGGCATTTACATTCATTTGAAGTGTAGACGACGGATACATAACACTTCGCATATCATATTATACCTTACCATGAAACATAGAAATGAGATGCGATATCGCGTTTTAAGAATCATAAGAACTCTATTGCTACGATACGTAGACATCTGCAAACGCTATTTCCTTGCAAGGAAGTGTCGCATTTACATTCATTTTATGTGTAGACGAGGAATACATAACACTTCGCAAATCATATTATATCTTACCATGAAACATAGAAATGAGATGCGATATCGCGTTTCAAGAAGCATTAGAACTCTACTGCTACGATACGTAGACATCTGCAAACGCTATTTCCTAGCGAGGAAGTGTCGCATTCACATTCATTTGAAGTGCAGACGAGGAATACATAACACTCCGCAAATCATA
This sequence comes from Xylocopa sonorina, assembly GCF_050948175.1. Classification (NCBI taxonomy): domain Eukaryota; kingdom Metazoa; phylum Arthropoda; class Insecta; order Hymenoptera; family Apidae; genus Xylocopa; species Xylocopa sonorina. The sequence continues at coordinate 971,251 of NW_027490166.1, forward strand.
TTATATCTTACCATGAAACATAGAAATGTGATGCGATATCGCGTTTTAAGAATCATAAGAACTCTAATGCTACGATACGTAGACATCTGCAAACGCTATATCCTTGCAAAGAAGTGTCGCATCTACATTCATTTGAAGTGTAGACGAGGAATACATAACACTTCGCAAATCATATTATATCTTACCATGAAATATAGAAATGAGATCCGATATCGCGGTTTAAGAATCATAAGAACTCTATTGCTACGATACGTAGACATCTGCAAACGCTATTTCCTAGCGAGGAAGTGTCGCATTCACATTCATTTGAAGTGTAGACGAGGAATACATAACACTCCGCAAATCATATTATATCTTACCATGAAACATAGAAATGAGATGCGATATCGCGTTTTAAGGAGCATTAGAACTCTATTGCTACGATACGTAGACATCTGCAAGCGCTATTTCCTTGCAAGGAAGTGTCGCATTTACATTCATTTGAAGTGTAGACGAGGAATACATAACACTTCGCAAATCATATTATATCTTACCATGAAACATAGAAATGAGATGCGATATCGCGTTTTAAGAAGCATCAGAACTCTATTGCTACGATACGTAGACATCTGCAAACGCTATTTCCTTGCAAGGAAGTGTCGCATTTACATTCATTTGATGTGTACACGAGGAATACATAACACTTCGCAAATCATACTATATCTTACCACGAAACATAGAAATGAGATGCGATATCGCGTTTCAAGAAGCATTAGAACTCTACTGCTACGATACGTACACATCTGCAAACGCTATTTCCTAGCGAGGAAGTGTCGCATTCACATTCATTTGAAGTGTAGACGAGGAATACATAACACTCCGCAAATCATATTATATCTTACCATGAAACATAGAAATGTGATGCGATATCGCGTTTTAAGAAGCATTAGAACTCTATTGCTACGATACGTAGACATCTGCAAACGCTATGTCCTTGCAAGGAAGTGTCGCATTTACATTCATTTGAATCGTAGACGAGGAATATATAACACTTCGCAATGAATATTATATCTTATCATGTGTCACGTCCCGAGGTGCGGTTGCGCTCGCAACGGTGGCACAAAGTCGTAACCGTTCCCGAAAATAACGCGAATTGCGTCCGGACCGGGTTCGTTGGCGTTTCGGACTCGATAAAACGGTAATTAACACGAAACTTACCTTGCGAAGGCTTGATTCCGCTGTCTGATTTCTCTTTCCAGGTACCTGGAGCGCCTTGGATCCGCAACCGGGATGGCGGCGGCGTACGGCTGGAACGGAGGTACGTCTACGGGAATAAGCGTCCAGGCGGGTTGACTCCGGCTGGCAGGTATCGGCGTTGGGCCCTGACGATTGGCGACTCGTACGGGTCGTGCGGCGAAGGAAACCTCTTTCACAGGAACCAGGACTCGAACGTAGGAAATGGAATATTCTGGTGCATCACCCACGTATTCCCGAGCGAGACGACGAATAAACTCTCTCCTCCCCGCGCGTCGTGTACGCTTTGTCGGAGGTGCAAGGCTCGTCGAGAATACTTGAACTTCGGTCGAGTACGGCGCGGCTAAGCGTTGGTTCGCTCTAGCTTACCGGGATCAACCTGGGCGCAAGATATTCTGTACACGGTAGAAGTGAGGATGGAGCAACTAAGCGCTGGTTCGCTCTAGTCGTCGAGCCTCAAGACTATCGCAGATGAGATATAGAAATAGAATAATCGCGAGCGTACCCGTGGAGTAGAATTAAGGAATTGTATTTGAACTTGAATAAAGATACTTTGAATCTGGTAAAAATAAACTATATTCTATGATTTCACTATACTAGATACACTTGACTAAATTCTAAGTTACTGACTAGCGATTACAATGAGAATTAGAAATAGTATAAAGTATTGAATGGACTCCGCTATGGGAGTATGGATAGAGACGAATGCATTAGAGCTAATTGCTCGTTGCGAATGAGCCTATTGCTCGGAAGTGCATCGTTCGGATGCTGGATTAGAACTCCTCGGTTCGGAGATGAGATACGAACTCTCCAGTTCGGAGATGAGATTGGAACTCTCCAGTTCGGAGATGAGTTAGCAACTCTCCCGTTCGGAGATGTGATACGAACTGCTTCTCGGATCTCGCGTTCGCGACCTCCTCGGGTCGCGCGGCGCGCGAGTCGCTGGGCCCTCGCGGTGGGGCGGACGGTCGGAGTAGGGCGGCCGCTCGGCCCTCGTGGTGGGGCGGCCGTTCGGAGTGGGGCGCGGCCCGCGTTAAGCGTGAGCCGCGAGCGTCGAGTGTGCGCGCGAGTGCACGGAACATAACCGTGCATGAATAAAATATATACATATATTTACTTAAATCTAGGTGTGTGTTGGTGTGTATGTACATAGGTGAGTAGTGTTCTTATTCTAATCCCACATGTACGAGAAGTACGTATAGGGCTTCGTGATCGCTGGGGATTCGACCCAGTATGTGTCGGAGAGCTCCTCGCCCTCGTAATACGGGGTGAAGTCCTCCCCCTCGTGTGTGGAGATCGCGCGTGAGCGCGGCATGCTGCATCCCTCTTCCCTCTCGTACCTTTGTCTCCTTCTGTAGGGACGGCGAGTCGGCGGGTGGCCCGTGTGCAGGGGCTCCGGATACGGATGCTGGGGATGATGAGGTGGACGCCGGAGGGTGGCAGGCGGTACGCCTGACGTTACACCACCCCCCTTGGAAAAAGAATCTCGGCCATGCCGAGATCTCTTGTCTGTTGGGTAGATTTCGGGATGCTGGATCCTTCTCTTGGTCCTGTCGGCTGGATGCTGCGGAATCTGAGGTTTTTCGCCTGGTTGATCCTGGCGATAACGTTTGGAGATTGGACCGTGACTGCGGGCTTCCTTCGGATTGCAGGCACTTTCGTCGCTTTCACTTTCAGCGTTCGTTTGAATGTCACTGCTCTCACTGACTTCATTTTCAGTTTTTCGCACTTTTCTTTCACTAGCATCCACACTCTGCATACTATGCATTCGTTTACAAATTTTGATTTTGTTCGTATGAACAATTTTATGGCGCCCTTTTACATTCAGCTTAACATTACAATTGCCCAAAATTTCGAGGATACGGTACGGTCCAGAATACTGTGCCTGGAACTTATGTTTGTTCGGCTCTTTTAAAAGATAGACCCATTGGCCTACCTCGAAGTTTTGGACATTGAGATTTCGGTCATAATAATATTTAGAACGGCGTTTCGCATTGTCTAGATTGGCTTTAGCCAAATCCTGAGATTTCGAGATTTTCTCCTGAAGTTGTATAAGATAGTCGCTATAAGTTTCGTTATCAGAGCTGTCCTGAAAAGGAGTGGCTGACGGCGTCCTAGCTATCCTGCCGAACACTAGTTCGTGTGGGGTGTATAATGTACCCTCGTGCACACTGGTGTTGTATGAAAACATTGCATACGGTAACCAATTCACCCAATCGTTACTCGACTCTATGTAATGCTTCAGATATTCGGCCAGGACGTGGTGAGATCGTTCAACGGACCCGTTTGTCTGTGGATGGAACGCAGTGGACTTGTATTGCTTAATACGGAATTTGATTGCTATGGCTTTAATCAAGCTGTTTATAAAGTTCGAACCTTGGTCCGTGAGTATGCCTTTCGGGCATCCGAATTTACAAATGAATTCTTTTATTAAAGCTTCGGCAATGTCTACTGCGGTGGTGGTTTTGAGAGGAACTGCGACTGAGTATTTAGTGAGGAGATCTTGGATCGTGAGGATACTTGTATAACCGTCGGAAGTTTCGGGAAGAGGACCCATTACGTCCATTGAAATCTTATCGAATGCCCTGCCAGGGGTGTCGGTTAAAGTGAGAGGCTGTCTGGTCTTTACCCGGACCAGTTTCTCTGTCTGACAACTTTTACATTTGCCAATATATTCTTGTATTTGTGTTTTCATGTTTGGCCAAAAGTATTGTTGTCTGATGCGAGAATAAGTTTTATTAACCCCTTTGTGACCTCCCACAGGGGAGTCGTGGTTTTCCCTTATTATTTTCAGTCGCTCTTCGACCGAAGGGGTTTTAATGAGGCCCTGGCAGACCGTAATCTGGATAGTTGTTTCATAAAACAGGTCCTGAAGGATTTTCTGGATTCGGGACCAGGATACGGAGTCTAGATAGGTTTGTGCGATACTAAATGTTTGTAATTGTAATTCGTTTACAACGTCGCACAAGGATCTGAATGTTTCTATTACGGTCTGGAAATTGATTGATCTGGTGGAATGTTCGATGATTGGAAGCTGGATTTGGAATTCGTTTCCGATTTGTATGACTTTGGCTTTGGTAAGAACGTGATTTTTGTTTGGAAGGAATTTTTCAGCGTTCGCTAGATCTTTGGCGCCCGTGTCATAGGGGTGCCCAGATTGCGTGACGAAGACAACTACATTGTCTCGTCGCGTTGATAATGCGTCACGGCTGAAATTAAATAGAGGTTCGCGTCGGAAAAATTCATTTGGAGCAGGAGTATAGAAGTCGGTGCTGTCGCTGGCGACTTGCGGAGGTGGTGCTGTGTTGGTACGGAAGGACGTGTCTGGAGTCGGTAATTCAGGTTCTGATGTTACCGGAGTAGGAGGAGGCGCTAGTGTGGTATACCTTTTACGGGTTTCCGGAGGCACATCGAAGATGTCGTCCTCCGAGTTTTCTGAATACGAGAGCGGAAAAATTTGAGCGGGATTCCGCGACAATGCGTCCGCATTAAGGTTCGTTTTTTCACTTTTATAGACCATCTCGTAGTCAAATTCCGCTAACTTAAGCCTCCACCGTACGAGTCTACTTGACGGATCCTTGACCGAATTCATCCACACTAACGGTCGATGGTCGGTAACGAGTTTGAATTGATTACCGTATATGTATGGACGAAAGTAATGGACGGCGTAGACAATCGCCAGACACTCCTTCTCGATCGTGGAGTAGTTTTTCTCCGCAGCGTTTAACAGTCGCGACGTGTACGCGATTGGCAAGTCGCGGCCTATTGGTCCTTGACTCAAGATAGCACCAATAGCTTCGGCGGACGCGTCGGTCGTTATCACGAATGGTTGTTTGAAGTTGGGGTACTGCAAGATAGGCGCTTCGCATAGGCAATCTCGGAGTTTGACGAATGAATTCTCATGCTCGTTACGCCATACAAAGGGCGCGTCCTTTTTTAACAAATTGGTAAGTGGCTTAGCAATATTAGAAAAATTTGCGATGAACCGCCTGTAGTATCCCGCGAGCCCGAGGAATTGTTTGATCTGTTTCGTGTTGCGCGGGCGCGGAAAATTTTTGACGGCGCTAATTTTCGCAGGGTCAGGTTTTACACCGTGCTCACTGATAATATGACCCAAATAGCTTACTTCTCTCCTCAAGAATTCGCACTTATCCGGCTGCAATACTAAATTAGCTTCTTTGAGCCGTTGAGTTAATTTATCGAATTTAAGTCGATGTTCTTGAAGAGAGCTAGCGTAGATAACAATGTCGTCCAAATAGACGAAAATTTCGTTCCCCTGGAGACCGGACAGGACATTGTCCATAAGTCGTTGGAACGTCGCTGGCGCATTTTTTAATCCGAATGGCATTCTTTTAAATTCATAATGCCCGTGAGGCGTCGAAAAAGCGGTTTTGGGAGCATCGGCGGGCTCCATTGGGATCTGGTGAAATCCGCTCGCGAGATCGAATGTACTAAAATACTTCGCGCTCCCGAGCTGATCAAGTATCTCGGTAATGCAAGGGAGGGGATAGGCATCGGCGACAGATTTCTCATTGAGTGCGCGGTAGTCGATGACGACGCGCCATTGCTTGTTGCCCAAGGAGTCCGGTTTCTTTGGGACAACCCACAATGGCGAATTATATGGTGATTTTGACGGAGAGATGACACCATTTTGTAAAAATTTGTCGACTTGTCGTCGAATCTCCTCCTTATGAGATCGGTATTGTTTCACATTGACGGGGCGGTCGTCGACGGTTGGAATCTTGTGCGTGGTTGCTGACGTATGCCCTAATTTATCCCCCTCAATGTGAAAAAGCTCCTGCGTGCTTTGAACGAGACGGACGACGTGCTCTCTTTCCTCTGCGTTGAGGTGGTCGAGACGGAGGAGACTAAGAATTCGGTCTAGGCGAGATTTCGAAGGATTGGCGGATTTCGATGTTTGTTTTAACGGCGCCTGTTGTATATTATTTTTAACCGCCTGAGCATAAGAGATCTGTTGAACATTCGCGATTTTGCAACGCGAAGGAGGAGTTTCGATTGTCGAGTATGGTGTCTGACTCGAGAAAGAAATAGAAGTTTTCCCTTTTTGGGATGAGCCGATCGGTACGGCGGATACGTTAGATTTAGTAGATTTAGAAAAAACCGGATACAGCGACGGACTATCCTCCTCGTGGAGGGGAGTCATGATTTGCGCGGGCTCAAGTACGATTTCTGGTAACGCGATTTCGACGGCGCGGTCGGATGAATTAATTATTCGAGTTACCGCTTTGCCCCGAATTACTCTGACGAGAGCGTTTCCGAAAAATATACCCGGCGCAAGATCGATACGGGGAATTATACCTTCCGCGAGGTTCGAATTAACTACGCGGACCTTGATACCGATATTTGATCTCGGCGGAATGGAGATACGGTCTCCTGACTTCGGAGAAGCTGCTTTGTCTTGCGTTCGAAGCTTCGATTTCGTTGTTGCATCGCGTTTCAGCGGAGGCGATGATTTACGCGGCGGGCGCGGCGGCGGAGGGGGAATAGATTCCGTGCGCGGCGCTTGTTTACGTTTCGGCGATAGGAGAGGCTTTATTTTCGACTCCGGTGACGGTTCCTCGAGTGCTTCGATATCGTCTTCGAAAGGAATTCTCTTACCATTCCATTTGATTATTTTATTTGGAAAAGAGATTTCTGCGTCCATACAGAACCCGGAGCCGAGGATCCCGCTTGGTTTAAGGGGAAAATCATCCTCGACCACATTAAAAGGGACGACGCGACCGAAAATGACAAGATTCACCGTCCCTAAGGTTGCGGTTTTGCCATCGGTTACCCCTGTTATTATTACGATCTCGGACTTATCGATTCGCGCGGATGCTTTTAGAGCCGAACGTTTTATAATATTTATTTCCGCCCCAGTGTCCACCATGAAGCGAGTTGGTGAAATTAGAAGATCGGATTTTAGAATTACGTTTGGCGTGCTAGTTTTTCCGGTTATGTTTATCGCGGCGTTTCGTCGATTTCCGCGTTGGAGTTGTTCGCGGCGAGAGGACGGACTTGGTGCGCGGCCTCGCCACCTGTCTCGCGGCGGGTGCGGAGGCCATTGTCGTTTCCCGAATTTTTATTTACCGCGATGTTGTACTGTCTTTTGCGGCACTCGCCTATTTCGTGCCCCGGGGTCTTGCAATAGCGACAAAATTTGGGCGCGTCCCTGGCTACGATTTGTCTCGGTTGTTCGTACGCGGGGCCTCGAGTAGGAGGCGGTACGTCCCTGGATCGCAAGTATTCCTGCGGTCGGTACGGCGATGGCGGTCTGAATCGACACTCGGTCGCGTAATGTCCGATATTATTGCATTTTCGGCAAATAATTTCGGCTGGTTTTTCGCGCGATTCTGATCGCGCGGCACGCGATCTACCTAGTCGGTTGCAATCACGTTCGTGCATTTGATAGAGCTCCCGCGCTCGAGCGAACGTTTCTCGCAATGTACCGAATGAATTTACAGTCATTTGCATTCGAATTTCCGGAATGAGACCGTCTTTAAAACATTGTAATGTGAGCGCGTCTACGTCATCGAGCGATTCCGGTGTGTCTCGTCGAGCAAGCCTTTCGCAATCGATTATGGCGGTTCTAAGATCTTTTACTCGACCGATGTAATCTAGAATGTGCTCGTTCGCGCGCATGAATATATTTGCAAGTTCACCCCGATAATGATGAGCTGATTTTACGGAGCAAAATGTGCTGCGAAGAACGTCCGTTAATTCGAGTATTGTGTAACATGGCTCGTCTTCTAGCGCGGCGTAGGCACGACCCTTGAGTTTTCCCTTAAGCAGGCGTGTGAAAGTTCGCTCGCACCCATTAGGGATAAGCTCATAAGCGCGTTTACACGCTCGGGTAAACTGAAGAATGGGAATGTTCTGACCATCGAATGTCGGCACAGCTTCGAGGGCCTGCTTAAGTGATAGCTCGTCGTGTTGCGAACTATTTGTATTAAAATCGGAGCTCGAATTATGTCCGGAAAGCGGATTTCCCCGAGGAATATCCAGCGAAACGGTATCGTCGCGCGTTAAATCAGGCGTTCTGCGAATAGATTCTAATTCACGACGTAAAGTTTCTATTTGCTGGAGCAACGCGGCATTACTCGGATCGGTCGCTTTCGTATTTTTCGCGGAAGTATTTGGTTGCGCGGTACTAGGAAGAGGCTCGGCGATAGCGTCTTGGAAATCAAGCGTTCTGCTAGTGCGTTTTTCGCGTTCGGAATCGGCCATCGCGGCGGCTCGCTGTGTCTGCTGGCGCGTTTTTGTCGGAGTCCGGGTTGCCATATCTAGTTTCGCGGTTCCTTTCGGCGGAATTTCCGGAGGAAACGCGTGGCTATCCCACCGCTGTCACCAAAAATAACTTTCGTGTCACGTCCCGAGGTGCGGTTGCGCTCGCAACGGTGGCACAAAGTCGTAACCGTTCCCGAAAATAACGCGAATTGCGTCCGGACCGGGTTCGTTGGCGTTTCGGACTCGATAAAACGGTAATTAACACGAAACTTACCTTGTGATGGCTTGATTCTACTGTCTGATTTCTCTTTCCAGGTACCTGGAGCGCCTTGGATCCGCAACCGGGATGGCGGCGGCGTACGGCTGGAACGGAGGTACGTCTACGGGAATAAGCGTCCAGGCGGGTTGACTCCGGCTGGCAGGTATCGGCGTTGGGCCCTGACGATTGGCGACTCGTACGGGTCGTGCGGCGAAGGAAACCTCTTTCACAGGAACCAGGACTCGAACGTAGGAAATGGAATATTCTGGTGCATCACCCACGTATTCCCGAGCGAGACGACGAATAAACTCTCTCCTCCCCGCGCGTCGTGTACGCTTTGTCGGAGGTGCAAGGCTCGTCGAGAATACTTGAACTTCGGTCGAGTACGGCGCGGCTAAGCGTTGGTTCGCTCTAGCTTACCGGGATCAACCTGGGCGCAAGATATTCTGTACACGGTAGAAGTGAGGATGGAGCAACTAAGCGCTGGTTCGCTCTAGTCGTCGAGCCTCAAGACTATCGCAGATGAGATATAGAAATAGAATAATCGCGAGCGTACCCGTGGAGTAGAATTAAGGAATTGTATTTGAACTTGAATAAAGATACTTTGAATCTGGTAAAAATAAACTATATTCTATGATTTCACTATACTAGATACACTTGACTAAATTCTAAGTTACTGACTAGCGATTACAATGAGAATTAGAAATAGTATAGAGTATTGAATGGACTCCGCTATGGGAGTATGGATAGAGACGAATGCATTAGAGCTAATTGCTCGTTGCGAATGAGCCTATTGCTCGGAAGTGCATCGTTCGGATGCTGGATTAGAACTCCTCGGTTCGGAGGCGAGATTGGAACTCTCCAGTTCGGAGATGAGTTGGGAACTCTCCGGTTCGGAGATGAGACGCGAACTGACTCTCGGATCTCGCGTCCGCGACCTCCTCGGGTCGCGCGGCGCGCGAGTCGCTGGGCCCTCGCGGTGGGGCGGACGGTCGGAGTAGGGCGGCCGCTCGGCCCTCGTGGTGGGGCGGCCGTTCGGAGTGGGGCGCGGCCCGCTTTAAGCGTGAGCCGCGAGCGTCGAGTGTGCGCGCGAGTGTACGGAACATAACCGTGCATGAATAAAATATATACATATATTTACTTAAATCTAGGTGTGTGTTGGTGTGTATGTACATAGGTGAGTAGTGTGCTTATTCTAATCCCACATGTACGAGAAGTACGTATAGGGCTTCGTGATCGCTGGGGATTCGACCCAGTATGTGTCGGAGAGCTCCTCGCCCTCGTAATACGGGGTGAAGTCCTCCCCCTCGTGTGTGGAGATCGCGCGTGGGCGCGGCATGCTGCATCCCTCTTCCCTCTCGTACCTTTGTCTCCTTCTGTAGGGACGGCGAGTCGGCGGGTGGCCCGTGTGCAGGGGCTCCGGATACGGATGCTGGGGATGATGAGGTGGACGCCGGAGGGTGGCAGGCGGTACGCCTGACGTTACAAACTCTATTGCTACGATAGGTAGACATATGCAAACGCTATTTCCTTGCAAGGAAGTGTCGCATTTACATTCATTTGAAGCGTAGACGAGGAATGCATAACACTTCGCAATGAATATTATATCTTATCATGAAACATAGGTATGAGATGCAATATCTCGTTTTAAGAAGCATTTGAACTATTTTGCTTCGATACGTAGACATCTGCAAACGCTATTTCCTAGCAAGGAAGTGTCGCATTTACATTGATTTGAAGTGTAGACGAGGAATACATAACACTTCGCAAATCATATTATACCTTTCCATGAAACATAGAAATGAGATGCGATATCGCGTTTTAAGAATCATTTGAATTCTATTGCTACGATACGTAGACATCTGCAGACGCTATTTCCTAGCACGGAAGTGTCGCATTTACATTCATTTGAAGTGTAGACGAGGTATACATGACACTTCGCAAATCATATTATATCTTACCATGAAACATAGAAATGAGATGCGATATCACGTTTTAAGAAGTATTGGAAATCAATTGCTACGATACGTAGACATCTGCAAACGCTATTTCCTAGCGAGGAAGTGTCGCAATCACATTCATTTGTAGTGTAGACGAGGAATACATAACACTTCGCAAATCATATTATATCTTACCATGAAACATAGAAATGAGATGCGATATCGCGTTTTAAGAAGCATTAGAACTCTATTCCTACGATAGGTAGACATCTGCAAACGCTACTTCCTTGCAAGGAAGTGTCGCATTTACATTCATTTGAAGCGTAGACGAGGAATGCATAACACTTCGCAATGAATATTATATCTTATCATGAAACATAGGTTTGAGATGCAATATCTCGTTTTAAGAAGCATTTGAACTATTTTGCTTCGATACGTAGACATCTGCAAACGCTATTTCCTAGCAAGGAAGTGTCGCATTTACATTGATTTGAAGTGTAGACGAGGAATACATAACACTTCGCTAATCATATTATACCTTTCCATGAAACATAGAAATGAGATGCGATATCGCGTTTTAAGAATCATTTGAATTCTATTGCTACGATACGTAGACATCTGCAGACGCTATTTCCTAGCACGGAAGTGTCGCATTTACATTCATTTGAATCGTAGACGAGGAATGCATAACACTTCGCAATGAATATTATATCTTATTATGAAGCATAGACATGAGCTGCAATATCTCGTTTTAAGAAGCATTTGAACTCTATGGCTACGATACGTAGACATCTGCAAACGCTATTTCCTTGCAAGGAAGAGTCGCATTTACATTCATTTGAATCGTAGACTAGGAATGCATAACACTTCGCAATGAATATTATATCTTTTCATGAAACATAGATATGAGATGCAATATCTCGTTTTAAGAAGCATTTGAACTCTATTGCTACGATACCTAGACATCTGCAGACGCTTTTTCCTAGCAAGGAAGTGTCGCATTTACATTCATTTGAAGTGTAGACGAGGAATACATGACACTTCGCAAATCATATTATATCTTACCATGAAACATAGATATGAGATGCAATATCTCGTTTTAAGAAGCATTTGAGCTCTATTGCTTCGATACGTAGACATCTGCAAACGCTGTTTCCTTGCAAGGAAGTGTCGCATTTACATACATTTGAAGTGTAGACGAGGAATACATAACACTTCGCAAATCATATTATATCTTACCATGAAACATGGAAATGAGATGCGATATCGCGTTTTAAGAATCATAAGATCTCTATTCCTACGATAGATAGACATCTGCAAACGCTATTTCCTTGCAAGGAAGTGTCGCATTTACATTCATTTGAAGTGTAGACGAGGAATACATAACACGTCGCAAATCATATTATATCTTACCATGAAACATGGAAATGAGATGCGATATCGCGTTTTAAGAAGCATTAGAACTCTATTGCTACGATAGGTAGACATATGCAAACGCTATTTCCTTGCAAGGAAGTGTCGCATTTACATTCATTTGAAGCGTAGACGAGGAATGCATAACACTTCGCAATGAATATTATATCTTATCATGAAACATAGGTTTGAGATGCAATATCTCGTTTTAAGAAGCATTTGAACTATTTTGCTTCGATACGTAGACATCTGCAAACGCTATTTCCTAGCAAGGAAGTGTCGCATTTACATTGATTTGAAGTGTAGACGAGGAATACATAACACTTCGCTAATCATATTATACCTTTCCATGAAACATAGAAATGAGATGCGATATCGCGTTTTAAGAATCATTTGAATTCTATTGCTACGATACGTAGACATCTGCAGACGCTATTTCCTAGCACGGAAGTGTCGCATTTACATTCATTTGAAGTGTAGACGAGGTATACATGACACTTCGCAAATCATATTATATCTTACCATGAAACATAGAAATGAGATGCGATATCACGTTTTAAGAAGTATTGGAAATCAATTGCTACGATACGTAGACATCTGCAAACGCTATTTCCTAGCGAGGAAGTGTCGCAATCACATTCATTTGTAGTGTAGACGAGGAATACATAACACTTCGCAAATCATATTATATCTTACCATGAAACATAGAAATGAGATGCGATATCGCGTTTTAAGAACCATTAGAACTCTATTCCTACGATAGGTAGACATCTGCAAACGCTACTTCCTTGCAAGGAAGTGTCGCATTTACATTCATTTGAAGTGTAGACGAGGAATACATGACACTTCGCAAATCATGTTATATCCTACCATGAAACATAGAAATGAGCAGCGATATCGCGTTTTAAGAATCATTTGAATTCTTTTGCTACGATACCTAGATATCTGCAGACGCTATTTCCTTGCAAGGAAGTGTCGCATTTACATTCATTTGAAGTGTAGACGAGGAATACATAACACTTCGCAAATCATATTATATCTTACCATGAAACATAGAAATGAGATGCGATATCGAGCTTTAAGAAGCATTAGAACTCTATTGCTACGATAGGTAGACATCTGCAAACGCTATTTCCTTGCAAGGAAGTGTCGCATTTACATTCATTTGAATCGTAGACGAGGAATGCATAACACTTCGCAATGAATATTATATCTTATTATGAAGCATAGACATGAGCTGCAATATCTCGTTTTAAGAAGCATTTGAACTCTATGGCTACGATACGTAGACATCTGCAAACGCTATTTCCTTGCAAGGAAGAGTCGCATTTACATTCATTTGAATCGTAGACTAGGAATGCATAACACTTCGCAATGAATATTATATCTTTTCATGAAACATAGATATGAGATGCAATATCTCGTTTTAAGAAGCATTTGAACTCTATTGCTACGATACCTAGACATCTGCAGACGCTTTTTCCTAGCAAGGAAGTGTCGCATTTACATTCATTTGAAGTGTAGACGAGGAATACATGACACTTCGCAGATCATATTATATCTTACCATGAAACATAGATATGAGATGCAATATCTCGTTTTAAGAAGCATTTGAGCTCTATTGCTTCGATACGTAGACATCTGCAAACGCTATTTCCTTGCAAGGAAGTGTCGCATTTACATACATTTGAAGTGTAGACGAGGAATACATGACACTTCGCAAATCATGTTATATCCTACCATGAAACATAGAAATGAGCAGCGATATCGCGTTTTAAGAATCATTTGAATTCTTTTGCTACGATACCTAGATATCTGCAGACGCTATTTCCTTGCAAGGAAGTGTCGCATTTACATTCATTTGAAGCGTAGACGAGGAATGCATAACACTTCGCAATGAATATTATATCTTATCATGAAACATAGATATGAGATGCAATATCTCGTTTTAAGAAGCATTTGAACTATTTTGCTTCGATACGTAGACATCTGCAAACGCTATTTCCTAGCGAGGAAGTATCGCATACACATTCATTTGAAGTGTAGACGAGGAATACATAACACTTCGCAAATCATATTATACCTTTCCATGAAACATAGAAATGAGATGCGATATCGCGTTTTAAGAATCATTTGAATTCTATTGCTACGATACGTAGACATCTGCAGACGCTATTTCCTAGCAAGGAAGTGTCGCATTTACATTCATTTGAAGTGTAGACGAGGAATACATGACACTTCGCAAATCATATTATATCTTACCATGAAACATAGAAATGAGATGCGATATCGCGTTTTAAGAATCATTAGAATTCTTTTGCTACGATACGTAGATATCTGCAGACGCTATTTCCTTGCAAGGAAGTGTCGCATTTACATTCATTTGAAGTGTAGACGAGGAATACATAACACTTCGCAAAACATATTATATCTTACCATGAAACATGGAAATGAGATGCGATATCGCGTTTTAAGAAGCATTAGAACTCTATTGCTACGATAGGTAGACATATGCAAACGCTATTTCCTTGCAAGGAAGTGTCGCATTTACATTCATTTGAAGTGTAGACGGGGAATACATAACACTTCGCAAATCATATTATATCTTACCATGAAACATAGAAATGATTTGCGATATCGCGTTTTAAGAAGTATTAGAAATCTATTGCTACGATACCTAGACATCTGCAAACGCTATTTCCTAGCGAGCAAGTGTCGCATTCACATTCATTTGAAGTGTAGACGAGGAATACATAACACTTCGCAAATCATATTATATCATACCATGAAACATAGAAATGAGATGCGATATCGCGCTTTAAGAAGCATTAGAACTCTATTGCTACGATAGGTAGACATCTGCAAACGCTATTTCCTTGCAAGGAAGTGTCGCATTTACATTCATTTGAAGTGTAGACGAGGAATACATAACACTTCGCAAATCATATTATATCTTACCATGAAACATGGAAATGAGATGCGATATCGCATTTTAAGAAGCATTGGAACTCTATTGCTACGATAGGTAGACATATGCAAACGCTACTTCCTTGCAAGGAAGTGTCGCATTTACATTCATTTGAAGCGTAGACGAGGAATGCATAACACTTCGCAATGAATATTATATCTTATCATGAAACATAGATATGAGATGCAATATCTCGTTTTAAGAAGCATTTGAACTATTTTGCTTCGATACGTAGACATCTGCAAACGCTATTTCCTAGCGAGGAAGTATCGCATACACATTCATTTGAAGTGTAGACGAGGAATACATAACACTTCGCAAATCATATTATACCTTTCCATGAAACATAGAAATGAGATGCGATATCGCGTTTTAAGAATCATTTGAATTCTATTGCTACGATACGTAGACATCTGCAGACGCTATTTCCTAGCAAGGAAGTGTCGCATTTACATTCATTTGAAGTGTAGACGAGGAATACATGACACTTCGCAAATCATATTATATCTTACCATGAAACATAGAAATGAGATGCGATATCGCGTTTTAAGAATCATTAGAATTCTTTTGCTACGATACGTAGATATCTGCAGACGCTATTTCCTTGCAAGGAAGTGTCGCATTTACATTCATTTGAAGTGTAGACGAGGAATACATAACACTTCGCAAAACATATTATATCTTACCATGAAACATGGAAATGAGATGCGATATCGCGTTTTAAGAAGCATTAGAACTCTATTGCTACGATAGGTAGACATATGCAAACGCTATTTCCTTGCAAGGAAGTGTCGCATTTACATTCATTTGAAGTGTAGACGAGGAATACATAACACTTCGCAAATCATATTATATCTTACCATGAAACATAGAAATGATTTGCGATATCGCGTTTTAAGAAGTATTAGAAATCTATTGCTACGATACCTAGACATCTGCAAACGCTATTTCCTAGCGAGCAAGTGTCGCATTCACATTCATTTGAAGTGTAGACGAGGAATACATAACACTTCGCAAATCATATTATATCTTACCATGAAACATAGAAATGAGATGCGATATCGCGCTTTAAGAAGCATTAGAACTCTATTGCTACGATAGGTAGACATCTGCAAACGCTATTTCCTTGCAAGGAAGTGTCGCATTTACATTCATTTGAATCGTAGACGAGGAATGCATAACACTTCGCAATGAATATTATATCTTATTATGAAGCATAGACATGAGCTGCAATATCTCGTTTTAAGAAGCATTTGAACTCTATGGCTACGATACGTAGACATCTGCAAACGCTATTTCCTTGCAAGGAAGAGTCGCATTTACATTCATTTGAATCGTAGACTAGGAATGCATAACACTTCGCAATGAATATTATATCTTTTCATGAAACATAGATATGAGATGCAATATCTCGTTTTAAGAAGCATTTGAACTCTATTGCTACGATACCTAGACATCTGCAGACGCTTTTTCCTAGCAAGGAAGTGTCGCATTTACATTCATTTGAAGTGTAGACGAGGAATACATGACACTTCGCAAATCATATTATATCTTACCATGAAACATAGATATGAGATGCAATATCTCGTTTTAAGAAGCATTTGAACTCTATTGCTACGATACCTAGACATCTGCAAACGCTATTTCCTTGCAAGGAAGTGTCGCATTTACATACATTTGAAGTGTAGACGAGGAATACATAACACATCGCAAATCATATTATATCTTACCATGAAACATGGAAATGAGATGCGATATCGCGTTTTAAGAATCATAAGATCTCTATTCCTACGATAGATAGACATCTGCAAACGCTATTTCCTTGCAAGGAAGTGTCGCATTTACATTCATTTGAAGTGTAGACGAGGAATACATAACACGTCGCAAATCATATTATATCTTACCATGAAACATGGAAATGAGATGCGATATCGCGTTTTAAGAAGCATTAGAACTCTATTGCTACGATAGGTAGACATATGCAAACGCTATTTCCTTGCAAGGAAGTGTCGCATTTACATTCATTTGAAGCGTAGACGAGGAATGCATAACACTTCGCAAATCATTTTATATCTTACCATGAAACATGGAAATGAGATGCGATATCGCGTTTTAAGAAGCATTAGAACTCTATTGCTACGATAGGTAGACATATGCAAACGCTATTTCCTTGCAAGGAAGTGTCGCATTTACATTCATTTGAAGCGTAGACGAGGAATGCATAACACTTCGCAATGAATATTATATCTTATCATGAAACATAGGTATGAGATGCAATATCTCGTTTTAAGAAGCATTTGAACTATTTTGCTTCGATACGTAGACATCTGCAAACGCTATTTCCTAGCAAGGAAGTGTCGCATTTACATTGATTTGAAGTGTAGACGAGGAATACATAACACTTCGCAAATCATATTATACCTTTCCATGAAACATAGAAATGAGATGCGATATCGCGTTTTAAGAATCATTTGAATTCTATTGCTACGATACGTAGACATCTGCAGACGCTATTTCCTAGCACGGAAGTGTCGCATTTACATTCATTTGAAGTGTAGACGAGGTATACATGACACTTCGCAAATCATATTATATCTTACCATGAAACATAGAAATGAGATGCGATATCACGTTTTAAGAAGTATTAGAAATCAATTGCTACGATACGTAGACATCTGCAAACGCTATTTCCTAGCGAGGAAGTGTCGCAATCACATTCATTTGTAGTGTAGACGAGGAACACATAACACTTCGCAAATCATATTTTATCTTACCATGAAACATAGAAATGAGATGCGATATCGCGTTTTAAGAAGCATTAGAACTCTATTCCTACGATAGGTAGACATCTGCAAACGCTACTTCCTTGCAAGGAAGTGTCGCATTTACATTCATTTGAAGTGTAGACGAGGAATACATGACACTTCGCAAATCATGTTATATCCTACCATGAAACATAGAAATGAGCAGCGATATCGCGTTTTAAGAATCATTTGAATTCTTTTGCTACGATACCTAGATATCTGCAGACGCTATTTCCTTGCAAGGAAGTGTCGCATTTACATTCATTTGAAGTGTAGACGAGGAATACATAACACTTCGCAAATCATATTATATCTTACCATGAAACATAGAAATGAAATGCGATATCGCGTTTTAAGAATCATAAAAACTCTATTGTTACGATACGTAGACATCTGCAAACGCTATTTCCTTGCAAGGAAGTGTCGCATTCATATTCATTTGAAGTGTAGACGAGGAATACATAACATTTCGCAATGAATATTATATCTTACCATGAAACATGGAAATGAGATGCGATATCGCGTTTTAAGAAGCATTAGAACTCTATGGCTACGATACGTAGACATCTGCAAACGCTATTTCCTTGCAAGGAAGTGTCGCATTTACATTCATTTGAAGTGTAGACGAGGAATACATAACACTTCGCAAATCATATTATATCTTACCATGAAACATAGAAATGAGATGCGATATCGCGTTTTAAGAAGCATTAGAACTCTATTGCTACGATAGGTAGACATCTGCAAACGCTATTTCCTTGCAAGGAAGTGTCGCATTTGCATTCATTTGAAGTGTAGACGAGGAATACATGACACTTCGCAAATCATGTTATATCCTACCATGAAACATAGAAATGAGCTGCGATATCGCGTTTTAAGAATCATTTGAATTCTTTTGCTACGATACGTAGATATCTGCAGACGCTATTTCCTTGCAAGGAAGTGTCGCATTTACATTCATTTGAAGTGTAGACGAGGAATACATAACACTTCGCAAAACATATTATATCTTACCATGAAACATGGAAATGAGATGCGATATCGCGTTTTAAGAAGCATTAGAAATCTATTGCTACGATAGGTAGACATATGCAAACGCTATTTCCTTGCAAGGAAGTGTCGCATTTACATTCATTTGAAGTGTAGACGAGGAATACATAACACTTCGCAGATCATATTATATCTTACCATGAAACATAGAAATGATTTGCGATATCGCGTTTTAAGAAGTATTAGAAATCTATTGCTACGATACGTAGACATCTGCAAACGCTATTTCCTAGCGAGCAAGTGTCGCATTCACATTCATTTGAAGTGTAGACGAGGAATACATAACACTTCGCAAATCATATTATATCTTACCATGAAACATGGAAATGAGATGCGATATCGCGTTTTAAGAAGCATTAGAACTCTATTGCTACGATAGGTAGACATATGCAAACGCTATTTCCTTGCAAGGAAGTGTCGCATTTACATTCATTTGAAGTGTAGACGAGGAATACATAACACTTCGCAAATCATATTATATCTTACCATAAAACATAGAAATGAGATGCGATATCGCGTTTTAAGAAGCATTAGAACTCTATTGCTACGATAGGTAGACATCTGCAAACGCTAATTCCTAGCGAGGAAGTGTGGTATTCACATTCATTTGAAGTGTAAACGAGGAATACATAACACATCGCAAATCATATTATATCTTACCATGAAACATAGAAATGAAGTGCGATATCGCGTTTAAGAATCATAAAAACTCTATTGCTACGATACGTAGACATCTGCAAACGCTATTTCCTTGCAAGGAAGTGTCGCATTTACATTCATTTGAAGTGTAGACGAGGAATACATAACACTTCGCAAATCATATTATATCTTACCATGAAACATGGAAATGAGATGCGATATCGCGTTTTAAGAAGCATTAGAACTCTATTGCTACGATAGGTAGACATATGCAAACGCTATATCCTTGCAAGGAAGTGTCGCATTTACATTCATTTGAAGCGTAGACGAGGAATGCATAACACTTCGCAATGAATATTATATCTTATCATGAAACATAGATATGAGATGCAATATCTCGTTTTAAGAAGCATTTGAACTATTTTGCTTCGATACGTAGACATCTGCAAACGCTATTTCCTAGCGAGGAAGTATCGCATTCACATTCATTTGAAGTGTAGACGAGGAATACATAACACTCGCAAATCATATTATACCTTTCCATGAAACATAGAAATGAGATGCGATATCGCGTTTTAAGAAGCATTAGAACTCTATTGCTACGATAGGTAGACATATGCAAACGCTATTTCCTTGCAAGGAAGTGTCGCATTTACATTCGTTTGAAGTGTAGACGGGGAATACATAACACTTCGCAAATCATATTATATCTTACCATGAAACATAGAAATGATTTGCGATATCGCGTTTTAAGAAGTATTAGAAATCTATTGCTACGATACCTAGACATCTGCAAACGCTATTTCCTAGCGAGCAAGTGTCGCATTCACATTCATTTGAAGTGTAGACGAGGAATACATAACACTTCGCAAATCATATTATATCTTACCATGAAACATAGAAATGAGATGCGATATCGCGCTTTAAGAAGCATTAGAACTCTATTGCTACGATAGGTAGACATCTGCAAACGCTATTTCCTTGCAAGGAAGTGTCGCATTTACATTCATTTGAAGTGTAGACGAGGAATACATAACACTTCGCAAATCATATTATATCTTACCATGAAACATGAAATGAGATGCGATATCGCGTTTTAAGAAGCATTGGAACTCTATTGCTACGATAGGTAGACATATGCAAACGCTACTTCCTTGCAAGGAAGTGTCGCATTTACATTCATTTGAAGCGTAGACGAGGAATGCATAACACTTCGCAATGAATATTATATCTTATCATGAAACATAGATATGAGATGCAATATCTCATTTTAAGAAGCATTTGAACTATTTTGCTTCGATACGTAGACATCTGCAAACGCTATTTCCTAGCGAGGAAGTATCGCATACACATTCATTTGAAGTGTAGACGAGGAATACATAACACTTCGCAAATCATATTATACCTTTCCATGAAACATAGAAATGAGATGCGATATCGCGTTTTAAGAATCATTTGAATTCTATTGCTACGATACGTAGACATCTGCAGACGCTATTTCCTAGCAAGGAAGTGTCGCATTTACATTCATTTGAAGTGTAGACGAGGAATACATGACACTTCGCAAATCATATTATATCTTACCATGAAACATAGAAATGAGATGCGATATCGCGTTTTAAGAATCATTAGAATTCTTTTGCTACGATACGTAGATATCTGCAGACGCTATTTCCTTGCAAGGAAGTGTCGCATTTACATTCATTTGAAGTGTAGACGAGGAATACATATGTCACGTCCCGAGGTGCGGTTGCGCTCGCAACGGTGGCACAAAGTCGTAACCGTTCCCGAAAATAACGCGAATTGCGTCCGGACCGGGTTCGTTGGCGTTTCGGACTCGATAAAACGGTAATTAACACGAAACTTACCTTGCGAAGGCTTGATTCCGCTGTCTGATTTCTCTTTCCAGGTACCTGGAGCGCCTTGGATCCGCAACCGGGATGGCGGCGGCGTACGGCTGGAACGGAGGTACGGGTCGTGCGGCGAAGGAAACCTCCTTCACAGGAACCAGGGCTCGAACGTAGGAAATTGAATATTCTGGTGCATCACCCACGTATTCCCGAGCGAGACGACGAATAAACTCTCTCCTCCCCGCGCGTCGTGTACGCTTTGTCGGAGGTGCAAGGCTCGTCGAGAATACTTGAACTTCGGTCGAGTACGGCGCGGCTAAGCGTTGGTTCGCTCTAGCTTACGGGGATCAACCTGGGCGCAAGATATTCTGTACACGGTAGAAGTGAGGATGGAGCAACTAAGCGCTGGTTCGCTCTAGTCGTCGAGCCTCAAGACTATCGCAGATGAGATATAGAAATAGAATAATCGCGAGCGTACCCGTGGAGTAGAATTAAGGAATTGTATTTGAACTTGAATAAAGATACTTTGAATCTGGTAAAAATAAACTATATTCTATGATTTCACTATACTAGATACACTTGACTAAATTCTAAGTTACTGGTTAGCGATTACAATGAGAATTAGAAATAGTATAAAGTATCGAATGGACTCCGCTATGGGAGTATGGATAGAGACGAATGCATTAGAGCTAATTGCTCGTTGCGAATGAGCCTATTGCTCGGATCGGAAGTGCATCGTTCGGATGCTGGATTAGAACTCCTCGGTTCGGAGATGAGTTAGCAACTGGCTCTCGGATCTCGCGTCCGCGACCTCCTCGGGTCGCGCGGCGCGCGAGTCGCTGGGCCCTCGCGGTGGGGCGGACGGTCGGAGTAGGGCGGCCGCTCGGCCCTCGTGGTGGGGCGGCCGTTCGGAGTGGGGCGCGGCCCGCGTTAAGCGTGAGCCGCGAGCGTCGAGTGTGCGCGCGAGTGCACGGAACATAGCCGTGCATGAATGAAATATATACATATATTCACTTAAATCTAGGTGTGTGTTGGTGTGTATGTACATAGGTGAGTAGTGTGCTTATTCTAATCCCACATGTACGAGAAGTACGTATAGGGCTTCGTGATCGCTGGGGATTCGACCCAGTACGTGTCGGAGAGCTCCTCGCCCTCGTAATACGGGGTGAAGTCCTCCCCCTCGTGTGTGGAGATCGCGCGTGGGCGCGGCATGCTGCATCCCTCTTCCCTCTCGTACCTTTGTCTCCTTCTGTAGGGACGGCGAGTCGGCGGGTGGCCCGTGTGCAGGGGCTCCGGATACGGATGCTGGGGATGATGAGGTGGACGCCGGAGGGTGGCAGGCGGTACGCCTGACGTTACACCACCCCCCTTGGAAAAAGAATCTCGGCCATGCCGAGATCTCTTGTCTGTTGGGTAGATTTCGGGATGCTGGATCCTTCTCTTGGTCCTGTCGGCTGGATGCTGCGGAATCTGAGGTTTTTCGCCTGGTTGATCCTGGCGATAACGTTTGGAGATTGGACCGTGACTGCGGGCTTCCTTCGGATTGCAGGCACTTTCGTCGCTTTCACTTTCAGCGTTCGTTTGAATGTCACTGCTCTCACTGACTTCATTTTCAGTTTTTCGCACTTTTCTTTCACTAGCATCCACACTCTGCATACTATGCATTCGTTTACAAATTTTGATTTTGTTCGTATGAACAATTTTATGGCGCCCTTTTACATTCAGCTTAACATTACAATTGCCCAAAATTTCGAGGATACGGTACGGTCCAGAATACTGTGCCTGGAACTTATGTTTGTTCGGCTCTTTTAAAAGATAGACCCATTGGCCTACCTCGAAGTTTTGGACATTGAGATTTCGGTCATAATAATATTTAGAACGGCGTTTCGCATTGTCTAGATTGGCTTTAGCCAAATCCTGAGATTTCGAGATTTTCTCCTGAAGTTGTATAAGATAGTCGCTATAAGTTTCGTTATCAGAGCTGTCCTGAAAAGGAGTGGCTGACGGCGTCCTAGCTATCCTGCCGAACACTAGTTCGTGTGGGGTGTATAATGTACCCTCGTGCACACTGGTGTTGTATGAAAACATTGCATACGGTAACCAATTCACCCAATCGTTACTCGACTCTATGTAATGCTTCAGATATTCGGCCAGGACGTGGTGAGATCGTTCAACGGACCCGTTTGTCTGTGGATGGAACGCAGTGGACTTGTATTGCTTAATACGGAATTTGATTGCTATGGCTTTAATCAAGCTGTTTATAAAGTTCGAACCTTGGTCCGTGAGTATGCCTTTCGGGCATCCGAATTTACAAATGAATTCTTTTATTAAAGCTTCGGCAATGTCTACTGCGGTGGTGGTTTTGAGAGGAACTGCGACTGAGTATTTAGTGAGGAGATCTTGGATCGTGAGGATACTTGTATAACCGTCGGAAGTTTCGGGAAGAGGACCCATTACGTCCATTGAAATCTTATCGAATGCCCTGCCAGGGGTGTCGGTTAAAGTGAGAGGCTGTCTGGTCTTTACCCGGACCAGTTTCTCTGTCTGACAACTTTTACATTTGCCAATGTATTCTTGTATTTGTGTTTTCATGTTTGGCCAAAAGTATTGTTGTCTGATGCGAGAATAAGTTTTATTAACCCCTTTGTGACCTCCCACAGGGGAGTCGTGGTTTTCTCTTATTATTTTCGGTCGCTCTTCGACCGAAGGGGTTTTAATGAGGCCCTGGCAGACCGTAATCTGGACAGTTGTTTCGTAAAACAGGTCTTGAAGGATTTTCTGGATTCGGGACCAGGATACGGAGTCTAGATAGGTTTGTGCGATACTAAATGTTTGTAATTGTAATTCGTTTACAACGTCGCACAAGGATCTGAATGTTTCTATTACGGTCTGGAAATTGATTGATCTGGTGGAATGTTCGATGATTGGAAGCTGGATTTGGAATTCGTTTCCGATTTGTATGACTTTGGCTTTGGTAA
The DNA here is from genome assembly GCF_050948175.1 of Xylocopa sonorina. Lineage (NCBI taxonomy): Eukaryota > Metazoa > Arthropoda > Insecta > Hymenoptera > Apidae > Xylocopa > Xylocopa sonorina. The sequence continues at coordinate 995,612 of NW_027490166.1, forward strand.
GGACGTGATTTTTGTTTAGGAGGAATTTTTCAGCGTTTGCTAGATCTTTGGCGCCCGTGTCATAGGGGTGCCCAGATTGCGTGACGAAGACAACTACATTGTCTCGTCGCGTTGATAATGCGTCACGGCTGAAATTAAATAGAGGTTCGCGTCGGAAAAATTCATTTGGAGCAGGAGTATAGAAGTCGGTGCTGTCGCTGGCGACTTGCGGAGGTGGTGCTGTGTTGGTACGGAAGGACGTGCCTGGAGTCGGTAATTCAGGTTCTGATGTTACCGGAGTAGGAGGAGGCGCTAGTGTGGTATACTTTTTACGGGTTTCCGGAGGCACATCGAAGATGTCGTCCTCCGAGTTTTCTGAATACGAGAGCGGAAAAATTTGAGCGGGATTCCGCGACAATGCGTCCGCATTAAGGTTCGTTTTTCCACTTTTATAGACCATCTCGTAGTCAAATTCCGCTAACTTAAGCCTCCACCGTACGAGTCTACTTGACGGGTCCTTGACCGAATTCATCCACACTAACGGTCGATGGTCGGTAACGAGTTTGAATTGATTACCGTATATGTATGGACGAAAGTAATGGACGGCGTAGACAATCGCCAGACACTCCTTCTCGATCGTGGAGTAGTTTTTCTCCGCGGCGTTTAACAGTCGCGACGTGTACGCGATTGGCAAGTCGCGGCCTATTGGTCCTTGACTCAAGATAGCACCAATAGCTTCGGCGGACGCGTCGGTCGTTATCACGAATGGTTGTTTAAAGTTGGGGTACTGCAAGATAGGCGCTTCGCATAGGCAATCTCGGAGTTTGACGAATGAATTCTCTTGCTCGTTACGCCATACAAAGGGCGCGTCTTTTTTTAACAAATTTGTAAGTGGCTTAGCAATATTAGAAAAATTTGCGATGAACCGCCTGTAGTATCCCGCGAGCCCGAGGAATTGTTTGATCTGTTTCGCGTTGCGCGGGCGCGGAAAATTTTTGACGGCGCTAATTTTCGCAGGGTCAGGTTTTACACCGTGCTCACTGATAATATGACCCAAATAGCTTACTTCTCTCCTCAAGAATTCGCACTTATCCGGCTGCAATACTAAATTAGCTTCTTTGAGCCGTTGAGTTAATTTATCGAATTTAAATCGATGTTCTTGAAGAGAGCTAGCGTAGATAACAATGTCGTCCAAATAGACGAAAATTTCGTTCCCCTGGAGACCGGACAGGACATTGTCCATAAGTCGTTGGAACGTTGCTGGCGCATTTTTTAATCCGAATGGCATTCTTTTAAATTCATAATGCCCGTGAGGCGTCGAAAAAGCAGTTTTAGGAGCATCGGCGGGCTCCATTGGGATCTGGTGAAATCCGCTCGCGAGATCGAATGTACTAAAATACTTCGCACTCCCGAGCTGGTCAAGTATCTCGGTAATGCAAGGGAGGGGATAGGCATCGGCGACAGATTTCTCATTGAGTGCGCGGTAGTCGATGACGACGCGCCATTGCTTGTTGCCCAAGGAGTCCGGTTTCTTTGGGACAACCCACAATGGCGAATTATATGGTGATTTTGACGGAGAGATGACACCATTTTGTAAAAATTTGTCGACTTGTCGTCGAATCTCCTCCTTATGAGCTGGTGGGAAACGGTATTGTTTCACATTGACGGGGCGGTCGTCGACGGTTGGAATCTTGTGCGTGGTTGCTGACGTATGTCCTAATTTATCCCCCTCAATGTGAAAAAGCTCCTGCGTGCTTTGAACGAGACGGACGACGTGCTCTCTTTCCTCTGCGTTGAGGTGGTCGAGACGGAGGAGACTAAGAATTCGATCTAAGCGAGATTTCGAAAGGTTGGCGGATTTCGATGTTGGTTTTAACGGCGCCTGTTGTACATTATTTTTAACCGCCTGAGCATAGGAGATTTGCTGAGTATTCGCGATTTTGCAACGCGAAGGAGGAGTTTCGATTGTCGAGTATGGTGTCTGACTCGAGAAAGAAATAGAAGTTTTCCCTTTTTGGGATGAGCCGATCGGTACGGCGGATACGTTAGATTTAGTAGATTTAGAAAAAACCGGATACAGCGACGGACTATCCTCCTCGTGGAGGGGAGTCATGATTTGCGCGGGCTCAAGTACGATTTCTGGTAACGCGATTTCGACGGCGCGGTCGGATGAATTAATTATTCGAGTTACCGCTTTGCCCCGAATTACTCTGACGAGAGCGTTTCCGAAAAATATACCCGGCGCAAGATCGATACGGGGAATTATACCTTCCGCGAGGTTCGAATTAACTACGCGGACCTTGATACCGATATTTGATCTCGGCGGAATGGAGATACGGTCTCCTGACTTCGGAGAAGCTGCTTTGTCTTGCGTTCGAAGCTTCGATTTCGTTGCTGCATCGCGTTTCAGCGGAGGCGATGATTTACGCGGCGGGCGCGGCGGCGGAGGGGGAATAGATTCCGTGCGCGGCGCTTGTTTACGTTTCGGCGATAGGAGAGGCTTTATTTTCGAGTCCGGTGACGGTTCCTCGAGTGTTTCGATATCGTCTTCGAAAGGAATTCTCTTACCATTCCATTTGATTATTTTATTTGGAAAAGAGATTTCTGCGTCCATACAGAACCCGGAGCCGAGGATCCCGCTTGGTTTAAGGGGAAAATCATCCTCGACCACATTAAAAGGAACGACGCGACCGAAAATGACAAGATTCACCGTCCCTAAGGTTGCGGTTTTGCCATCGGTTACCCCTGTTATTATGACGATCTCGGACTTATCGAATCGCGCGGATGCTTTTAGAGCCGAACGTTTTATAATATTTATTTCCGCCCCAGTGTCCACCATGAAGCGAGTTGGTGAAATTAGAAGATCGGATGTTAGAAGTACGTTTGGCGTGCTAGTTTTTCCGGTTATGTTTATCGCGGCGTTTCGTCGATTTCCGCGTTGGAGTTGTTCGCGGCGAGAGGACGGACTTGGTGCGCGGCCTCGCCACCTGTCTCGCGGCGGGTGCGGAGGCCATTGTCGTTTCCCGAATTTTTATTTACCGCGATGTTGTACTGTCTTTTGCGGCACTCGCCTATTTCGTGCCCCGGGGTCTTGCAATAGCGACAAAATTTGGGCGCGTCCCTGGCTACGATTTGTCTCGGTTGTTCGTACGCGGGGCCTCGAGTAGGAGGCGGTACGTCCCTGGATCGCAAGTATTCCTGCGGTCGGTACGGCGATGGCGGTCTGAATCGACACTCGGTCGCGTAATGTCCGATATTATTGCATTTTCGGCAAATAATTTCGGCTGGTTTTTCGCGCGATTCTGATCGCGCGGCACGCGATCTACCTAGTCGGTTGCAATCACGTTCGTGCATTTGATAGAGCTCCCGCGCTCGAGCGAACGTTTCTCGCAATGTACCGAATGAATTTACAGTCATTTGCATTCGAATTTCCGGAATGAGACCGTCTTTAAAACATTGTAATGTGAGCGCGTCTACGTCATCGAGCGATTCCGGTGTGTCTCGTCGAGCAAGCCTTTCGCAATCGATTATGGCGGTTCTAAGATCTTTTACTCGACCGATGTAATCTAGAATGTGCTCGTTCGCGCGCATGAATATATTTGCAAGTTCACCCCGATAATGATGAGCTGATTTTACGGAGCAAAATGTGCTGCGAAGAACGTCCGTTAATTCGAGTATTGTGTAACATGGCTCGTCTTCTAGCGCGGCGTAGGCACGACCCTTGAGTTTTCCCTTAAGCAGGCGTGTGAAAGTTCGCTCGCACCCATTAGGGATAAGCTCATAAGCGCGTTTACACGCTCGGGTAAACTGAAGAATGGGAATGTTCTGACCATCGAATGTCGGCACAGCTTCGAGGGCCTGCTTAAGCGATAGCTCGTCGTGTTGCGAACTATTTGTATTGAAATCAGAGCTCGAATTATGTGCGGAAAGCGGATTTCCCCGAGGAATATCCAGCGAAACGGTATCGTCGCGCGTTAAATCAGGCGTTCTGCGAATAGATTCTAATTCACGGCGTAAAATTTCTATTTGCTGGAGCAACGCGGCATTACTCGGATCGGTCGCTTTCGTATTTTTCGCGGAAGTATTTTGTTGCGCGGTACTAGGAAGAGGCTCGGCGATAGCGTCTTGGAAATCAAGCGTTCTGCTAGTGCGTTTTTCGCGTTCAGAATCGGCCACCGCGGCGGCTCGCTGTGTCTGCTGGCGCGTTTTTGTCGGAGTCCGGGTTGCCATATCTAGTTTCGCGGTTCCTTTCGGCGGAATTTCCGGAGGAAACGCGTGGCTATCCCACCGCTGTCACCAAAAATAACTTTCGTGTCACGTCCCGAGGTGCGGTTGCGCTCGCAACGGTGGCACAAAGTCGTAACCGTTCCCGAAAATAACGCGAATTGCGTCCGGACCGGGTTCGTTGGCGTTTCGGACTCGATAAAACGGTAATTAACACTAAACTTACCTTGCGAAGACTTGATTCCGCTGTCTGATTTCTCTTTCTAGGTACCTGGAGCGCCTTGGATCCGCAACCGGGATGGCGGCGGCGTACGGCTGGAACGGAGGTACGGGTCGTGCGGCGAAGGAAACCTCCTTCACAGGTACCAGGACTCGAACGCAGGAAATTGAATATTCTGGTGCATCACCCACGTATTCCCGAGCGAGACGACGAATAAACTCTCTCCTCCCCGCGCGTCGTGTACGCTTTGTCGGAGGTGCAAGGCTCGTCGAGAATACTTGAACTTCGGTCGAGTACGGCGCGGCTAAGCGTTGGTTCGCTCTAGCTTACCGGGATCAACCTGGGCGCAAGATATTATGTATACGGTAGAAGTGAGGATGGAGCAACTAAGCGCTGGTTCGCTCTAGTCGTCGAGCCTCAAGACTATCGCAGATGAGATATAGAAATAGAATAATCGCGAGCGTACCCGTGGAGTAGAATTAAGGAATTGTATTTGGACTCGAATAAAGATACTTTGAATCTGGTAAAAATAAACTATATTCTATGATTTCACTATACTAAATACACTTGACTAAGTTCTAAGTTACTGACTAGCGATTACAATGAGAATTAGAAATAGTATAAAGTATCGAATGGACTCCGCTATGGGAGTATGGATAGAGACGAATGCATTAGAGCTAATTGCTCGTTGCGAATGAGCCTATTGCTCGGATCGGAAGTGCATCGTTCGGATGCTGGATTAGAACTCCTCGGTTCGGAGATGAGATATGAACTGACTCTCGGATCTCGCGTCCGCGACCTCCTCGGGTCGCGCGGCGCGCGAGTCGCTGGGCCCTCGCGGTGGGGCGGACGGTCGGAGTAGGGCGGCCGCTCGGCCCTCGTGGTGGGGCGGCCGTTCGGAGTGGGGCGCGGCCCGCGTTAAGCGTGAGCCGCGAGCGTCGAGTGTGCGCGCGAGTGCACGGAACATAACCGTGCATGAATAAAATATATACATATATTTACTTAAATCTAGGTGTGTGTTGGTGTGTATGTACATGTATGAGTAGTGTGCTTATTCTAATCCCACATGTACGAGAAGTACGTATAGGGCTTCGTGATCGCTGGGGATTCGACCCAGTATGTGTCGGAGAGCTCCTCGCCCTCGTAATACGGGGTGAAGTCCTCCCCCTCGTGTGTGGAGATCGCGCGTGGGCGCGGCATGCTGCATCCCTCTTCCCCCTCGTATCTTTGTCTCCTTCTGTAGGGACGGCGAGTCGGCGGGTGGCCCGTGTGCAGGGGCTCCGGATGCGGATGCTGGGGATGATGAGGTGGGCGTCGGAGAGTGGCAGGCGGTACGCCTGACGTTACACCACCCCCCTTGGAAAAAGAATCTCGGCCATGCCGAGATCTCTTGTCTGTTGGGTAGATTTCGGGATGCTGGATCCTTCTCTTGGTCCTGTCGGCTGGATGCTGCGGAATCTGAGGTTTTTCGCCTGGTTGATCCTGGCGATAACGTTTGGAGATTGGACCGTGACTGCGGGCTTCCTTCGGATTGCAGGCACTTTCGTCGCTTTCACTTTCAGCGTTCGTTTGAATGTCACTGCTCTCACTGACTTCATTTTCAGTTTTTCGCACTTTTCTTTCACTAGCATCCACACTCTGCATACTATGCATTCGTTTACAAATTTTGATTTTGTTCGTATGAACAATTTTATGGCGCCCTTTTACATTTAGCTTAACATTACAGTTGCCCAAAATTTCGAGGATACGGTACGGTCCAGAGTATTGTGCCTGGAACTTATGTTTGTTCGGCTCTTTTAAAAGATAGACCCATTGGCCTACCTCGAAGTTTTGGACATTGAGATTTCGGTCATAATAATATTTAGAACGGCGTTTCGCATTGTCTAGATTGGCTTTAGCCAAATCCTGAGATTTCGAGATTTTCTCCTGAAGTTGTATAAGATAGTCGCTATAAGTTTCGTTATCAGAGCTGTCCTGAAAAGGAGTGGCTGACGGCGTCCTAGCTATCCTGCCGAACACTAGTTCGTGTGGGGTGTATAATGTACCCTCGTGCACACTGGTGTTGTATGAAAACATTGCATACGGTAACCAATTCACCCAATCGTTACTCGACTCTATGTAATGCTTCAGATATTCGGCCAGGACGTGGTGAGATCGTTCAACGGACCCGTTTGTCTGTGGATGGAACGCAGTGGACTTGTATTGCTTAATACGGAATTTGATTGCTATGGCTTTAATCAAGCTGTTTATAAAGTTCGAACCTTGGTCCGTGAGTATGCCTTTCGGGCATCCGAACTTACAAATGAATTCTTTTATTAAAGCTTCGGCAATGTCTACTGCGGTGGTGGTTTTGAGAGGAACTGCGACTGAGTATTTAGTGAGGAGATCTTGGATCGTGAGGATACTCGTATAACCGTCGGAAGTTTCGGGAAGAGGACCCATTACGTCCATTGAAATCTTATCGAATGCCCTGCCAGGGGTGTCGGTTAAAGTGAGAGGCTGTCTGGTCTTTACCCGGACCAGTTTCTCTGTCTGACAACTTTTACATTTGCCAATATATTCTTGTATTTGTGTTTTCATGTTTGGCCAAAAGTATTGTTGTCTGATGCGAGAATAAGTTTTATTAACCCCTTTGTGACCTCCCACAGGGGAGTCGTGGTTTTCTCTTATTATTTTCAGTCGCTCTTCGACCGAAGGGGTTTTAATGAGGCCCTGGCAGACCGTAATCTGGACAGTTGTTTCGTAAAACAGGTCTTGAAGGATTTTCTGGATTCGGGACCAGGATACGGAGTCTAGATAGGTTTGTGCGATACTAAATGTTTGTAATTGTAATTCGTTTACAACGTCGCACAAGGATCTGAATGTTTCTATTACGGTCTGGAAATTGATTGATCTGGTGGAATGTTCGATGATTGGAAGCTGGATTTGGAATTCGTTTCCGATTTGTATGACTTTGGCTTTGGTAAGGACGTGATTTTTGTTTGGAAGGAATTTTTCAGCGTTCGCTAGATCTTTGGCGCCCGTGTCATAGGGGTGCCCAGATTGCGTGACGAAGACAACTACATTGTCTCGTCGCGTTGATAATGCGTCACGGCTGAAATTAAATAGAGGTTCGCGTCGGAAAAATTCATTTGGAGCAGGAGTATAGAAGTCGGTGCTGTCGCTGGCGACTTGCGGAGGTGGTGCTGTGTTGGTACGGAAGGACGTGCCTGGAGTCGGTAATTCAGGTTCTGATGTTACCGGAGTAGGAGGAGGCGCTAGTGTGGTATACTTTTTACGGGTTTCCGGAGGCACATCGAAGATGTCGTCCTCCGAGTTTTCTGAATACGAGAGCGGAAAAATTTGAGCGGGATTCCGCGACAATGCGTCCGCATTAAGGTTCGTTTTTCCACTTTTATAGACCATCTCGTAGTCAAATTCCGCTAACTTAAGCCTCCACCGTACGAGTCTACTTGACGGGTCCTTGACCGAATTCATCCACACTAACGGTCGATGGTCGGTAACGAGTTTGAATTGATTACCGTATATGTATGGACGAAAGTAATGGACGGCGTAGACAATCGCCAGACACTCCTTCTCGATCGTGGAGTAGTTTTTCTCCGCAGCGTTTAACAGTCGCGACGTGTACGCGATTGGCAAGTCGCGGCCTATTGGTCCTTGACTCAAGATAGCACCAATAGCTTCGGCGGACGCGTCGGTCGTTATCACGAATGGTTGTTTGAAGTTGGGGTACTGCAAGATAGGCGCTTCGCATAGGCAATCTCGGAGTTTGACGAATGAATTCTCATGCTCGTTACGCCATACAAAGGGCGCGTCCTTTTTTAACAAATTCGTTAGAGGCTTAGCAATATTGGAAAAATTTGCGATGAACCGCCTGTAGTATCCCGCGAGCCCGAGGAATTGTTTGATCTGTTTCGCGTTGCGCGGGCGCGGAAAATTTTTGACGGCGCTAATTTTCGCAGGGTCAGGTTTTACACCGTGCTCACTGATAATATGACCCAAATAGCTTACTTCTCTCCTCAAGAATTCGCACTTATCCGGCTACAATACTAAATTAGCTTCTTTGAGCCGTTGAGTTAATTTATCGAATTTAAGTCGATGTTCTTGAAGAGAGCTAGCGTAGATAACAATGTCGTCCAAATAGACGAAAATTTCGTTCCCTTGGAGACCGGACAGGACATTGTCCATAAGTCGTTGGAACGTCGCTGGCGCATTTTTTAATCCGAATGGCATTCTTTTAAATTCATAATGCCCGTGAGGCGTCGAAAAAGCGGTTTTGGGAGCATCGGCGGGCTCCATTGGGATCTGGTGAAATCCGCTCGCGAGATCGAATGTACTAAAATACTTCGCGCTCCCGAGCTGATCAAGTATCTCGGTAATGCAAGGGAGGGGATAGGCATCGGCGACAGATTTCTCATTGAGTGCGCGGTAGTCGATGACGACGCGCCATTGCTTGTTGCCCAAGGAGTCCGGTTTCTTTGGGACAACCCACAATGGCGAATTATATGGTGATTTTGACGGAGAGATGACACCATTTTGTAAAAATTTGTCGACTTGTCGTCGAATCTCCTCCTTATGAGCTGGTGGGAAACGGTATTGTTTCACATTGACGGGGCGGTCGTCGACGGTTGGAATCTTGTGCGTGGTTGCTGACGTATGCCCTAATTTATCCCCCTCAATGTGAAAAAGCTCCTGCGTGCTTTGAACGAGACGGACGACGTGCTCTCTTTCCTCTGCGTTGAGGTGGTCGAGACGGAGGAGACTAAGAATTCGATCTAGGCGAGATTTCGAAGGATTGGCGGATTTCGATGTCTGTTTTAACGGCGCCTGTTGTATATTATTTTTAACCGCCTGAGCATAGGAGATTTGTTGAACATTCGCGATTTTGCAACGCGAAGGAGGAGTTTCGAGTGTCGAATATGGTGTCTGACTCGAGAAAGAAATAGAAGTTTTCCCTTTTTGGGATGAGCCGATCGGTACGGCGGATACGTTAGATTTAGTAGATTTAGAAAAAACCGGATACAGCGACGGACTATCCTCCTCGTGGAGGGGAGTCATGATTTGCGCGGGCTCAAGTACGATTTCTGGTAACGCGATTTCGACGGCGCGGTCGGATGAATTAATTATTCGAGTTACCGCTTTGCCCCGAATTACTCTGACGAGAGCGTTTCCGAAAAATATACCCGGCGCAAGATCGATACGGGGAATTATACCTTCCGCGAGGTTCGAATTAACTACGCGGACCTTGATACCGATATTTGATCTCGGCGGAATGGAGATACGGTCTCCTGACTTCGGAGAAGCTGCTTTGTCTTGCGTTCGAAGCTTCGATTTCGTTGCTGCATCGCGTTTCAGCGGAGGCGATGATTTACGCGACGGGCGCGGCGGCGGAGGGGGAATAGATTCCGTGCGCGGCGCTTGTTTACGTTTCGGCGATAGGAGAGGCTTTATTTTCGACTCCGGTGACGGTTCCTCGAGTGCTTCGATATCGTCTTCGAAAGGAATTCTCTTACCATTCCATTTGATTATTTTATTTGGAAAAGAGATTTCTGCGTCCATACAGAACCCGGAGCCGAGGATCCCGCTTGGTTTAAGGGGAAAATCATCCTCGACCACATTAAAAGGGACGACGCGACCGAAAATGACAAGATTCACCGTCCCTAAGGTTGCGGTTTTGCCATCGGTTACCCCTGTTATTATTACGATCTCGGACTTATCGATTCGCGCGGATGCTTTTAGAGCCGAACGTTTTATAATATTTATTTCCGCCCCAGTGTCCACCATGAAGCGAGTTGGTGAAATTAGAAGATCGGATTTTAGAATTACGTTTGGCGTGCTAAGTTTTCCGGTTATGTTTATCGCGGCGTTTCGTCGATTTCCGCGTTGGAGTTGTTCGCGGCGAGAGGACGGACTTGGTGCGCGGCCTCGCCACCTGTCTCGCGGCGGGTGCGGAGGCCATTGTCGTTTCCCGAATTTTTATTTACCGCGTTGTTGTACTGCCTTTTTCGGCACTCGCCTATTTCGTGCCCCGGGGTCTTGCAATAGCGACAAAATTTGGGCGCGTCCCTGGCTACGATTTGTCTCGGTTGTTCGTACGCGGGGCCTCGAGTAGGAGGCGGTACGTCCCTGGATCGCAAGTATTCCTGCGGTCGGTACGGCGATGGCGGTCTGAGCCGACACTCGGTCGCGTAATGTCCGATATTATTGCATTTTCGGCAAATAATTTCGGCTGGTTTTTCGCGCGATTCTGGTCGCGCGACACGCGATCTACCTAGCCGGTTGCAATCACGTTCGTGCATTTGATAGAGCTCCCGCGCTCGAGCGAACGTTTCTCGCAATGTACCGAATGAATTTACCGTCATTTGCATCCGAATTTCTGGAATGAGACCGTCTTTAAAACATTGTAATGTGAGCGCGTCTACGTCATCGAGCGATTCCGGTGTGTCTCGTCGAGCAAGCCTTTCGCAATCAATTATAGCGGTTCTAAGATCTTTTACTCGACCGATGTAATCTAGAATGTGCTCGTTCGCGCGCATAAATATATTGGCAAGTTCACCCCGATAATGATGAGCTGATTTTACGGAGCAAAATGTGCTGCGAAGAACGTCCGTTAATTCGAGTATTGTGTAACACGGCTCGTCTTCTAGCGCGGCGTAGGCACGACCCTTGAGTTTTCCCTTAAGCAGGCGTGTGAAGGTTCGCTCGCACCCATTAGGGATAAGCTCATAAGCGCGTTTACACGCTCGGGTAAACTGAAGAATGGGAATGTTCTGACCGTCGAATGTCGGCACGGCTTCGAGGGCCTGCTTAAGCGATAGCTCGTCGTGTTGCGAACTATTTGTATTGAGATCAGAGCTCGAATTATGTGCGGAAAGCGGATTTCCCCGAGGAATATCCAGCGAAACGGTATCGTCGCGCGTTAAATCAGGCGTTCTGCGAATAGATTCTAATTCACGACGTAAAATTTCTATTTGCTGGAGCAACGCGGCATTACTCGGATCGGTCGCTTTCGTATTTTTCGCGGAAGTATTTGGTTGCGCGGTACTAGGAAGAGGCTCGGCGATAGCGTCTTGGAAATCAAGCGTTCTGCTAGTGCGTTTTTCGCGTTCGGAATCGGCCATCGCGGCGGCTCGCTGTGTCTGCTGGCGCGTTTTTGTCGGAGTCCGGGTTGCCATATCTAGTTTCGCGGTTCCTTTCGGCGGAATTTCCGGAGGAAACGCGTGGCTATCCCACCGCTGTCACCAAAAATAACTTTCGTGTCACGTCCCGAGGTGCGGTTGCGCTCGCAACGGTGGCACAAAGTCGTAACCGTTCCCGAAAATAACGCGAATTGCGTCCGGACCGGGTTCGTTGGCGTTTCGGACTCGATAAAACGGTAATTAACACTAAACTTACCTTGCGAAGACTTGATTCCGCTGTCTGATTTCTCTTTCTAGGTACCTGGAGCGCCTTGGATCCGCAACCGGGATGGCGGCGGCGTACGGCTGGAACGGAGGTACGGGTCGTGCGGCGAAGGAAACCTCCTTCACAGGTACCAGGACTCGAACGCAGGAAATTGAATATTCTGGTGCATCACCCACGTATTCCCGAGCGAGACGACGAATAAACTCTCTCCTCCCCGCGCGTCGTGTACGCTTTGTCGGAGGTGCAAGGCTCGTCGAGAATACTTGAACTTCGGTCGAGTACGGCGCGGCTAAGCGTTGGTTCGCTCTAGCTTACCGGGATCAACCTGGGCGCAAGATATTCTGTATACGGTAGAAGTGAGGATGGAGCAACTAAGCGCTGGTTCGCTCTAGTCGTCGAGCCTCAAGACTATCGCAGATGAGATATAGAAATAGAATAATCGCGAGCGTACCCGTGGAGTAGAATTAAGGAATTGTATTTGGACTCGAATAAAGATACTTTGAATCTGGTAAAAATAAACTATATTCTATGATTTCACTATACTAGATACACTTGACTAAATTCTAAGTTACTGACTAGCGATTACAATGAGAATTAGAAATAGTATAAAGTATCGAACGGACTCCGCTATGGGAGTATGGATAGAGACGAATGCATTAGAGCTAATTGCTCGTTGCGAATGAGCCTATTGCTCGGATCGGAAGTGCATCGTTCGGATGCTGGATTAGAACTCCTCGGTTCGGAGATGAGATATGAACTCTCCAGTTCGGAGATGAGTTGGGAACTCTCCGGTTCGGAGATGAGACGCGAACTGACTCTCGGATCTCGCGTCCGCGACCTCCTCGGGTCGCGCGGCGCGCGAGTCGCTGGGCCCTCGCAGTGGGGCGGACGGTCGGAGTAGGGCGGCCGCTCGGCCCTCGTGGTGGGGCGGCCGTTCGGAGTGGGGCGCGGCCCGCGTTAAGCGTGAGCCGCGAGCGTCGAGTGTGCGCGCGAGTGCAACGGAACATAACCGTGCATGAATAAAATATATACATATATTCACTTAAATCTAGGTGTGTGTTGGTGTGTATGTACATAGGTGAGTAGTGTGCTTATTCTAATCCCACATGTACTTTGCTGGGGATTCGACCCAGTACGTGTCGGAGAGCTCCTCGCCCTCGTAATACGGGGTGAAGTCCTCCCCCTCGTGTGTGGAGATCGCGCGTGGGCGCGGCATGCTGCATCCCTCTTCCCTCTCGTACCTTTGTCTCCTTCTGTAGGGACGGCGAGTCGGCGGGTGGCCCGTGTGCAGGGGCTCCGGATACGGATGCTGGGGATGATGAGGTGGACGCCGGAGGGTGGCAGGCGGTACGCCTGACGTTACACAAGGAAGTGTCGCATTTCCATTCACTTGAATCGTAGTCGAGGAATGCATAACACTTCGCAATGTATATTATATCTTATCATGAAACATAGATATGAGATGCAATATCTCGTTTTAAGAAGCATTTGAACTCTATTGCTTCGATACGTAGACATCTGCAATCGCTACTTCCTTGCAAGGAAGTGTCGCATTTACATTCATTTGAAGTGTAGACGAGGAATACAAAACACTTCGCAAATCATATTACATCTTACCATGAAACATAGAAATGAGATGCGATATCGCGTTTTAAGAAGCATTAGAACTCTATTGCTACGATACGTAGACATCTGCAGACGCTATTTCCTTGCAAGGAAGTGTCGCATTTACATTCAGTTGAATCGTAGACGAGGAATACATGACACTTCGCAAATCATATTATATCTTACCAGGAATCATAGAAATGAGATGCGATATCGCGTCTTAAGAAGCATTAGAAAGCTATTGCTACGATACGTAGACATCTGCAAACGCTATTTCCTAGCGAGGAAGTGTCGCATTTACATTCATTTGAAGTGTAGACGAGGAATACATGACACTTCGCAAATCATACTATATCTTACCATGAAACATAGAAATGAGATGCGATATCGCGTTTTAAGAAGCATTAGAAAGCTATTGCTACGATACGTAGACATCTGCAAACGCTATTTCCAAGCGAGGAAGTATCGCATTCACATTGATTTGAAGTGTAGACGAGGAATACATGACACTTCGCAAATCATATTATATCTTACCAAGAAACATAGAAATGAGATGCGATATCGCGTTCTAAGAATCATATGAACTCTATTGCTACGATACGTAGACATCTGCAAACGCTATTTCCTAGCGAGGAAGTGTCGCATTCACATTCATTTGAAGTGTAGACGAGGAATGCATAACACTTCGCAATGTATATTATATCTTATCATGAAACATAGATATGAGATGCAATATCTCGTTTTAAGAAGCATTTGAACTCTATTGCTTCGATACGTAGACATCTGCAATCGCTACTTCCTTGCAAGGAAGTGTCGCATTTACATTCATTTGAAGTGTAGACGAGGAATAGATAACACTTCGCAAATCATATTACATCTTACCATGAAACATAGAAATGAGATGCGATATCGCGTTTTAAGAATCAACTGAACTCTATTGCTACGATACGTAGACATCTGCAAACGCTATTTCCTAGCGAGGAAGTGTCGCATTTATATTCATTTGAATCGTAGACGAGGAATGCATAACACTTCGCAATGTATATTATATCTTATCATGAAACATTGATATGAAATGCAATATCTCGTTTTAAGAAGCATTTGAACTCTATTGCTTCTATACGTAGACATCTGCAATCGCTACTTCCTTGCAAGGAAGTGTCGCATTTACATTCATTTGAAGTGTAGACGAGGAATACATGACACTTCGGAAATCATATTATATCTTACCATGAAACATAGAAATGAGATGCGATATCGCGTTTTAAGAAGCATTAGAAATCTTTTGCTACGATACCTAGACATCTGCAGACGCTATTTCCTAGCAAGGAAGTGTCGCATTTACATTCATTTGAAGTGTAGACGAGGAATACATGACACTTCGCAAATCATATTATATCTTACCATGAAACATAGAAATGAGATGCGATATCGCGTTTTAAGAATCATAAGAACTCTATTGCTACGATACGTAGACATCTGCAAACGCTATTTCCTTGCAAGGAAGTGTCGCATTTACATTCATTTGAATCGTAGACGAGGAATGCATAACACTTCGCAATGTATATTATATCTTATCATGCAACATAGATATGAGATGCAATATCTCGTTTTAACAAGCATTTGAACTCTATTGCTTCGATACGTAGACATCTGCAATCGCTACTTCCTTGCAAGGAAGTGTCGCATTTACATTCATTTGAAGTGTAGACGAGGAATACATAACACTTCGCAAATCATATTACATCTTACCATGAAACATAGAAATGAGATGCGATATCGCGTTTTAAGAAGCATTAGAACTCTATTGCTACGATACCTAGACATCTGTAGACGCTATTTCCTAGCAAGGAAGTGTCGCATTTACATTCATTTGAAGTGTGGACGAGAAATACATGACACTTCGCAAATCATATTATATCTTACCATGAAACATAGAAATGAGATGCGATATCGCGTTTTAAGAAGCATTAGAAAGCTATTGCTACGATACGTAGACATCTGCAAACGCTATTTAGTAGCGAGGAAGTATCGCATTCACATTCATTTGAAGTGTAGACGAGGAATACATAACACTTCGCAAATCATGTTATATCTTACCATGAAACATAGAAATGAGATGCGATATCGCGTTCTAAGAATCATATGAACTCTATTGCTACGATACGTAGACATCTGCAAACGCTATTTCCTAGCGAGGAAGTGTCGCATTCACATTCATTTGAAGTGTGGACGAGGAATACATGACATTTCGCAAATCATATTATATCTTACCATGAAACATAGAAATGAGATGCGATATCGCGTTTTAAGAATCATAAGAACTCTATTGCTACGATACGTAGACATCTGCAAACGCTATTTCCTTGCAAGGAAGTGTCGCATTTACATTCACTTGAATCGTAGTCGAGGAATGCATAACACTTCGCAATGTATATTATATCTTATCATGAAACATAGATATGAGATGCAATATCTCGTTTTAAGAAGCATTTGAACTCTATTGCTTCGATACGTAGACATCTGCAATCGCTACTTCCTTGCAAGGAAGTGTCGCATTTACATTCATTTGAAGTGTAGACGAGGAATACATAACACTTCGCAAATCATATTACATCTTACCATGAAACATAGAAATGAGATGCGATATCGCGTTTTAAGAAGCATTAGAGCTCTATTGCTACGATACGTAGACATCTGCAAACGCTATTTCCTTGCAAGGAAGTGTCGCATTTACATTCATTTGAATCGTAGACGAGGAATACATGACACTTCGCAAATCATATTATATCTTACGAGGAAACATAGAAATGAGATGCGATATCGCGTCTTAAGAAGCAATAGAAAGCTATTGCTACGATACGTAGACATCTGCAAACGCCATTTCCTAGCGAGGAAGTATCGCATTCACATTCATTTGAAGTGTAGACGAGGAATACATAACACTTCGCAAATCATGTTATATCTTACCATGAAACATAGAAATGAGATGCGATATCGCGTTCTAACAATCATATGAACTCTATTGCTACGATACGTAGACATCTGCAAACGCTATTTCCTAGCGAGGAAGTGTCGCATTTACATTCATTTGAAGTGTAGACGAGGAATACATGACACTTCGCAAATCATACTATATCTTACCATGAAACATAGAAATGAGATGCGATATCGCGTTTTAAGAAGCATTAGAAAGCTATTGCTACGATACGTAGACATCTGCAAACGCTATTTCCAAGCGAGGAAGTATCGCATTCACATTGATTTGAAGTGTAGACGAGGAATACATGACACTTCGCAAATCATATTATATCTTACCATGAAACATAGAAATGAGATGCGATATCGCGTTTTAAGAAGCATTAGAAAGCTATTGCTACGATACGTAGAAATCTGCAAACGCTATTTCCAAGCGAGGAAGTATCGCATTCACATTCATTTGAAGTGTAGACGAGGAATACATAACACTTCGCAAATCATGTTATATCTTACCATGAAACATAGAAATGAGATGCGATTTCGCGTTTTAAGAATCATCTGAACTCTATTGCTACGATACGTAGACATCTGCAAACGCTATTTCCTAGCGAGGAAGTGTCGCATTCACATTCATTTGAAGTGTGGACGAGGAATACATGACACTTCGCAAATCATATTATATCTTACCATGAAACATAGAAATGAGATGCGATATCGCGTTTTAAGAATCATAAGAACTCTATTGCTACGATACGTAGACATCTGCAAACGCTATTTCCTTGCAAGGAAGTGTCGCATTTACATTCACTTGAATCGTAGTCGAGGAATGCATAACACTTCGCAATGTATATTATATCTTATCATGAAACATAAATATGAGATGCAATATCTCGTTTTAAAAAGCATTTGAACTCTATTGCTTCGATACGTAGACATCTGCAATCGCTACTTCCTTGCAAGGAAGTGTCGCATTTACATTCATTTGAAGTGTAGACGAGGAATACAAAACACTTCGCAAATCATATTACATCTTACCATGAAACATAGAAATGAGATGCGATATCGCGTTTTAAGAAACATTAGAACTCTATTGCTACGATACGTAGACATCTGCAAACGCTATTTCCTTGCAAGGAAGTGTCGCATTTACATTCATTTGAATCGTAGACGAGGAATACATGACACTTCGCAAATCATATTATATCTTACCAGGAATCATAGAAATGAGATGCGATATCGCGTCTTAGGAAGCATTAGAAAGCTACTGCTACGATACGTAAACATCTGCAAACGCTATTTCCTAGCGAGGAAGTATCGCATTCACATTCATTTGAAGTGTAGACGAGGAATACATAACACTTCGCAAATCATGTTATATCTTACCATGAAACATAGAAATGAGATGCGATATCGCGTTCTAAGAATCATATGAACTCTATTGCTACGATACGTAGACATCTGCAAACGCTATTTCCTTGCAAGGAAGTGTCGCATTTACATTCATTTGAATCGTAGACGAGGAATGCATAACACTTCGCAATGAATATTATACCTTATCATGAGACATAGATATGAGATGCAATATCTAGTTTTAAGAAGCGTTTGAACTCTATTGCTACGATACCTAGACATCTGCAGACGCTATTTCCTAGCAAGGAAGTGTCGGATTTACATTCATTTGAAGTGTAGACGAGGAATACATGACACTTCGGAAATCATATTATATCTTACCATGAAACATAGAAATGAGATGCGATATCGCGTTTTAAGAAGCATTAGAAATCTATTGCTACGATACGTAGACATCTGCAAACGCTATTTCCTAGCGAGGAAGTGTCGCATTCACATTCCTTTGAAGTGTAGACGAGGAATACATAACACTTCGCAAATCATATTATATCTTACCATGAAACATAGAAATGAGATGCGATATCGCGTTTTAAGAATCATATGAACTCTATTGCTACGATACGTAGACATCTGCAAACGCTACTTCCTAGCGAGGAAGTGTCGCATTTACATTCATTTGAAGTGTAGACGAGGAATACATAACACTTCGCAAATCATGTTATATCTTACCATGAAACATAGAAATGAGATGCGATATCGCGTTCTAAGAATCATTTAAACTCTATTGCTACGATACGTAGACATCTGCAAACGCTAGTTGGTAGCGAGGAAGTATCGCATTCACATTCATTTGAAGTGTAGACGTGGAATACATAACACTTCGCAAATCATGTTATATCTTACCATGAAACATAGAAATGAGATGCGATATTGCGTTCTAAGAATCATATGAACTCTATTGCTACGATACGTAGACATCTGCAAACGCTATTTCCTAGCGAGGAAGTGTCGCATTCACATTCATTTGAAGTGTGGACGAGGAATACATGACACTTCGCAAATCATATTATATCTTACCATGAAACATAGAAATGAGATGCGATATCGCGTTTTAAGAATCATAAGAACTCTATTGCTACGATACGTAGACATCTGCAAACGCTATTTCCTTGCAAGGAAGTGTCGCATTTACATTCACTTGAATCGTAGTCGAGGAATGCATAACACTTCGCAATGTATATTATATCTTATCATGAAACATAGATATGAGATGCAATATCTCGTTTTAAGAAGCATTTGAACTCTATTGCTTCGATACGTAGACATCTGCAATCGCTACTTCCTTGCAAGGAAGTGTCGCATTTACATTCATTTGAAGTGTAGACGAGGAATACAAAACACTTCGCAAATCATATTACATCTTTCCATGAAACATAGAAATGAGATGCGATATCGCGTTTTAAGAAGCATTAGAACTCTATTGCTACGATACGTAGACATCTGCAAACGCTATTTCCTTGCAAGGAAGTGTCGCATTTACATTCATTTGAATCGTAGACGAGGAATACATGACACTTCGCAAATCATATTATATCTTACCAGGAATCATAGAAATGAGATGCGATATCGCGTCTTAAGAAGCATTAGAAAGCTACTGCTACGATACGTAGACATCTGCAAACGCTATTTCCAAGCGAGGAAGTATCGCATTCACATTCATTTGAAGTGTAGACG
This sequence comes from Xylocopa sonorina, assembly GCF_050948175.1. Lineage (NCBI taxonomy): Eukaryota > Metazoa > Arthropoda > Insecta > Hymenoptera > Apidae > Xylocopa > Xylocopa sonorina. The sequence continues at coordinate 1,015,107 of NW_027490166.1, forward strand.
AGGAATACATAACACTTCGCAAATCATGTTATATCTTACCATGAAACATAGAAATGAGATGCGATATCGCGTTCTAAGAATCATATGAACTCTATTGCTACGATACGTAGACATCTGCAAACGCTATTTCCTAGCGAGGAAGGGTCGCATTCACATTCATTTGAATCGTAGACGAGGAATGCACAACACTTCGCAATGTATATTATATCTTATCATGAAGCATAGATATGAGATGCAATATCTCGTCTTAAGAAGCATTTGAACTCTATTGCTTCGATACGTAGACATCTGCAGACGCTATTTCCTAGCAAGGAAGTGTCGGATTTACATTCATTTGAAGTGTAGACGAGGAATACATGACACTTCGGAAATCATATTATATCTTACCATGAAACATAGAAATGAGATGCGATATCGCGTTTTAAGAAGCATTAGAAATCTATTGCTACGATACGTAGACATCTGCAAACGCTATTTCCTTGCAAGGAAGTGTCGCATTTACATTCATTTGAATCGTAGACGAGGAATACATGACACTTCGCAAATCATATTATATCTTACCAGGAATCATAGAAATGAGATGCGATATCGCGTCTTAAGAAGCATTAGAAAACTACTGCTACGATACGTAGACATCTGCAAACGCTATTTCCTAGCGAGGAAGTATCGCATTCACATTCATTTGAAGTGTAGACGAGGAATACATAACACTTCGCAAATCATGTTATATCTTACCATGAAACATAGAAATGAGATGCGATATCGCGTTCTAAGAATCATATGAACTCTATTGCTACGATACGTAGATATCTGCAAACGCTATTTCCTAGCGAGGAAGGGTCGCATTCACATTCATTTGAAGTGTAGACGAGGAATACATGACACTGCGCAAATCATATTATATCTTACCATGAAACATAGAAATGAGATGCGATATCGCGTTTTAAGAATCATAAGAACTCTATTGCTACGATACGTAGACATCTGCAAACGCTATTTCCTTGCAAGGAAGTGTCGCATTTACATTCATTTGAATCGTAGACGAGGAATGCACAACACTTCGCAATGTATATTATATCTTATCATGAAACATAGATATGAGATGCAATATCTCGTCTTAAGAAGCATTTGAACTCTATTGCTTCGATACGTAGACATCTGCAAACGCTATTTCCAAGCGAGGAAGTATCGCATTCACATTGATTTGAAGTGTAGACGAGGAATACATGACACTTCGCAAATCATATTATATCTTACCATGAAACATAGAAATGAGATGCGATATCGCGTTTTAAGAAGCATTAGAAAGCTATTGCTACAATACGTAGAAATCTGCAAACGCTATTTCCAAGCGAGGAAGTATCGCATTCACATTCATTTGAAGTGTAGACGAGGAATACATAACACTTCGCAAATCATGTTATATCTTACCATGAAACATAGAAATGAGATGCGATATCGCGTTTTAAGAATCATCTGAACTCTATTGCTACGATACGTAGACATCTGCAAACGCTATTTCCTAGCGAGGAAGTGTCGCATTCACATTCATTTGAAGTGTAGACGAGGAATACATGACACTTGGCAAATCATATTATATCTTACCATGAAACATAGAAATGAGATGCGATATCGCGTTATAAGAATCATAAGAACTCTATTGCTACCATACGTAGACATCTGCAAACGCTATTTCCTTGCAAGGAAGTGTCGCATTTACATTCATTTGAATCGTAGACGAGGAATGCATAACACTTCGCAATGTATATTATATCTTATCATGAAACATAGATATGAGATGCAATATCTCGTTTTAAGAAGCATTTGAACTCTATTGCTACGATACGTAGACATCTGCAAACGCTATTTCCAAGCGAGGAAGTATCGCATTCACATTGATTTGAAGGGTAGACGAGGAATACATGACACTTCGCAAATCATATTATATCTTACCATGAAACATAGAAATGAGATGCGATATCGCGTTTTAAGAAGCATTAGAAATCTATTGCTACGATACGTAGACATCTGCAAACGCTATTTCCTAGCGAGGAAGTGTCGCATTCACATACCTTTGAAGTGTAGACGAGGAATACATAACACTTCGCAAATCATATTATATCTTACCATGAAACATAGAAATGAGATGCGATATCGCGTTTTAAGAATCATATGAACCCTATTGCTACGATACGTAGACATCTGCAAACGCTATTTCCTAGCGAGGAAGTGTCGCATTTACATTCATTTGAAGTGTAGACGAGGAATACATAACACTTCGCAAATCATGTTATATCTTACCATGAAACATAGAAATGAGATGCGATATCGCGTTCTAAGAATCATATAAACTCTATTGCTACGATACGTAGACATCTGCAAACGCTATTTCCTAGCGAGGAAGTGTCGCATTCACATTCATTTGAAGTGTGGACGAGGAATACATGACACTTCGCAAATCATATTATATCTTACCATGAAACATAGAAATGAGATGCGATATCGCGTTTTAAGAGTCATAAGAACTCTATTGCTACGATACGTAGACATCTGCAAACGCTATTTCCTTGCAAGGAAGTGTCGCATTTTGTCACGTCCCGAGGTGCGGTGCGCTCGCAACGGTGGCACAAAGTCGTAACCGTTCCCGAAAATAACGCGAATTACGTCCGGACCGGGTTCGTTGGCGTTTCGGACTCGATAAAACGGTAACTAACACTAAACTTACCTTGCGAAGGCTTGATTCCGCTGTCTGATTTCTCTTTCCAGGTACCTGGAACGCCTTGGATCCGCAACCGGGATGGCGGCGGCGTACGGCTGGAACGGAGGTACGTCTACGGGAATAAGCGTCCAGGCGGGTTGACTCCGGCTGGCAGGTATCGGCGTTTGGCCCTGACGATTGGCGACTCGTACGGGTCGTGCGGCGAAGGAAACCTCCTTCACAGGAACCAGGACTCGAACGTAGGAAATTGAATATTCTGGTGCATCACCCACGTATTCCCGAGCGAGACGACGAATGAACTCTCTCCTCCCCGCGCGTCGTGTACGCTTTGTCGGAGGTGCAAGGCTCATCGAGAATACTTGAACTTCGGTTGAATACGGCACGGCTAAGCGTTGGTTCGCTCTAGCTTACCGGGATCGACCTGGGCGCAAGATATTCTGTACACGGTAGAAGTGAGGATGGAGCAACTAAGCGCTGGTTCGCTCTAGTCGTCGAGCCTCAAGACTATCGTAGATGAGATATAGAATTAGAATAATCGCGAGCGTACCCGTGGAGTAGAATTAAGGAATTGTATTTGAACTCGAATAAAGATACTTTGAATCTGGTAAAAATAAACTATATTCTATGATTTCACTATACTAAATACACTTGACTAAGTTCTAAGTTACTGACTAACGATTACAATGAGAATTAGAAACAGTATAAGTATCGAATGGACTCCGCTATGGGAGTATGGATAGAGACGAATGCATTAGAGCTAATTGCTCGTTGCGAATGAGCCTATTGCTCGGATCGGAAGTGCATCGTTCGGATGCTGGATTAGAACTCTTCGGTTCGGAGATGAGATACCAACTCTCCAGTTCGGAGATGAGATTGGAACTCTCCCGTTCGGAGATGAGTTAGCAACTGAACCTCGGATCTCGCGTCCGCGACCTCCTCGGGTCGCGCGGCGCGCGAGTCGCTGGGCCCTCGCGGTGGGGCGGACGGTCGGAGTAGGGCGGCCGCTCGGCCCTCGTGGTGGGGCGGCCGTTCGGAGTGGGGCGCGGCCCGCGTTAAGCGTGAGCCGCGAGCGTCGAGTGTGCGCGCGAGTGCACGGAACATAACCGTGCATGAGTAAAATATATACATATATTTACTTAAATCTAGGTGTGTGTTGGTGTGTATGTACATATATGAGTAGTGTGCTTATTCTAATCCCACATGTACGAGAAGTACGTATAGGGCTTCGTGATCGCTGGGGATTCGACCCAGTATGTGTCGGAGAGCTCCTCGCCCTCGTAATACGGGGTGAAGTCCTCCCCCTCGTGTGTGGAGATCGCGCGTGGGCGCGGCATGCTGCATCCTTCTTCCCTCTCGTACCTTTGTCTCCTTCTGTAGGGACGGCGAGTCGGCGGGTGGCCCGTGTGCAGGGGCTCCGGATACGGATGCTGGGGATGATGAGGTGGGCGCCGGAGGGTGGCAGGCGGTACGCCTGACGTTACACCACCCCCCTTGGAAAAAGAATCTCGGCCATGCCGAGATCTCTTGTCTGTTGGGTAGATTTCGGGATGCTGGATCCTTCTCTTGGTCCTGTCGGCTGGATGCTGCGGAATCTGAGGTTTTTCGCCTGGTTGATCCTGGCGATAACGTTTGGAGATTGGACCGTGACTGCGGGCTTCCTTCGGATTGCAGGCACTTTCGTCGCTTTCACTTTCAGCGTTCGTTTGAATGTCACTGCTCTCACTGACTTCATTTTCAGTTTTTCGCACTTTTCTTTCACTAGCATCCACACTCTGCATACTATGCATTCGTTTACAAATTTTGATTTTGTTCGTATGAACAATTTTATGGCGCCCTTTTACATTCAGCTTAACATTACAATTGCCCAAAATTTCGAGGATACGGTACGGTCCAGAATACTGTGCCTGGAACTTATGTTTGTTCGGCTCTTTTAAAAGATAGACCCATTGGCCTACCTCGAAGTTTTGGACATTGAGATTTCGGTCATAATAATATTTAGAACGTCGTTTCGCATTGTCTAGATTGGCTTTAGCCAAATCCTGAGATTTCGAGATTTTCTCCTGAAGTTGTATAAGATAGTCGCTATAAGTTTCGTTATCAGAGCTGTCCTGAAAAGGAGTGGCTGACGGCGTCCTAGCTATCCTGCCGAACACTAGTTCGTGTGGGGTGTATAATGTACCCTCGTGCACACTGGTGTTGTATGAAAACATTGCATACGGTAACCAATTCACCCAATCGTTACTCGACTCTATGTAATGCTTCAGATATTCGGCCAGGACGTGGTGAGATCGTTCAACGGACCCGTTTGTCTGTGGATGGAACGCAGTGGACTTGTATTGCTTAATACGGAATTTGATTGCTATGGCTTTAATCAAGCTGTTTATAAAGTTCGAACCTTGGTCCGTGAGTATGCCTTTCGGGCATCCGAATTTACAAATGAATTCTTTTATTAAAGCTTCGGCAATGTCTACTGCGGTGGTGGTTTTGAGAGGAACTGCGACTGAGTATTTAGTGAGGAGATCTTGGATCGTGAGGATACTTGTATAACCGTCGGAAGTTTCGGGAAGAGGACCCATTACGTCCATTGAAATCTTATCGAATGCCCTGCCAGGGGTGTCGGTTAAAGTGAGAGGCTGTCTGGTCTTTACCCGGACCAGTTTCTCTGTCTGACAACTTTTACATTTGCCAATATATTCTTGTATTTGTGTTTTCATGTTTGGCCAAAAGTATTGTTGTCTGATGCGAGAATAAGTTTTATTAACCCCTTTGTGACCTCCCACAGGGGAGTCGTGGTTTTCCCTTATTATTTTCAGTCGCTCTTCGACCGAAGGGGTTTTAATGAGGCCCTGGCAGACCGTAATCTGGACAGTTGTTTCGTAAAACAGGTCTTGAAGGATTTTCTGGATTCGGGACCAGGATACGGAGTCTAGATAGGTTTGTGCGATACTAAATGTTTGTAATTGTAATTCGTTTACAACGTCGCACAAGGATCTGAATGTTTCTATTACGGTCTGGAAATTGATTGATCTGGTGGAATGTTCGATGATTGGAAGCTGGATTTGGAATTCGTTTCCGATTTGTATGACTTTGGCTTTGGTAAGAACGTGATTTTTGTTTGGAAGGAATTTTTCAGCGTTCGCTAGATCTTTGGCGCCCGTGTCATAGGGGTGCCCAGATTGCGTGACGAAGACAACTACATTGTCTCGTCGCGTTGATAATGCGTCACGGCTGAAATTAAATAGAGGTTCGCGTCGGAAAAATTCATTTGGAGCAGGAGTATAGAAGTCGGTGCTGTCGCTGGCGACTTGCGGAGGTGGTGCTGTGTTGGTACGGAAGGACGTGCCTGGAGTCGGTAATTCAGGTTCTGATGTTACCGGAGTAGGAGGAGGCGCTAGTGTGGTATACTTTTTACGGGTTTCCGGAGGCACATCGAAGATGTCGTCCTCCGAGTTTTCTGAATACGAGAGCGGAAAAATTTGAGCGGGATTCCGCGACAATGCGTCCGCATTAAGGTTCGTTTTTCCACTTTTATAGACCATCTCGTAGTCAAATTCCGCTAACTTAAGCCTCCACCGTACGAGTCTACTTGACGGGTCCTTGACCGAATTCATCCACACTAACGGTCGATGGTCGGTAACGAGTTTGAATTGATTACCGTATATGTATGGACGAAAGTAATGGACGGCGTAGACAATCGCCAGACACTCCTTCTCGATCGTGGAGTAGTTTTTCTCCGCAGCGTTTAACAGTCGCGACGTGTACGCGATTGGCAAGTCGCGGCCTATTGGTCCTTGACTCAAGATAGCACCAATAGCTTCGGCGGACGCGTCGGTCGTTATCACGAATGGTTGTTTGAAGTTGGGGTACTGCAAGATAGGCGCTTCGCATAGGCAATCTCGGAGTTTGACGAATGAATTCTCATGCTCGTTACGCCATACAAAGGGCGCGTCCTTTTTTAACAAATTGGTAAGTGGCTTAGCAATATTGGAAAAATTTGCGATGAACCGCCTGTAGTATCCCGCGAGCCCGAGGAATTGTTTGATCTGTTTCGCGTTGCGCGGGCGCGGAAAGTTTTTGACAGCGCTAATTTTCGCAGGGTCAGGTTTTACACCGTGCTCACTGATAATATGACCCAAATAGCTTACTTCTCTCCTCAAGAATTCGCACTTATCCGGCTGCAATACTAAATTAGCTTCTTTGAGCCGTTGAGTTAATTTATCGAATTTAAGTCGATGTTCTTGAAGAGAGCTAGCGTAGATAACAATGTCGTCCAAATAGACGAAAATTTCGTTCCCCTGGAGACCGGACAGGACATTGTCCATAAGTCGTTGGAACGTCGCTGGCGCATTTTTTAATCCGAATGGCATTCTTTTAAATTCATAATGCCCGTGAGGCGTCGAAAAAGCGGTTTTGGGAGCATCGGCGGGCTCCATTGGGATCTGGTGAAATCCGCTCGCGAGATCGAATGTACTAAAATACTTCGCGCTCCCGAGCTGATCAAGTATCTCGGTAATGCAAGGGAGGGGATAGGCATCGGCGACAGATTTCTCGTTGAGTGCGCGGTAGTCGATGACGACGCGCCATTGCTTGTTGCCCAAGGAGTCCGGTTTCTTTGGGACAACCCACAATGGCGAATTATATGGTGATTTTGACGGAGAGATGACACCATTTTGTAAAAATTTGTCGACTTGTCGTCGAATCTCCTCCTTATGAGCTGGTGGGAAACGGTATTGTTTCACATTGACGGGGCGGTCGTCGACGGTTGGAATCTTGTGCGTGGTTGCTGACGTATGCCCTAATTTATCCCCCTCAATGTGAAAAAGCTCCTGCGTGCTTTGAACGAGACGGACGACGTGCTCTCTTTCCTCTGCGTTGAGGTGGTCGAGACGGAGGAGACTAAGAATTCGATCTAAGCGAGATTTCGAAAGGTTGGCGGATTTCGATGTTTGTTTTAACGGCGCCTGTTGTACATTATTTTTAACCGCCTGAGCATAGGAGATTTGCTGAGTATTCGCGATTTTGCAACGCGAAGGAGGAGTTTCGATTGTCGAATATGGTGTCTGATTCGAGAAAGAAATAGAAGTTTTCCCTTTTTGGGATGAGCCGATCGGTACGGCGGATACGTTGGATTTAGTAGATTTAGAAAAAACCGGATACAGCGACGGACTATCCTCCTCGTGGAGGGGAGTCATGATTTGCGCGGGCTCGAGTATGATCTCTGGTAACGCGATTTCGACGGCGCGGTCGGATGAATTAATTATTCGAGTTACCGCTTTGCCCCGAATTACTCTGACGAGAGCGTTTCCGAAAAATATGCCCGGCGCAAGATCGATACGAGGAATTATACCTTCCGCGAGATTCGAATTAACTACGCGGACCTTGATACCGATATTTGATCTCGGCGGAATGGAGATACGGTCTCCTGACTTCGGAGAAGCTGCTTTGTCTTGCGTTCGAAGCTTCGATTTCGTTGTTGCATCGCGTTTCAGCGGAGGCGATGATTTACGCGGCGGGCGCGGCGGCGGAGGGGGAATAGATTCCGTGCGCGGCGCTTGTTTACGTTTCGGCGATAGGAGAGGCTTTATTTTCGACTCCGGTGACGGTTCCTCGAGTGCTTCGATATCGTCTTCGAAAGGAATTCTCTTACCATTCCATTTGATTATTTTATTTGGAAAAGAGATTTCTGCGTCCATACAGAACCCGGAGCCGAGGATCCCGCTTGGTTTAAGGGGAAAATCATCCTCGACCACATTAAAAGGAACGACGCGACCGAAAATGACAAGATTCACCGTCCCTAAGGTTGCGGTTTTGCCATCGGTTACCCCTGTTATTATGACGATCTCGGACTTATCGATTCGCGCGGATGCTTTTAGAGCCGAACGTTTTATAATATTTATTTCCGCCCCAGTGTCCACCATGAAGCGAGTTGGTGAAATTAGAAGATCGGATTTTAAAATTACGTTTGGCGTGCTAGTTTTTCCGGTTATGTTTATCGCGGCGTTTCGTCGATTTCCGCGTTGGAGTTGTTCGCGGCGAGAGGACGGACTTGGTGCGCGGCCTCGCCACCTGTCTCGCGGCGGGTGCGGAGGCCATTGTCGTTTCCCGAATTTTTATTTACCGCGTTGTTGTACTGCCTTTTGCGGCACTCGCCTATTTCATGCCCCGGGGTCTTGCAATAGCGACAAAATTTGGGCGCGTCCCTGGCTACGATTTGTCTCGGTTGTTCGTACGCGGGGCCTCGAGTAGGAGGCGGTACGTCCCTGGATCGCAAGTATTCCTGCGGTCGGTACGGCGATGGCGGTCTGAGCCGACACTCGGTCGCGTAATGTCCGATATTATTACATTTTCGGCAAATAACTTCGGCTGGTTTTTCGCGCGATTCTGGTCGCGCGGCACGCGATCTACCTAGTCGGTTGCAATCACGTTCGTGCATTTGGTAAAGCTCTCGCGCTCGAGCGAACGTTTCTCGCAATGTGCCGAATGAATTTATCGTCATTTGCATTCGAATTTCTGGAATGAGACCGTCTTTAAAACATTGTAATGTGAGCGCGTCTACGTCATCGAGCAATTCCGGTGTGTCTCGTCGAGCAAGCCTCTCGCAATCAATTATAGCGGTTCTAAGATCTTTTACTCGACCGATGTAATCTAGAATGTGCTCGTTCGCGCGCATAAATATATTAGCAAGTTCACCCCGATAATGATGAGCTGATTTTATGGAGCAAAATGTGCTGCGAAGAACGTCGGTTAATTCGAGTATTGTGTGACATGGCTCGTCTTCTAGCGCGGCGTAGGCACGACCCTTGAGTTTTCCCTTAAGCAGGCGTGTGAAAGTTCGCTCGCACCCATTAGGGATAAGCTCATAAGCGCGTTTACACGCTCGGGTAAACTGAAGAATAGGAATGTTCTGACCATCGAATGTCGGCACGGCTTCGAGGGCCTGCTTAAGCGATAGCTCGTCGTGTTGCGAACTATTTGTATTGAAATCAGAGCTCGAATTATGTGCGGAAAGCGGATTTCCCCGAGGAATATCCAGCGAAACGGTATCGTCGCGCGTTAAATCAGGCGTTCTGCGAATAGATTCTAATTCACGACGTAGAATTTCTATTTGCTGGAGCAACGCGGCATTACTCGGATCGGTTGCTTTCGTATTTTTCGCGGAAGTATTTTGTTGCGCGGTACTAGAAAGAGGCTCGGCGATAGCGTCTTGGAAGTCGAGCGTTCTGCTAATGCGTTTTTCGCGTTCAGAATCGGCCATCGCGGCGGCTCGCTGTGTCTGATGGCGCGTTTTTGTCGGAGTCCGGGATGCCATATCTAGTTTCGCGGTTCCTTTCGGCGGAATTTCCGGAGGAAACGCGTGGCTATCCCACCGCTGTCACCAAAAATAACTTTCGTGTCACGTCCCGAGGTGCGGTTGCGCTCGCAACGGTGGCACAAAGTCGTAACCGTTCCCGAAAATAACGCGAATTACGTCCGGACCGGGTTCGTTGGCGTTTCGGACTCGATAAAACGGTAACTAACACTAAACTTACCTTGCGAAGGCTTGATTCCGCTGTCTGATTTCTCTTTCCAGGTACCTGGAACGCCTTGGATCCGCAACCGGGATGGCGGCGGCGTACGGCTGGAACGGAGGTACGTCTACGGGAATAAGCGTCCAGGCGGGTTGACTCCGGCTGGCAGGTATCGGCGTTTGGCCCTGACGATTGGCGACTCGTACGGGTCGTGCGGCGAAGGAAACCTCCTTCACAGGAACCAGGACTCGAACGTAGGAAATTGAATATTCTGGTGCATCACCCACGTATTCCCGAGCGAGACGACGAATGAACTCTCTCCTCCCCGCGCGTCGTGTACGCTTTGTCGGAGGTGCAAGGCTCATCGAGAATACTTGAACTTCGGTTGAATACGGCACGGCTAAGCGTTGGTTCGCTCTAGCTTACCGGGATCGACCTGGGCGCAAGATATTCTGTACACGGTAGAAGTGAGGATGGAGCAACTAAGCGCTGGTTCGCTCTAGTCGTCGAGCCTCAAGACTATCGTAGATGAGATATAGAATTAGAATAATCGCGAGCGTACCCGTGGAGTAGAATTAAGGAATTGTATTTGAACTCGAATAAAGATACTTTGAATCTGGTAAAAATAAACTATATTCTATGATTTCACTATACTAAATACACTTGACTAAGTTCTAAGTTACTGACTAACGATTACAATGAGAATTAGAAACAGTATAAGTATCGAATGGACTCCGCTATGGGAGTATGGATAGAGACGAATGCATTAGAGCTAATTGCTCGTTGCGAATGAGCCTATTGCTCGGATCGGAAGTGCATCGTTCGGATGCTGGATTAGAACTCTTCGGTTCGGAGATGAGATACCAACTCTCCAGTTCGGAGATGAGATTGGAACTCTCCCGTTCGGAGATGAGTTAGCAACTGAACCTCGGATCTCGCGTCCGCGACCTCCTCGGGTCGCGCGGCGCGCGAGTCGCTGGGCCCTCGCGGTGGGGCGGACGGTCGGAGTAGGGCGGCCGCTCGGCCCTCGTGGTGGGGCGGCCGTTCGGAGTGGGGCGCGGCCCGCGTTAAGCGTGAGCCGCGAGCGTCGAGTGTGCGCGCGAGTGCACGGAACATAACCGTGCATGAGTAAAATATATACATATATTTACTTAAATCTAGGTGTGTGTTGGTGTGTATGTACATATATGAGTAGTGTGCTTATTCTAATCCCACATGTACGAGAAGTACGTATAGGGCTTCGTGATCGCTGGGGATTCGACCCAGTATGTGTCGGAGAGCTCCTCGCCCTCGTAATACGGGGTGAAGTCCTCCCCCTCGTGTGTGGAGATCGCGCGTGGGCGCGGCATGCTGCATCCTTCTTCCCTCTCGTACCTTTGTCTCCTTCTGTAGGGACGGCGAGTCGGCGGGTGGCCCGTGTGCAGGGGCTCCGGATACGGATGCTGGGGATGATGAGGTGGGCGCCGGAGGGTGGCAGGCGGTACGCCTGACGTTACAATTTCCATTCACTTGAATCGTAGTCGAGGAATGCATAACACTTCGCAATGTATATTATATCTTATCATGAAACATAGATATGAGATGCAATATCTCGTTTTAAGAAGCATTTGAACTCTATTGCTTCGATACGTAGACATCTGCAATCGCTACTTCCTTGCAAGGAAGTGTCGCATTTACATTCATTTGAAGTGTAGACGAGGAATACAAAACACTTCGCAAATCATATTACATCTTACCATGAAACATAGAAATGAGATGCGATATCGCGTTTTAAGAAGCATTAGAACTCTATTGCTACGATACGTAGACATCTGCAGACGCTATTTCCTTGCAAGGAAGTGTCGCATTTACATTCAGTTGAATCGTAGACGAGGAATACATGACACTTCGCAAATCATATTATATCTTACCAGGAATCATAGAAATGAGATGCGATATCGCGTCTTAAGAAGCATTAGAAAGCTATTGCTACGATACGTAGACATCTGCAAACGCTATTTCCTAGCGAGGAAGTGTCGCATTTACATTCATTTGAAGTGTAGACGAGGAATACATGACACTTCGCAAATCATACTATATCTTACCATGAAACATAGAAATGAGATGCGATATCGCGTTTTAAGAAGCATTAGAAAGCTATTGCTACGATACGTAGACATCTGCAAACGCTATTTCCAAGCGAGGAAGTATCGCATTCACATTGATTTGAAGTGTAGACGAGGAATACATGACACTTCGCAAATCATATTATATCTTACCATGAAACATAGAAATGAGATGTGATATCGCGTTCTAAGAATCATAAGAACTCTATTGCTACGATACGTAGACATCTGCAAACGCTATTTCCTTGCAAGGAAGTGTCGCATTTACATTCACTTGAATCGTACTCGAGGAATGCATAACACTTCGCAATGTATATTATATCTTATCATGAAACATAGATATGAGATGCAATATCTCGTTTTAAGAAGCATTTGAACTCTATTGCTTCGATACGTAGATATCTGCAATCGCTACTTCCTTGCAAGGAAGTGTCGCATTTACATTCATTTGAATCGTAGACGAGGAATTCATAACACTTCGCAAATCATATTACATCTTACCATGAAACATAGAAATGAGATGCGATATCGCGTTTTAAGAAGCATTAGAACTCTATCGCTACGATACCTAGATATCTGCAGACGCTATTTCCTAGCAAGGAAGTGTCGAATTTACATTCATTTGATGTGTAGACGAGGAATACATAACACTTCGCAAATCATATTATATCTTACCATGAAACATAGAAATGAGATGCGATATCGCGTTTTAAGAATCATAAGAACTCTATCGCTACGATACCTAGACATCTGCAGACGCTATTTCCTAGCAAGGAAGTGCCGAATTTACATTCATTTGATGTGTAGACGAGGAATACATAACACTTCGCAAATCATATTATATCTTACCATGAAACATAGAAATGAGATGCGATATCGCGTTTTAAGAATCATAAGAACTCTATTGCTACGATACGTAGACATCTGCAAACGCTATTTCCTTGTTAGGAAGTGTCTCATTTACATTCATTTGAAGTGCAGACAAGGAATACATAACACTTCGCAAATCATATTATATCTTACCATGAAACATAGAAATGAGATGCGATATCGCGTTTTAAGAAGCATTAGAACTCTATTGCTTTGATAGGTAAACATCTGCAAACGCTATTTCCTTGCAAGGAAGTGTTGCATTTACATTCATTTGACGTGTAGACGAGGAATACATGACACTTCGCAAATCATATTATATCTTACCATGAAACATAGAAATGAGATGCGATATCGCGTTTTAAGAAGCATTAGAAATCTATTGCTACGATACGTAGGCATCTGCAAACGCTATTTCCTAGCGAGGAAGTGTCGCATTTACATTCATTTGAAGTGTAGACGAGGAATACATGACACTTCGCAATGTATATTATATCTTATCATGAAACATAGATATGAGATGCGATATCGCGTTTTAAGAAGCATTAGAACTCTATTGCTTTGATAGGTAAACATCTGCAAACGCTATTTCCTTGCAAGGAAGTGTTGCATTTACATTCATTTGAAGTGTAGACGAGGAATACATGACACTTCGCAAATCATATTATATCTTACCATGAAACATAGAAATGAGGTGCGATATCGCGTTTTAAGAAGCATTAGAACACTATTGCTACGATACCTAGACATCTGCAGACGCTATTTCCTAGCAAGGAAGTGTCGCATTTACATTCGTTTGAAGTGTAGACGAGGAATACATGACACTTCGCAAATCGTATTATATCTTACCATGAAACATAGAAATGAGATGCGATATCGCGTTTTAAGAATCATATGAAATCTATTGCTACGATACCTAGACATTTGCAGACGCTATATCCTAGCAAGGAAGTGTCGCATTTACATTCATTTGAAGTGTAGACGAGGAGTACATGACACTTCGCAAATCATATTATATCTTACCATGAAACATAGAAATGAGGTGCGATATCGCGTTTTAAGAAGCATTAGAACACTATTGCTACGATACCTAGACATCTGCAGACGCTATTTCCTAGCAAGGAAGTGTCGCATTTACATTCATTTGAAGTGTAGACGAGGAATACATGACACTTCGCAAATCGTATTATATCTTACCATGAAACATAGAAATGAGATGCGATATCGCGTTTTAAGAATCATATGAACTCTATTTCTACGATACCTAGACATTTGCAGACGCTATTTCCTAGCAAGGAAGTGTCGCATTTACATTCATTTGAAGTGTAGACGAGGAATACATGACACTTCGCAAATCATATTATATCTTACTATGAAAGATAGAAATGAGATGCGATATCGCGTTTTAAGAAGCATTAGAAAGCTATTGCTACGATACGTAGACATCTGCAAACGCTATTTCCAAGCGAGGAAGTATCGCATTCACATTCATTTGAAGTGTAGACGAGGAATACATGACTCTGCGCAAATCATATTATATCTTACCATGAAACATAGAAATGAGATGCGATATCGCGTTTTAAGGAGCATTAGAAATCTATTGCTACGATGCGTAGACATCTGCAAACGCTATTTCCTAGCGAGGAAGTGTCGCATTCACATTCATTTCAATCGTAGACGAGGAATGCATAACACTTCGCAATGAATATTATATCTTATCATGAAACATAGATATGACATGCAATATCTCGTTTTAAGAAGCATTTGAACTCTATTGCTACGATACCTAGACATCTGCAGACGCTATTTCCTAGCAAGGAAGTGTCGCATTTACATTCATTTGAAGTGTAGACGAGGAATACATGACACTTCGCAAATCATATTATATCTTACCATGAAACATAGAAATGAGATGCGATATCGCGTTTTAAGAAGCATTAGAAAGCTATTGCTACGATACCTAGACATCTGCAGATGCTATTTCCTAGCAAGGAAGTGTTGCATTTACATTCATTTGAAGTGTAGACGAGGAATACATGTCACTTCGCACATCATATTATATCTTACCATGAAACATAGAAATGAGATGCGATATCGCGTTTTAAGAATCATATGAACTCTATTGCTACGATACGTAGACATCTGCAAACGCTATTTCCTAGCGAGGAAGTGTCGCATTCACATTCATTTGAAGTGTAGACGAGGAATACATGACACTTCGCAAATCATATTATATCTTACCATGAAGCATAGAAATGAGATGCGATATCGCGTTTTAAGAATCATAAGAACTCTATTGCTATGATACGTAGACATCTGCAAACGCTATTTCCTTTCAAGGAAGTGTCGCATTTACATTCATTTGAATCGTAGACGAGGAATGCATAACACTTCGCAATGTATATTATATCCTATCATGAAACATAGATATGAGATGCAATATCTCGTTTTAAGGAGCATTTGAACTCTATTGCTTCGATACGTAGACATCTGCAATCGCTACTTCCTTGCAAGGAAGTGTCGCATTTACATTCATTTGAAGTGTAGACGAGGAATACATAACACTTCGCAAATCATATTACATCTTACCATGAAACATAGAAATGAGATGCGATATCGCGTTTCAAGAAGCATTAGAACTCTATTGCTACGATACGTAGACATCTGCAAACGCAATTTCCTTGCAAGGAAGTGTCGCATTTACATTCATTTGAATCGTAGACGAGGAATGCATAACACTTCGCAATGTATATTATATCTTATCATGAAACATAGATATGAGATGCAATATCTCGTTTTAAGAAGCATTTGAACTCTATTGCTTCGATACGTAGACATCTGCAATCGCTACTTCCTTGCAAGGAAGTGTCGCATTTACATTCATTTGAAGTGTAGACGAGGAATACATAACACTTCGCAAATCATATTACATCTTACCATGAAACATAGAAATGAGATGCGATATCGCGTTTTAAGAAGCATTAGAACTCTATTGCTACGATACGTAGACATCTGCAAACGCTATTTCCTTGCAAGGAAGTGTCGCATTTACATTCATTTGAATCGTAGACGAGGAATACATGACACTTCGCAAATCATATTATATCTTACCAGGAATCATAGAAATGAGATGCGATATCGCATCTTAAGAAGCATTAGAAAGCTATTGCTACGATACGTAGACATCTGCAAACGCTATTTCCTAGCGAGGAAGTATCGCATTCACAATCATTTGAAGTGTAGACGAGGAATACATGACACTTCGCAAATCATATTATATCTTACCATGAAACATAGAAATGAGATGCGATATCCCGTTTTAAGAATCATAAGAACTCTATTGCTACGATACGTAGACATCTGCAAACGCTATTTCCTTGCAAGGAAGTGTTGCATTTACATTCATTTTCATCGTAGACGAGGATTATATCTTATCATGAAACATAGATATGAGATGCAATATCTAGTTTTAAGAAGCGTTTGAACTCTATTGCTACGATACCTAGACATCTGCAGACGCTATTTCCTAGCAAGGAAGTGTCGGATTTACATTCATTTGAAGTGTAGACGAGGAATACATGACACTTCGGAAATCATATTATATCTTACCAGGAATCATAGAAATGAGATGCGATATCGCGTCTTAAGAAGCATTAGAAAGCTATTGCTACGATACGTAGACATCTGCAAACGCTATTTCCTAGCGAGGAAGTATCGCATTCACATTCATTTGAAGTGTAGACGAGGAATACATGACACTTCGCAAATCATATTACATCTTACCATGAAACATAGAAATGAGATGCGATATCGCGTTTTAAGAAGCATTAGAACTCTATTGCTACGATACGTAGACATCTGCAAACGCTATTTCCTTGCAAGGAAGTGTCGCATTTACATTCATTTGAATCGTAGACGAGGAATGCATGACACTTCGGAAATCATATTATATCTTACCATGAAACATAGAAATGAGATGCGATATCGCGTTTTAAGAAGCATTAGAAATCAATTGCTACGATACGTAGACATCTGCAAACGCTATTTCCTAGCGAGGAAGTGTCGCATTCACATTCCTTTGAAGTGTAGACGAGGAATACATAACACTTCGCAAATCATATTATATCTTACCATGAAACATAGAAATGAGATGCGATATCGCGTTTTAAGAATCATATGAACTCTATTGCTACGATACGTAGACATCTGCAAACGCTATTTCCTAGCGAGGAAGTGTCGCATTTACATTCATTTGAAGTGTAGACGAGGAATACATGACACTTCGCAAATCATACTATATCTTACCATGAAACATAGAAATGAGATGCGATATCGCGTTTTAAGAAGCATTAGAAAGCTATTGCTACGATACGTAGACATCTGCAAACGCTATTTCCAAGCGAGGAAGTATCGCATTCACATTGATTTGAAGTGTAGACGAGGAATACATGACACTTCGCAAATCATATTATATCTTACCATGAAACATAGAAATGAGATGTGATATCGCGTTTTAAGAATCATAAGAACTCTATTGCTACGATACGTAGACATCTGCAAACGCTATTTCCTTGCAAGGAAGTGTCGCATTTACATTCACTTGAATCGTACTCGAGGAATGCATAACACTTCGCAATGTATATTATATCTTATCATGAAACATAGATATGAGATGCAATATCTCGTTTTAAGAAGCATTTGAACTCTATTGCTTCGATACGTAGATATCTGCAATCGCTACTTCCTTGCAAGGAAGTGTCGCATTTACATTCATTTGAATCGTAGACGAGGAATGCATAACACTTCGCAAATCATATTACATCTTACCATGAAACATAGAAATGAGATGCGATATCGCGTTTTAAGAAGCATTAGAACTCTATCGCTACGATACCTAGATATCTGCAGACGCTATTTCCTAGCAAGGAAGTGTCGAATTTACATTCATTTGATGTGTAGACGAGGAATACATAACACTTCGCAAATCATATTATATCTTACCATGAAACATAGAAATGAGATGCGATATCGCGTTTTAAGAATCATAAGAACTCTATCGCTACGATACCTAGACATCTGCAGACGCTATTTCCTAGCAAGGAAGTGCCGAATTTACATTCATTTGATGTGTAGACGAGGAATACATAACACTTCGCAAATCATATTATATCTTACCATGAAACATAGAAATGAGATGCGATATCGCGTTTTAAGAATCATAAGAACTCTATTGCTACGATACGTAGACATCTGCAAACGCTATTTCCTTGTTAGGAAGTGTCTCATTTACATTCATTTGAAGTGCAGACAAGGAATACATAACACTTCGCAAATCATATTATATCTTACCATGAAACATAGAAATGAGATGCGATATCGCGTTTTAAGAAGCATTAGAACTCTATTGCTTTGATAGGTAAACATCTGCAAACGCTATTTCCTTGCAAGGAAGTGTTGCATTTACATTCATTTGACGTGTAGACGAGGAATACATGACACTTCGCAAATCATATTATATCTTACCATGAAACATAGAAATGAGATGCGATATCGCGTTTTAAGAAGCATTAGAAATCTATTGCTACGATACGTAGGCATCTGCAAACGCTATTTCCTAGCGAGGAAGTGTCGCATTTACATTCATTTGAAGTGTAGACGAGGAATACATGACACTTCGCAATGTATATTATATCTTATCATGAAACATAGATATGAGATGCGATATCGCGTTTTAAGAAGCATTAGAACTCTATTGCTTTGATAGGTAAACATCTGCAAACGCTATTTCCTTGCAAGGAAGTGTTGCATTTACATTCATTTGAAGTGTAGACGAGGAATACATGACACTTCGCAAATCATATTATATCTTACCATGAAACATAGAAATGAGGTGCGATATCGCGTTTTAAGAAGCATTAGAACACTATTGCTACGATACCTAGACATCTGCAGACGCTATTTCCTAGCAAGGAAGTGTCGCATTTACATTCATTTGAAGTGTAGACGAGGAATACATGACACTTCGCAAATCGTATTATATCTTACCATGAAACATAGAAATGAGATGCGATATCGCGTTTTAAGAATCATATGAAATCTATTGCTACGATACCTAGACATTTGCAGACGCTATATCCTAGCAAGGAAGTGTTGTCACGTCCCGAGGTGCGGTTGCGCTCGCAACGGTGGCACAAAGTCGTAACCGTTCCCGAAAATAACGCGAATTGCGTCCGGACCGGGTTCGTTGGCGTTTCGGACTCGATAAAACGGTAATTAACACTAAACTTACCTTGCGAAGGCTTGATTCCGCTGTCTGATTTCTCTTTCTAGGTACCTGGAGCGCCTTGGATCCGCAACCGGGATGGCGGCGGCGTACGGCTGGAACGGAGGTACGGGTCGTGCGGCGAAGGAAACCTCCTTCACAGGTACCAGGACTCGAACGCAGGAAATTGAATATTCTGGTGCATCACCCACGTATTCCCGAGCGAGACGACGAATAAACTCTCTCCTCCCCGCGCGTCGTGTACGCTTTGTCGGAGGTGCAAGGCTCGTCGAGAATACTTGAACTTCGGTCGAGTACGGCGCGGCTAAGCGTTGGTTCGCTCTAGCTTACCGGGATCAACCTGGGCGCAAGATATTCTGTATACGGTAGAAGTGAGGATGGAGCAACTAAGCGCTGGTTCGCTCTAGTCGTCGAGCCTCAAGACTATCGCAGATGAGATATAGAAATAGAATAATCGCGAGCGTACCCGTGGAGTAGAATTAAGGAATTGTATTTGGACTCGAATAAAGATACTTTGAATCTGGTAAAAATAAACTATATTCTATGATTTCACTATACTAAATACACTTGACTAAGTTCTAAGTTACTGACTAGCGATTACAATGAGAATTAGAAATAGTATAAAGTATCGAATGGACTCCGCTATGGGAGTATGGATAGAGACGAATGCATTAGAGCTAATTGCTCGTTGCGAATGAGCCTATTGCTCGGATCGGAAGTGCATCGTTCGGATGCTGGATTAGAACTCCTCGGTTCGGAGATGAGATACGAACTCTCCAGTTCGGAGATGAGTTGGGAACTCTCCGGTTCGGAGATGAGACGCGAACTGACTCTCGGATCTCGCGTCCGCGACCTCCTCGGGTCGCGCGGCGCGCGAGTCGCTGGGCCCTCGCGGTGGGGCGGACGGTCGGAGTAGGGCGGCCGCTCGGCCCTCGTGGTGGGGCGGCCGTTCGGAGTGGGGCGCGGCCCGCGTTAAGCGTGAGCCGCGAGCGTCGAGTGTGCGCGCGAGTGCACGGAACATAACCGTGCATGAATAAAATATATACCTATATTTACTTAAATCTAGGTGTGTGTTGGTGTGTATGTACATGTATGAGTAGTGTGCTTATTCTAATCCCACATGTACGAGAAGTACGTATAGGGCTTCGTGATCGCTGGGGATTCGACCCAGTATGTGTCGGAGAGCTCCTCGCCCTCGTAATACGGGGTGAAGTCCTCCCCCTCGTGTGTGGAGATCGCGCGTGGGCGCGGCATGCTGCATCCCTCTTCCCTCTCGTATCTTTGTCTCCTTCTGTAGGGACGGCGAGTCGGCGGGTGGCCCGTGTGCAGGGGCTCCGGATGCGGATGCTGGGGGTGATGAGGTGGGCGTCGGAGGGTGGCAGGCGGTACGCCTGACGTTACAGTGTCGCATTTACATTCATTTGAAGTGTAGACGAGGAGTACATGACACTTCGCAAATCATATTATATCTTACCATGAAACATAGAAATGAGGTGCGATATCGCGTTTTAAGAAGCATTAGAACACTATTGCTACGATACCTAGACATCTGCAGACGCTATTTCCTAGCAAGGAAGTGTCGCATTTACATTCATTAGAAGTGTAGACGAGGAATACATGACACTTCGCAAATCGTATTATATCTTACCATGAAACATAGAAATGAGATGCGATATCGCGTTTTAAGAATCATATGAACTCTATTTCTACGATACCTAGACATTTGCAGACGCTATTTCCTAGCAAGGAAGTGTCGCATTTACATTCATTTGAAGTGTAGACGAGGAATACATGCCACTTCGCAAATCATATTATATCTTACCATGAAAGATAGAAATGAGATGCGATATCGCGTTTTAAGAAGCATTAGAAAGCTATTGCTACGATACGTAGACATCTGCAAACGCTATTTCCAAGCGAGGAAATATCGCATTCACATTCATTTGAAGTGTAGACGAGGAATACATGACACTGCGCAAATCATATTATATCTTACCATGAAACATAGAAATGAGATGCGATATCGCGTTTTAAGGAGCATTAGAAATCTATTGCTACGATGCGTAGACATCTGCAAACGCTATTTCCTAGCGAGGAAGTGTCGCATTCACATTCATTTGAATAGTAGACGAGGAATGCATAACACTTCGCAATGAATATTATATCTTATCATGAAACATAGATATGACATGCAATATCTCGTTTTAAGAAGCATTTGAACTCTATTGCTACGATACCTAGACATCTGCAGACGCTATTTCCTAGCAAGGAAGTGTCGCATTTACATTCATTTGAAGTGTAGACGAGGAATACATGACACTTGGCAAATCATATTATACCTTACCATGAAACATAGAAATGAGATGCGATATCGCGTTTTAAGGAGCATTAGAAATCTATTGCTACGATGCGTAGACATCTGCAAACGCTATTTCTTTGCAAGGAAGTGTCGCATTTACATTCATTTGAAGTGTAGACGAGGAATACATAACACTTCGCAAATCATATTATATCTTACCATGAAACATAGAAATGAGATGCGATTTCGCGTTTTAAGAAGCATTAGAACTCTATTGCTACGATACCTAGACATCTGCAGACGCTATTTCCTAGCAAGGAAGTGTCGCATTTACATTCATTTGAAGTGTAGACGAGGAATACATGACACTTCGCAAATCATATTATATCTTACCATGAAACATAGAAATGAGATGCGATATCGCGTTTTAAGAAGCATTAGAAAGCTATTGCTACGATACCTAGACATCTGCAGATGCTATTTCCTAGCAAGGAAGTGTCGCATTTACATTCATTTGAATCGTAGACGAGGAATGCATAACACTTCGCAATGTATATTATATCTTATCATGAAACATAGATATGAGATGCAATATCTCGTTTTAAGGAGCATTTGAACTCTATTGCTTCGATACGTAGACATCTGCAATCGCTACTTCCTTGCAAGGAAGTGTCGCATTTACATTCATTTGAAGTGTAGACGAGGAATACATAACACTTCGCAAATCATATTACATCTTACCATGAAACATAGAAATGAAATGCGATATCACGTTTCAAGAAGCATTAGAACTCTATTGCTACGATACCTAGACATCTGCAGACGCTATTTCCTAGCAAGGAAGTGTCGCATTTACATTCATTTGAAGTGTAGACGAGGAATACATAACACTTCGCAATGTATATTATATCTTACCATGAAACATAGAAATGAGATGCGATATCGCGTTTTAAGAAGCATAAGAACCCTATTGCTACGATACGTAGACATCTGCAAACGCTATTTCCTTGCAAGGAAGTGTCACATTTACATTCATTTGAATCGTAGACGAGGAATGCATAACACTTCGCAATGTATATTATATCTTACCATGAAACATAGAAATGAGATGCGATATCGCGTTTTAAGAAGCATTAGAACTCTATTGCTACGATACGTAGACATCTGCAAACGCTATTTCCTTGCAAGGAAGTGTCGCATTTACATTCATTTGAATCGTAGACGAGGAATACATGACACTTCGCAAATCATATTATATCTTACCAGGAATCATAGAAATGAGATGCGATATCGCGTTTTAAGAATCATCTGAACTCTATTGCTACGAAACGTAGACATCTGCAAACGCTATTTCCTAGTGAGGAAGTGTCGCATTCACATTCATTTGAAGTGTAGACGAGGCATACATAACACTTCGCAAATCATATTACATCTTATCATGAAACATAGAAATGAGATGCGATATCGCGTTTTAAGAAGCATTAGAAAGCTATTGCTACGATACGTAGACATCTGCAAACGTTATTCCTTTCAAGGAAGTGTCGCATTTACATTCATTTGAAGTGTAGACGAGGAATACATGACACTTCGCAAATCATATTATATCTTACCATGAAACATAGAAATGAGATGCGATATCGCGTTATAAGAATCATAAGAACTCTATTGCTACGAATCGTAGACATCTGCAAACGCTATTTCCTTGCAAGGAAGTGTCGCATTTACATTCATTTGAATCGTAGACGAGGAATGCATAACACTTCGCAATGTATATTATATCTTATCATGAAACATAGATATGAGATGCAATATCTCGTTTTAAGAAGCATTTGAACTCTATTGCTTCGATACGTAGACATCTGCAATCGCTACTTCCTTGCAAGGAAGTGTCGCATTTACATTCATTTGAAGCGTAGACGAGGAATACATAACTCTTCGCAAATCATATTACATCTTACCATGAAACATAGAAATGAGATGCGATATCGCGTTTTAAGAAGTATTAGAACTCTATTGCTACGATACCTAGACATCTGCAGACGCTATTTCCTAGCAAGGAAGTGTCGCATTTACATTCATTTGAAGTGTAGACGAGGAATACATGACACTTCGCAAATCATATTATATCTTACCATGAAACATAGAAATGAGATGCGATATCGCGTTTTAAGAATCATATGAACTCTATTGCTATGATACGTAGACATCTGCAAACGCTATTTCCTAGCGAGGAAGTGCCGCATTCACATTCATTTGAAGTGTAGACGAGGAATACATGACACTTCGCAAATCATATTATATCTTACCATGAAACATAGAAATGAGATGCGATATCGCGTTTTAAGAATCATAAGAACTCTATTGCTACGATACGTAGACATCTGCAAACGCTATTTCCTTGCAAGGAAGTGTCGCATTTACATTCATTTGAATCGTAGACGAGGAATGCATAACACTTCGCAATGTATATTATATCTTATCATGCAACATAGATATGAGATGCAATATCTCCTTTTAAGAAGCATTTGAACACTATTGCTTCGATACGTAGACATCTGCAATCGCTACTTCCTTGCAAGGAAGTGTGGCATTTACATTCATTTGAAGTGTAGACGAGGAATACATAACACTTCGCAAATCATATTACATCTTACCATGAAACATAGAAATGAGATGCGATATCTCGTTTTAAGAAGCATTAGAACTCTATTGCTACGATACGTAGACATCCGCAAACGCTATTTCCTAGCGAGGAAGTATCGCATTCACATTCATTTAAAGTGTACACGAGGAATACATAACACTTCGCAAATCATGTTATATCTTACCATGAAACATAGAAATGAGATTCGATATCGCGTTTTGAGAATCATATCAACTCTATTGCTACGATACGTAGACATCTGCAAAAGCTATTTCCTAGCGAGGAAGTGTCGCATGCACATTCATTTGAAGTCCAGACGAGGAATACATGACACTTCGCAAATCATATTATATCTTACCATGAAACATAGAAATGAGATGCGATATCGCGTTTTAAGAATCATAAGTACTCTATTGCTACGATACGTAGACATCTGCAAACGCTGTTTCCTTAAATGGAAGTGTCGCATTTACATTCATTTGAATCGTAGACGAGGAATGCATAACACTTCCCAATGTATATTATATCTTATCATGAAGCATAGATATGAGATGCAATATCTCGTTTTAAGAAGCATTTGAACACTATTGCTTCGAAACGCAGACATCTGCAATCGCTACTTCCTTGCAAGGAAGTATCGCATTCATTTGAAGTGTAGACGAGGAATACATGACACTGCGCAAATCATATTATATCTTACCATGAAACATAGAAATGTGATGCGATATCGCGTTTTAGGAATCATAAGAACTCTATTGCTACGATACGTAGACATCTGCAAACGCTATTTCCTTGCAAGGAAGTGTCGGATTTACATTCATTTGAAGTGTAGACGAGGAATGCATGACACTTCGCAAATCATAATACATCTTACCAAAAACATAGAAATGAGATGCGATATCGCGTTTTAAGAATCATCTGAACTCTATTGCTACGATACGTAGACATCTGCAAACGCTATTTCCTAGCGAGGAAGTGTCGCATTTACATTCATTTGAATCGTATACGAGGAATGCATAACACTTCGCAATGAATATTATATCTTATCATGAAACATAGATATGAGATGCAATATCTGGTTTCAAGAAGCATTTGAACTCTGTTGCTACGATTCCTAGACATCTGCAGACGCTATTTCCTAGCAAGGAAGTGTCGGATTTACATTCATTTGAAGTGTAGACGAGGAATGCATGACACTTCGGAAATCATATTATATCTTACCATGAAACATAGAAATGAGATGCGATATCGCGTTTTAAGAAGCATTAGAAATCTAATGCTACGATCCGTAGACATCTGCAAACGCTACTTCCTAGCGAGGAAGTGTCGCATTCACATTCCTCTGAAGTGTAGACGAGGAATACATACCACTTCGCAAATCATATTACATCTTACCATGAAACATAGAAATGAGATGCGATATCACGTTTTAAGTATCATAAGAACTCTATTGCTACGATACGTAGACATCTGCAAACGCTGTTTCCTTGCAAGGAAGTGTCGCATTTACATTCACTTGAATCGTAGTCGAGGAATGCATAACACTTCGCAATGTATATTATATCTTATCATGAAACATAGATATGAGATGCAATATCTCGTTCTAAGAAGCATTTGAATTCTATTGCTTCGATACGTAGACATCTGCAATCGGTACCTCCTTTCAAGGAAGTGTCGCATTTACATTCATTTGAAGTGTAGACGAGGAATACATAACACTTCGCAAATCATATTACATCTTACCATGAAACACAGAAATGAGATGCGATATCGCGTTTTAAGAATCATCTGAACTCTATTGCTACGATACGTAGACATCTGCAAACGCTATTTCCTTGCAAGGAAGTGTCGCATTTACATTCACTTGAATCGTAGTCGAGGAATGCATAACACTTCGCAATGTATATTATATCTTATCATGAAACATAGATATGAGATGCAATATCTCGTTTTAAGAAGCATTTGAACTCTATTGCTTCGATACGTAGACATCTGCAATCGCTACTTCCTTGCAAGGAAGTGTCGCATTTACATTCATTTGAAATGTAGACGAGGAATACATAACACTTCGCAAATCATATTACATCTTACCATGAAACATAGAAATGAGATGCGATATCGCGTTTTAAGCAGCATTAGAAAGCTATTGCTATGATACGTAGACATCTGCAAACGCTATTTAGTAGCGAGGAAGTATCGCATTCACATTCACTTGAAGTGTAGACGAGGAATACATGACACTTCGCAAATCATATTATATCTTACCATGAAACATAGAAATGAGATGCGATATCGCGTTTTAAGAATCATATGAACTCTATTGCTACGATACGTAGACATCTGCAAACGCTATTTCCTAGCGAGGAAGTGTCGCATTCACATTCATTTGAAGTGTAGACGAGGAATACATGACACTTCGCAAATCATATTATATCTTACCATGAAACATAGAAATGAGATGCGATATCACGTTTTAAGTATCATAAGAACTCTATTGCTACGATACGTAGACATCTGCAAACGCTGTTTCCTTGCAAGGAAGTGTCGCATTTACATTCACTTGAATCGTAGTCGAGGAATGCATAACACTTCGCAATGTATATTATATCTTATCATGAAACATAGATATGAGATGCAATATCTCGTTCTAAGAAGCATTTGAATTCTATTGCTTCGATACGTAGACATCTGCAATCGGTACCTCCTTTCAAGGAAGTGTCGCATTTACATTCATTTGAAGTGTAGACGAGGAATACATAACACTTCGCAAATCATATTACATCTTACCATGAAACACAGAAATGAGATGCGATATCGCGTTTTAAGAATCATCTGAACTCTATTGCTACGATACGTAGACATCTGCAAACGCTATTTCCTTGCAAGGAAGTGTCGCATTTACATTCACTTGAATCGTAGTCGAGGAATGCATAACACTTCGCAATGTATATTATATCTTATCATGAAACATAGATATGAGATGCAATATCTCGTTTTAAGAAGCATTTGAACTCTATTGCTTCGATACGTAGACATCTGCAATCGCTACTTCCTTGCAAGGAGGTGTCGCATTTACATTCATTTGAAATGTAGACGAGGAATACATAACACTTCGCAAATCATATTACATCTTACCATGAAACATAGAAATGAGATGCGATATCGCGTTTTAAGCAGCATTAGAAAGCTATTGCTATGATACGTAGACATCTGCAAACGCTATTTAGTAGCGAGGAAGTATCGCATTCACATTCACTTGAAGTGTAGACGAGGAATACATGACACTTCGCAAATCATATTATATCTTACCATGAAACATAGAAATGAGATGCGATATCGCGTTTTAAGAATCATATGAACTCTATTGCTACGATACGTAGACATCTGCAAACGCTATTTCCTAGCGAGGAAGTGTCGCATTCACATTCATTTGAAGTGTAGACGAGGAATACATGACACTTCGCAAATCATATTATATCTTACCATGAAACATAGAAATGAGATGCGATATCACGTTTTAAGAATCATAAGAACTCCATTGCTACGATACGTAGACATCTGCAAACGCTATTTCCTTGCAAGGAAGTGTCGCATTTACATTCACTTGAATCGTAGTCGAGGAATGCATAGCACTTCGCAAAGTATATTATATCTTATCATGAAACATAGATATGAGATGCAATATCTGGTTTTAAGAAGCATTTGAACTCTGTTGCTACGATTCCTAGACATCTGCAGACGCTATTTCCTAGCAAGGAAGTGTCGGATTTACATTCATTTGAAGTGTAGACGAGGAATGCATGACACTTCGGAAATCATATTATATCTTACCATGAAACATAGAAATGAGATGCGATATCGCGTTTTAAGAAGCATTAGAAATCTAATGCTACGATACGTAGACATCTGCAAACGCTACTTCCTAGCGAGGAAGTGTCGCAATCACATTCCTCTGAAGTGTAGACGAGGAATACGTAACACTTCGCAAATCATATTACATCTTACCATGAAATATAGAAATGAGATGCGATATCGCGTTTTAAGAAGCATTAGAACTCTATTGCTACGATACCTAGACATCTGCAGACGCTATTTCCTAGCAAGGAAGTGTCGCATTTACATTCATTTGAATCGTAGACGAGGAATGCATAACTCTTCGCAAATCATATTACATCTTACCATGAAACATAGAAATGAGATGCGATATCGCGTTTTAAGAATCATATGAACTCTATTGCTATGATACGTAGACATCTGCAAACGCTATTTCCTAGCGAGGAAGTGCCGCATTCACATTCATTTGATGTGTAGACGAGGAATACATTACACTTCGCAAATCATATTATATCTTACCATGAAACATAGAAATGAGATGCGATATCGCGTTTTAAGAATCATAAGTGTCACGTCCCGAGGTGCGGTTGCGCTCGCAACGGTGGCACAAAGTCGTAACCGTTCCCGAAAATAACGCGAATTGCGTCCGGACCGGGTTCGTTGGCGTTTCGGACTCGATAAAACGGTAATTAACACTAAACTTACCTTGCGAAGACTTGATTCCGCTGTCTGATTTCTCTTTCTAGGTACCTGGAGCGCCTTGGATCCGCAACCGGGATGGCGGCGGCGTACGGCTGGAACGGAGGTACGGGTCGTGCGGCGAAGGAAACCTCCTTCACAGGTACCAGGACTCGAACGCAGGAAATTGAATATTCTGGTGCATCACCCACGTATTCCCGAGCGAGACGACGAATAAACTCTCTCCTCCCCGCGCGTCGTGTACGCTTTGTCGGAGGTGCAAGGCTCGTCGAGAATACTTGAACTTCGGTCGAGTACGGCGCGGCTAAGCGTTGGTTCGCTCTAGCTTACCGGGATCAACCTGGGCGCAAGATATTATGTATACGGTAGAAGTGAGGATGGAGCAACTAAGCGCTGGTTCGCTCTAGTCGTCGAGCCTCAAGACTATCGCAGATGAGATATAGAAATAGAATAATCGCGAGCGTACCCGTGGAGTAGAATTAAGGAATTGTATTTGGACTCGAATAAAGATACTTTGAATCTGGTAAAAATAAACTATATTCTATGATTTCACTATACTAAATACACTTGACTAAGTTCTAAGTTACTGACTAGCGATTACAATGAGAATTAGAAATAGTATAAAGTATCGAATGGACTCCGCTATGGGAGTATGGATAGAGACGAATGCATTAGAGCTAATTGCTCGTTGCGAATGAGCCTATTGCTCGGATCGGAAGTGCATCGTTCGGATGCTGGATTAGAACTCCTCGGTTCGGAGATGAGATATGAACTGACTCTCGGATCTCGCGTCCGCGACCTCCTCGGGTCGCGCGGCGCGCGAGTCGCTGGGCCCTCGCGGTGGGGCGGACGGTCGGAGTAGGGCGGCCGCTCGGCCCTCGTGGTGGGGCGGCCGTTCGGAGTGGGGCGCGGCCCGCGTTAAGCGTGAGCCGCGAGCGTCGAGTGTGCGCGCGAGTGCACGGAACATAACCGTGCATGAATAAAATATATACATATATTTACTTAAATCTAGGTGTGTGTTGGTGTGTATGTACATGTATGAGTAGTGTGCTTATTCTAATCCCACATGTACGAGAAGTACGTATAGGGCTTCGTGATCGCTGGGATTCGACCCAGTATGTGTCGGAGAGCTCCTCGCCCTCGTAATACGGGGTGAAGTCCTCCCCCTCGTGTGTGGAGATCGCGCGTGGGCGCGGCATGCTGCATCCCTCTTCCCCCTCGTATCTTTGTCTCCTTCTGTAGGGACGGCGAGTCGGCGGGTGGCCCGTGTGCAGGGGCTCCGGATGCGGATGCTGGGGATGATGAGGTGGGCGTCGGAGGGTGGCAGGCGGTACGCCTGACGTTACACCACCCCCCTTGGAAAAAGAATCTCGGCCATGCCGAGATCTCTTGTCTGTTGGGTAGATTTCGGGATGCTGGATCCTTCTCTTGGTCCTGTCGGCTGGATGCTGCGGAATCTGAGGTTTTTCGCCTGGTTGATCCTGGCGATAACGTTTGGAGATTGGACCGTGACTGCGGGCTTCCTTCGGATTGCAGGCACTTTCGTCGCTTTCACTTTCAGCGTTCGTTTGAATGTCACTGCTCTCACTGACTTCATTTTCAGTTTTTCGCACTTTTCTTTCACTAGCATCCACACTCTGCATACTATGCATTCGTTTACAAATTTTGATTTTGTTCGTATGAACAATTTTATGGCGCCCTTTTACATTTAGCTTAACATTACAGTTGCCCAAAATTTCGAGGATACGGTACGGTCCAGAGTATTGTGCCTGGAACTTATGTTTGTTCGGCTCTTTTAAAAGATAGACCCATTGGCCTACCTCGAAGTTTTGGACATTGAGATTTCGGTCATAATAATATTTAGAACGGCGTTTCGCATTGTCTAGATTGGCTTTAGCCAAATCCTGAGATTTCGAGATTTTCTCCTGAAGTTGTATAAGATAGTCGCTATAAGTTTCGTTATCAGAGCTGTCCTGAAAAGGAGTGGCTGACGGCGTCCTAGCTATCCTGCCGAACACTAGTTCGTGTGGGGTGTATAATGTACCCTCGTGCACACTGGTGTTGTATGAAAACATTGCATACGGTAACCAATTCACCCAATCGTTACTCGACTCTATGTAATGCTTCAGATATTCGGCCAGGACGTGGTGAGATCGTTCAACGGACCCGTTTGTTTGTGGATGGAACGCAGTGGACTTGTATTGCTTAATACGGAATTTGATTGCTATGGCTTTAATCAAGCTGTTTATAAAGTTCGAACCTTGGTCCGTGAGTATGCCTTTCGGGCATCCGAATTTACAAATGAATTCTTTTATTAAAGCTTCGGCAATGTCTACTGCGGTGGTGGTTTTGAGAGGAACTGCGACTGAGTATTTAGTGAGGAGATCTTGGATCGTGAGGATACTCGTATAACCGTCGGAAGTTTCGGGAAGAGGACCCATTACGTCCATTGAAATCTTATCGAATGCCCTGCCAGGGGTGTCGGTTAAAGTGAGAGGCTGTCTGGTCTTTACCCGGACCAGTTTCTCTGTCTGACAACTTTTACATTTGCCAATATATTCTTGTATTTGTGTTTTCATGTTTGGCCAAAAGTATTGTTGTCTGATGCGAGAATAAGTTTTATTAACCCCTTTGTGACCTCCCACAGGGGAGTCGTGGTTTTCTCTTATTATTTTCAGTCGCTCTTCGACCGAAGGGGTTTTAATGAGGCCCTGGCAGACCGTAATCTGGACAGTTGTTTCGTAAAACAGGTCTTGAAGGATTTTCTGGATTCGGGACCAGGATACGGAGTCTAGATAGGTTTGTGCGATACTAAATGTTTGTAATTGTAATTCGTTTACAACGTCGCACAAGGATCTGAATGTTTCTATTACGGTCTGGAAATTGATTGATCTGGTGGAATGTTCGATGATTGGAAGCTGGATTTGGAATTCGTTTCCGATTTGTATGACTTTGGCTTTGGTAAGGACGTGATTTTTGTTTAGGAGGAATTTTTCAGCGTTTGCTAGATCTTTGGCGCCCGTGTCATAGGGGTGCCCAGATTGCGTGACGAAGACAACTACATTGTCTCGTCGCGTTGATAATGCGTCACGGCTGAAATTAAATAGAGGTTCGCGTCGGAAAAATTCATTTGGAGCAGGAGTATAGAAGTCGGTGCTGTCGCTGGCGACTTGCGGAGGTGGTGCTGTGTTGGTACGGAAGGACGTGCCTGGAGTCGGTAATTCAGGTTCTGATGTTACCGGAGTAGGAGGAGGCGCTAGTGTGGTATACTTTTTACGGGTTTCCGGAGGCACATCGAAGATGTCGTCCTCCGAGTTTTCTGAATACGAGAGCGGAAAAATTTGAGCGGGATTCCGCGACAATGCGTCCGCATTAAGGTTCGTTTTTCCACTTTTATAGACCATCTCGTAGTCAAATTCCGCTAACTTAAGCCTCCACCGTACGAGTCTACTTGACGGGTCCTTGACCGAATTCATCCACACTAACGGTCGATGGTCGGTAACGAGTTTGAATTGATTACCGTATATGTATGGACGAAAGTAATGGACGGCGTAGACAATCGCCAGACACTCCTTCTCGATCGTGGAGTAGTTTTTCTCCGCAGCGTTTAACAGTCGCGACGTGTACGCGATTGGCAAGTCGCGGCCTATTGGTCCTTGACTCAAGATAGCACCAATAGCTTCGGCGGACGCGTCGGTCGTTATCACGAATGGTTGTTTAAAGTTGGGGTACTGCAAGATAGGCGCTTCGCATAGGCAATCTCGGAGTTTGACGAATGAATTCTCATGCTCGTTACGCCATACAAAGGGCGCGTCCTTTTTTAACAAATTCGTTAGAGGCTTAGCAATATTGGAAAAATTTGCGATGAACCGCCTGTAGTATCCCGCGAGCCCGAGGAATTGTTTGATCTGTTTCGCGTTGCGCGGGCGCGGAAAATTTTTGACGGCGCTAATTTTCGCAGGGTCAGGTTTTACACCGTGCTCACTGATAATATGACCCAAATAGCTTACTTCTCTCCTCAAGAATTCGCACTTATCCGGCTGCAATACTAAATTAGCTTCTTTGAGCCGTTGAGTTAATTTATCGAATTTAAGTCGATGTTCTTGAAGAGAGCTAGCGTAGATAACAATGTCGTCCAAATAGACGAAAATTTCGTTCCCCTGGAGACCGGACAGGACATTGTCCATAAGTCGTTGGAACGTTGCTGGCGCATTTTTTAATCCGAATGGCATTCTTTTAAATTCATAATGCCCGTGAGGCGTCGAAAAAGCAGTTTTAGGAGCATCGGCGGGCTCCATTGGGATCTGGTGAAATCCGCTCGCGAGATCGAATGTACTAAAATACTTCGCACTCCCGAGCTGGTCAAGTATCTCGGTAATGCAAGGGAGGGGATAGGCATCGGCGACAGATTTCTCATTGAGTGCGCGGTAGTCGATGACGACGCGCCATTGCTTGTTGCCCAAGGAGTCCGGTTTCTTTGGGACAACCCACAATGGCGAATTATATGGTGATTTTGACGGAGAGATGACACCATTTTGTAAAAATTTGTCGACTTGTCGTCGAATCTCCTCCTTATGAGCTGGTGGGAAACGGTATTGTTTCACATTGACGGGGCGGTCGTCGACGGTTGGAATCTTGTGCGTGGTTGCTGACGTATGTCCTAATTTATCCCCCTCAATGTGAAAAAGCTCCTGCGTGCTTTGAACGAGACGGACGACGTGCTCTCTTTCCTCTGCGTTGAGGTGGTCGAGACGGAGGAGACTAAGAATTCGATCTAAGCGAGATTTCGAAAGGTTGGCGGATTTCGATGTTGGTTTTAACGGCGCCTGTTGTACATTATTTTTAACCGCCTGAGCATAGGAGATTTGCTGAGTATTCGCGATTTTGCAACGCGAAGGAGGAGTTTCGAGTGTCGAATATGGTGTCTGACTCGAGAAAGAAATAGAAGTTTTCCCTTTTTGGGATGAGCCGATCGGTACGGCGGATACGTTAGATTTAGTAGATTTAGAAAAAACCGGATACAGCGACGGACTATCCTCCTCGTGGAGGGGAGTCATGATTTGCGCGGGCTCAAGTACGATTTCTGGTAACGCGATTTCGACGGCGCGGTCGGATGAATTAATTATTCGAGTTACCGCTTTGCCCCGAATTACTCTGACGAGAGCGTTTCCGAAAAATATACCCGGCGCAAGATCGATACGGGGAATTATACCTTCCGCGAGGTTCGAATTAACTACGCGGACCTTGATACCGATATTTGATCTCGGCGGAATGGAGATACGGTCTCCTGACTTCGGAGAAGCTGCTTTGTCTTGCGTTCGAAGCTTCGATTTCGTTGCTGCATCGCGTTTCAGCGGAGGCGATGATTTACGCGGCGGGCGCGGCGGCGGAGGGGGAATAGATTCCGTGCGCGGCGCTTGTTTACGTTTCGGCGATAGGAGAGGCTTTATTTTCGAGTCCGGTGACGGTTCCTCGAGTGTTTCGATATCGTCTTCGAAAGGAATTCTCTTACCATTCCATTTGATTATTTTATTTGGAAAAGAGATTTCTGCGTCCATACAGAACCCGGAGCCGAGGATCCCGCTTGGTTTAAGGGGAAAATCATCCTCGACCACATTAAAAGGGACGACGCGACCGAAAATGACAAGATTCACCGTCCCTAAGGTTGCGGTTTTGCCATCGGTTACCCCTGTTATTATTACGATCTCGGACTTATCGATTCGCGCGGATGCTTTTAGAGCCGAACGTTTTATAATATTTATTTCCGCCCCAGTGTCCACCATGAAGCGAGTTGGTGAAATTAGAAGATCGGATTTTAGAATTACGTTTGGCGTGCTAGTTTTTCCGGTTATGTTTATCGCGGCGTTTCGTCGATTTCCGCGTTGGAGTTGTTCGCGGCGAGAGGACGGACTTGGTGCGCGGCCTCGCCACCTGTCTCGCGGCGGGTGCGGAGGCCATTGTCGTTTCCCGAATTTTTATTTACCGCGTTGTTGTACTGCCTTTTTCGGCACTCGCCTATTTCGTGCCCCGGGGTCTTGCAATAGCGACAAAATTTGGGCGCGTCCCTGGCTACGATTTGTCTCGGTTGTTCGTACGCGGGGCCTCGAGTAGGAGGCGGTACGTCCCTGGATCGCAAGTATTCCTGCGGTCGGTACGGCGATGGCGGTCTGAATCGACACTCGGTCGCGTAATGTCCGATATTATTGCATTTTCGGCAAATAATTTCGGCTGGTTTTTCGCGCGATTCTGGTCGCGCGGCACGCGATCTACCTAGTCGGTTGCAATCACGTTCGTGCATTTGGTAGAGCTCCCGCGCTCGAGCGAACGTTTCTCGCAATGTACCGAATGAATTTACAGTCATTTGCATTCGAATTTCCGGAATGAGACCGTCTTTAAAACATTGTAGGGTGAGCGCGTCTACGTCATCGAGCGATTCCGGTGTGTCTCGTCGAGCAAGCCTCTCGCAATCAATTATAGCGGTTCTAAGATCTTTTACTCGACCGATGTAATCTAGAATGTGCTCGTTCGCGCGCATAAATATATTAGCAAGTTCACCCCGATAATGATGAGCTGATTTTACGGAGCAAAAAGTGCTGCGAAGAACGTCCGTTAATTCGAGTATTGTGTAACACGGCTCGTCTTCTAGCGCGGCGTAGGCACGACCCTTGAGTTTTCCCTTAAGCAGGCGTGTGAAAGTTCGCTCGCACCCATTAGGGATAAGCTCATAAGCGCGTTTACACGCTCGGGTAAACTGAAGAATTGGAATGTTCTGACCATCGAATGTCGGCACGGCTTCGAGGGCCTGCTTAAGCGATAGCTCGTCGTGTTGCGAACTATTTGTATTAAAATCGGAGCTCGAATTATGTCCGGAAAGCGGATTTCCCCGAGGAATATCCAGCGAAACGGTATCGTCGCGCGTTAAATCAGGCGTTCTGCGAATAGATTCTAATTCACGACGTAAAATTTCTATTTGCTGGAGCAACGCGGCATTACTCGGATCGGTCGCTTTCGTATTTTTCGCGGAAGTATTTGGTTGCGCGGTACTAGGAAGAGGCTCGGCGATAGCGTCTTGGAAATCAAGCGTTCTGCTAGTGCGTTTTTCGCGTTCGGAATCGGCCATCGCGGCGGCTCGCTGTGTCTGCTGGCGCGTTTTTGTCGGAGTCCGGGTTGCCATATCTAGTTTCGCGGTTCCTTTCGGCGGAATTTCCGGAGGAAACGCGTGGCTATCCCACCGCTGTCACCAAAAATAACTTTCGTGTCACGTCCCGAGGTGCGGTTGCGCTCGCAACGGTGGCACAAAGTCGTAACCGTTCCCGAAAATAACGCGAATTGCGTCCGGACCGGGTTCGTTGGCGTTTCGGACTCGATAAAACGGTAATTAACACTGAACTTACCTTGCGAAGACTTGATTCCGCTGTCTGATTTCTCTTTCTAGGTACCTGGAGCGCCTTGGATCCGCAACCGGGATGGCGGCGGCGTACGGCTGGAACGGAGGTACGGGTCGTGCGGCGAAGGAAACCTCCTTCACAGGTACCAGGACTCGAACGCAGGAAATTGAATATTCTGGTGCATCACCCACGTATTCCCGAGCGAGACGACGAATAAACTCTCTCCTCCCCGCGCGTCGTGTACGCTTTGTCGGAGGTGCAAGGCTCGTCGAGAATACTTGAACTTCGGTCGAGTACGGCGCGGCTAAGCGTTGGTTCGCTCTAGCTTACCGGGATCAACCTGGGCGCAAGATATTATGTACACGGTAGAAGTGAGGATGGAGCAACTAAGCGCTGGTTCGCTCTAGTCGTCGAGCCTCAAGACTATCGCAGATGAGATATAGAAATAGAATAATCGCGAGCGTACCCGTGGAGTAGAATTAAGGAATTGTATTTGGACTCGAATAAAGATACTTTGAATCTGGTAAAAATAAACTATATTCTATGATTTCACTATACTAAATACACTTGACTAAGTTCTAAGTTACTGACTAGCGATTACAATGAGAATTAGAAATAGTATAAAGTATCGAATGGACTCCGCTATGGGAGTATGGATAGAGACGAATGCATTAGAGCTAATTGCTCGTTGCGAATGAGCCTATTGCTCGGATCGGAAGTGCATCGTTCGGATGCTGGATTAGAACTCCTCGGTTCGGAGATGAGATATGAACTGACTCTCGGATCTCGCGTCCGCGACCTCCTCGGGTCGCGCGGCGCGCGAGTCGCTGGGCCCTCGCGGTGGGGCGGACGGTCGGAGTAGGGCGGCCGCTCGGCCCTCGTGGTGGGGCGGCCGTTCGGAGTGGGGCGCGGCCCGCGTTAAGCGTGAGCCGCGAGCGTCGAGTGTGCGCGCGAGTGCACGGAACATAACCGTGCATGAATAAAATATATACATATATTTACTTAAATCTAGGTGTGTGTTGGTGTGTATGTACATGTATGAGTAGTGTGCTTATTCTAATCCCACATGTACGAGAAGTACGTATAGGGCTTCGTGATCGCTGGGGATTCGACCCAGTATGTGTCGGAGAGCTCCTCGCCCTCGTAATACGGGGTGAAGTCCTCCCCCTCGTGTGTGGAGATCGCGCGTGGGCGCGGCATGCTGCATCCCTCTTCCCCCTCGTATCTTTGTCTCCTTCTGTAGGGACGGCGAGTCGGCGGGTGGCCCGTGTGCAGGGGCTCCGGATGCGGATGCTGGGGATGATGAGGTGGGCGTCGGAGGGTGGCAGGCGGTACGCCTGACGTTACATAAGAACTCTATTGCTACGATACGTAGACATCTGCAAACGATATTTCCTTGCAAGGAAGTGTCGCATTTACATTCATTTGAATCGTAGACGAGGAATGCATAACACTTCGCAATGTATATTATATCTTATCATGCAACATAGATATGAGATGCAATATCTCGTTTTAAGAAGCATTTGAACTCTATTGCTTCGATACGTAGACATCTGCAATCGCTACTTCCTTGCAAGGAAGTGTCGCATTTACATTCATTTGAAGTGTAGACGAGGAATACATAACACTTCGCATATCATATTACATCTTACCATGAAACATAGAAATGAGATGCGATATCTCGTTTTAAGAAGCATTAGAACTCTATTGCTACGATACCTAGACATCTGCAATCGCTACTTCCTTGCAAGGAAGTGTCGCATTTACATTCATTTGAAATGTAGACGAGGAATACATAACACTTCGCAAATCATATTACATCTTACCATGAAACATAGAAATGAGATGCGATATCGCGTTTTAAGCAGCATTAGAAAGCTATTGCTATGATACGTAGACATCTGCAAACGCTATTTAGTAGCGAGGAAGTATCGCATTCACATTCGCTTGAAGTGTAGACGAGGAATACATGACACTTCGCAAATCATATTATATCTTACCATGAAACATAGAAATGAGATGCGATATCGCGTTTTAAGAATCATATGAACTCTATTGCTACGATACGTAGACATCTGCAAACGCCATTTCCTAGCGAGGAAGTGTCGCATTCACATTCATTTGAAGTGTAGACGAGGAATACATGTGTAACGTCAGGCGTACCGCCTGCCACCCTCCGACGCCCACCTCATCACCCCCAGCATCCGCATCCGGAGCCCCTGCACACGGGCCACCCGCCGACTCGCCGTCCCTACAGAAGGAGACAAAGATACGAGAGGGAAGAGGGATGCAGCATGCCGCGCCCACGCGCGATCTCCACACACGAGGGGGAGGACTTCACCCCGTATTACGAGGGCGAGGAGCTCTCCGACACATACTGGGTCGAATCCCCAGCGATCACGAAGCCCTATACGTACTTCTCGTACATGTGGGATTAGAATAAGCACACTACTCATACATGTACATACACACCAACACACACCTAGATTTAAGTAAATATAGGTATATATTTTATTCATGCACGGTTATGTTCCGTGCACTCGCGCGCACACTCGACGCTCGCGGCTCACGCTTAACGCGGGCCGCGCCCCACTCCGAACGGCCGCCCCACCACGAGGGCCGAGCGGCCGCCCTACTCCGACCGTCCGCCCCACCGCGAGGGCCCAGCGACTCGCGCGCCGCGCGACCCGAGGAGGTCGCGGACGCGAGATCCGAGAGTCAGTTCGCGTCTCATCTCCGAACCGGAGAGTTCCCAACTCATCTCCGAACTGGAGAGTTCATATCTCATCTCCGAACCGAGGAGTTCTAATCCAGCATCCGAACGATGCACTTCCGATCCGAGCAATAGGCTCATTCGCAACGAGCAATTAGCTCTAATGCATTCGTCTCTATCCATACTCCCATAGCGGAGTCCATTCGATACTTTATACTATTTCTAATTCTCATTGTAATCGCTAGTCAGTAACTTAGAACTTAGTCAAGTGTATTTAGTATAGTGAAATCATAGAATATAGTTTATTTTTACCAGATTCAAAGTATCTTTATTCGAGTCCAAATACAATTCCTTAATTCTACTCCACGGGTACGCTCGCGATTATTCTATTTCTATATCTCATCTGCGATAGTCTTGAGGCTCGACGACTAGAGCGAACCAGCGCTTAGTTGCTCCATCCTCACTTCTACCGTATACATAATATCTTGCGCCCAGGTTGATCCCGGTAAGCTAGAGCGAACCAACGCTTAGCCGCGCCGTACTCGACCGAAGTTCAAGTATTCTCGACGAGCCTTGCACCTCCGACAAAGCGTACACGACGCGCGGGGAGGAGAGAGTTTATTCGTCGTCTCGCTCGGGAATACGTGGGTGATGCACCAGAATATTCAATTTCCTGCGTTCGAGTCCTGGTACCTGTGAAGGAGGTTTCCTTCGCCGCACGACCCGTACCTCCGTTCCAGCCGTACGCCGCCGCCATCCCGGTTGCGGATCCAAGGCGCTCCAGGTACCTAGAAAGAGAAATCAGACAGCGGAATCAAGTCTTCGCAAGGTAAGTTTAGTGTTAATTACCGTTTTATCGAGTCCGAAACGCCAACGAACCCGGTCCGGACGCAATTCGCGTTATTTTCGGGAACGGTTACGACTTTGTGCCACCGTTGCGAGCGCAACCGCACCTCGGGACGTGACACGAAAGTTATTTTTGGTGACAGCGGTGGGATAGCCACGCGTTTCCTCCGGAAATTCCGCCGAAAGGAACCGCGAAACTAGATATGGCAACCCGGACTCCGACAAAAACGCGCCAGCAGACACAGCGAGCCGCCGCGATGGCCGATTCCGAACGCGAAAAACGCACTAGCAGAACGCTTGATTTCCAAGACGCTATCGCCGAGCCTCTTCCTAGTACCGCGCAACCAAATACTTCCGCGAAAAATACGAAAGCGACCGATCCGAGTAATGCCGCGTTGCTCCAGCAAATAGAAATTTTACGTCGTGAATTAGAATCTATTCGCAGAACGCCTGATTTAACGCGCGACGATACCGTTTCGCTGGATATTCCTCGGGGAAATCCGCTTTCCGCACATAATTCGAGCTCTGATTTCAATACAAATAGTTCGCAACACGACGAGCTATCGCTTAAGCAGGCCCTCGAAGCCGTGCCGACATTCGACGGTCAGAACATTCCCATTCTTCAGTTTACCCGAGCGTGTAAACGCGCTTATGAGCTTATCCCTAATGGGTGCGAGCGAACCTTCACACGCCTGCTTAAGGGAAAACTCAAGGGTCGTGCCTACGCCGCGCTAGAAGACGAGCCGTGTTACACAATACTCGAATTAACGGACGTTCTTCGCAGCACATTTTGCTCCGTAAAATCAGCTCATCATTATCGGGGTGAACTTGCCAATATATTTATGCGCGCGAACGAGCACATTCTAGATTACATCGGTCGAGTAAAAGATCTTAGAACCGCTATAATTGATTGCGAAAGGCTTGCTCGACGAGACACACCGGAATCGCTCGATGACGTAGACGCGCTCACCCTACAATGTTTTAAAGACGGTCTCATTCCGGAAATTCGAATGCAAATGACTATAAGTTCATTCGGTACATTGCGAGAAACGTTCGCTCGAGCGCGGGAGCTCTATCAAATGCACGAACGTGATTGCAACCGGCTAGGTAGATCGCGTGTCGCGCGACCAGAATCGCGCGAAAAACCAGCCGAAGTTATTTGCCGAAAATGTAATAATATCGGACATTACGCGACCGAGTGTCGGCTCAGACCGCCATCGCCGTACCGACCGCAGGAATACCGTGACGCTTACTTGCGATCCAGGGACGTACCGCCTCCTACTCGAGGCCCCGCGTACGAACAACCGAGACAAATCGTAGCCAGGGACGCGCCCAAATTTTGTCGCTATTGCAAGACCCCGGGGCACGAAATAGGCGAGTGCCGAAAAAGGCAGTACAACAACGCGGTAAATAAAAATTCGGGAAACGACAATGGCCTCCGCACCCGCCGCGAGACAGGTGGCGAGGCCGCGCACCAAGTCCGTCCTCTCGCCGCGAACAACTCCAACGCGGAAATCGACGAAACGCCGCGATAAACATAACCGGAAAAACTAGCACGCCAAACGTAATTCTAAAATCCGATCTTCTAATTTCACCAACTCGCTTCATGGTGGACACTGGGGCGGAAATAAATATTATAAAACGTTCGGCTCTAAAAGCATCCGCGCGAATCGATAAGTCCGAGATCGTAATAATAACAGGGGTAACCGATGGCAAAACCGCAACCTTAGGGACGGTGAATCTTGTCATTTTCGGTCGCGTCGTCCCTTTTAATGTGGTCGAGGATGATTTTCCCCTTAAACCAAGCGGGATCCTCGGCTCCGGGTTCTGTATGGACGCAGAAATCTCTTTTCCAAATAAAATAATCAAATGGAATGGTAAGAGAATTCCTTTCGAAGACGATATCGAAACACTCGAGGAACCGTCACCGGACTCGAAAATAAAGCCTCTCCTATCGCCGAAACGTAAACAAGCGCCGCGCACGGAATCTATTCCCCCTCCGCCGCCGCGCCCGCCGCGTAAATCATCGCCTCCGCTGAAACGCGATGCAGCAACGAAATCGAAGCTTCGAACGCAAGACAAAGCAGCTTCTCCGAAGTCAGGAGACCGTATCTCCATTCCGCCGAGATCAAATATCGGTATCAAGGTCCGCGTAGTTAATTCGAACCTCGCGGAAGGTATAATTCCCCGTATCGATCTTGCGCCGGGTATATTTTTCGGAAACGCTCTCGTCAGAGTAATTCGGGGCAAAGCGGTAACTCGAATAATTAATTCATCCGACCGCGCCGTCGAAATCGCGTTACCAGAAATCGTACTTGAGCCCGCGCAAATCATGACTCCCCTCCACGAGGAGGATAGTCCGTCGCTGTATCCGGTTTTTTCTAAATCTACTAAATCTAACGTATCCGCCGTACCGATCGGCTCATCCCAAAAAGGGAAAACTTCTATTTCTTTCTCGAGTCAGACACCATATTCGACACTCGAAACTCCTCCTTCGCGTTGCAAAATCGCGAATACTCA
Organism: Xylocopa sonorina; assembly: GCF_050948175.1. NCBI lineage: Eukaryota > Metazoa > Arthropoda > Insecta > Hymenoptera > Apidae > Xylocopa > Xylocopa sonorina. The sequence goes on from NW_027490166.1 coordinate 1,057,535, forward strand.
GCAAATCTCCTATGCTCAGGCGGTTAAAAATAATGTACAACAGGCGCCGTTAAAACCAACATCGAAATCCGCCAACCTTTCGAAATCTCGCTTAGATCGAATTCTTAGTCTCCTCCGTCTCGACCACCTCAACGCAGAGGAAAGAGAGCACGTCGTCCGTCTCGTTCAAAGCACGCAGGAGCTTTTTCACATTGAGGGGGATAAATTAGGACATACGTCAGCAACCACGCACAAGATTCCAACCGTCGACGACCGCCCCGTCAATGTGAAACAATACCGTTTCCCACCAGCTCATAAGGAGGAGATTCGACGACAAGTCGACAAATTTTTACAAAATGGTGTCATCTCTCCGTCAAAATCACCATATAATTCGCCATTGTGGGTTGTCCCAAAGAAACCGGACTCCTTGGGCAACAAGCAATGGCGCGTCGTCATCGACTACCGCGCACTCAATGAGAAATCTGTCGCCGATGCCTATCCCCTCCCTTGCATTACCGAGATACTTGACCAGCTCGGGAGTGCGAAGTATTTTAGTACATTCGATCTCGCGAGCGGATTTCACCAGATCCCAATGGAGCCCGCCGATGCTCCTAAAACTGCTTTTTCGACGCCTCACGGGCATTATGAATTTAAAAGAATGCCATTCGGATTAAAAAATGCGCCAGCAACGTTCCAACGACTTATGGACAATGTCCTGTCCGGTCTCCAGGGGAACGAAATTTTCGTCTATTTGGACGACATTGTTATCTACGCTAGCTCTCTTCAAGAACATCGACTTAAATTCGATAAATTAACTCAACGGCTCAAAGAAGCTAATTTAGTATTGCAGCCGGATAAGTGCGAATTCTTGAGGAGAGAAGTAAGCTATTTGGGTCATATTATCAGTGAGCACGGTGTAAAACCTGACCCTGCGAAAATTAGCGCCGTCAAAAATTTTCCGCGCCCGCGCAACGCGAAACAGATCAAACAATTCCTCGGGCTCGCGGGATACTACAGGCGGTTCATCGCAAATTTTTCCAATATTGCTAAGCCTCTAACGAATTTGTTAAAAAAGGACGCGCCCTTTGTATGGCGTAACGAGCATGAGAATTCATTCGTCAAACTCCGAGATTGCCTATGCGAAGCGCCTATCTTGCAGTACCCCAACTTTAAACAACCATTCGTGATAACGACCGACGCGTCCGCCGAAGCTATTGGTGCTATCTTGAGTCAAGGACCAATAGGCCGCGACTTGCCAATCGCGTACACGTCGCGACTGTTAAACGCTGCGGAGAAAAACTACTCCACGATCGAGAAGGAGTGTCTGGCGATTGTCTACGCCGTCCATTACTTTCGTCCATACATATACGGTAATCAATTCAAACTCGTTACCGACCATCGACCGTTAGTGTGGATGAATTCGGTCAAGGACCCGTCAAGTAGACTCGTACGGTGGAGGCTTAAGTTAGCGGAATTTGACTACGAGATGGTCTATAAAAGTGGAAAAACGAACCTTAATGCGGACGCATTGTCGCGGAATCCCGCTCAAATTTTTCCGCTCTCGTATTCAGAAAACTCGGAGGACGACATCTTCGATGTGCCTCCGGAAACCCGTAAAAAGTATACCACACTAGCGCCTCCTCCTACTCCGGTAACATCAGAACCTGAATTACCGACTCCAGGCACGTCCTTCCGTACCAACACAGCACCACCTCCGCAAGTCGCCAGCGACAGCACCGACTTCTATACTCCTGCTCCAAATGAATTTTTCCGACGCGAACCTCTATTTAATTTCAGCCGTGACGCATTATCAACGCGACGAGACAATGTAGTTGTCTTCGTCACGCAATCTGGGCACCCCTATGACACGGGCGCCAAAGATCTAGCAAACGCTGAAAAATTCCTCCTAAACAAAAATCACGTCCTTACCAAAGCCAAAGTCATACAAATCGGAAACGAATTCCAAATCCAGCTTCCAATCATCGAACATTCCACCAGATCAATCAATTTCCAGACCGTAATAGAAACATTCAGATCCTTGTGCGACGTTGTAAACGAATTACAATTACAAACATTTAGTATCGCACAAACCTATCTAGACTCCGTATCCTGGTCCCGAATCCAGAAAATCCTTCAAGACCTGTTTTACGAAACAACTGTCCAGATTACGGTCTGCCAGGGCCTCATTAAAACCCCTTCGGTCGAAGAGCGACTGAAAATAATAAGAGAAAACCACGACTCCCCTGTGGGAGGTCACAAAGGGGTTAATAAAACTTATTCTCGCATCAGACAACAATACTTTTGGCCAAACATGAAAACACAAATACAAGAATATATTGGCAAATGTAAAAGTTGTCAGACAGAGAAACTGGTCCGGGTAAAGACCAGACAGCCTCTCACTTTAACCGACACCCCTGGCAGGGCATTCGATAAGATTTCAATGGACGTAATGGGTCCTCTTCCCGAAACTTCCGACGGTTATACGAGTATCCTCACGATCCAAGATCTCCTCACTAAATACTCAGTCGCAGTTCCTCTCAAAACCACCACCGCAGTAGACATTGCCGAAGCTTTAATAAAAGAATTCATTTGTAAGTTCGGATGCCCGAAAGGCATACTCACGGACCAAGGTTCGAACTTTATAAATAGCTTGATTAAAGCCATAGCAATCAAATTCCGTATTAAGCAATACAAGTCCACTGCGTTCCATCCACAAACAAACGGGTCCGTTGAACGATCTCACCACGTCCTGGCCGAATATCTGAAGCATTACATAGAGTCGAGTAACGATTGGGTGAATTGGTTACCGTATGCAATGTTTTCATACAACACCAGTGTGCACGAGGGTACATTATACACCCCACACGAACTAGTGTTCGGCAGGATAGCTAGGACGCCGTCAGCCACTCCTTTTCAGGACAGCTCTGATAACGAAACTTATAGCGACTATCTTATACAACTTCAGGAGAAAATCTCGAAATCTCAGGATTTGGCTAAAGCCAATCTAGACAATGCGAAACGCCGTTCTAAATATTATTATGACCGAAATCTCAATGTCCAAAACTTCGAGGTAGGCCAATGGGTCTATCTTTTAAAAGAGCCGAACAAACATAAGTTCCAGGCACAATACTCTGGACCGTACCGTATCCTCGAAATTTTGGGCAACTGTAATGTTAAGCTAAATGTAAAAGGGCGCCATAAAATTGTTCATACGAACAAAATCAAAATTTGTAAACGAATGCATAGTATGCAGAGTGTGGATGCTAGTGAAAGAAAAGTGCGAAAAACTGAAAATGAAGTCAGTGAGAGCAGTGACATTCAAACGAACGCTGAAAGTGAAAGCGACGAAAGTGCCTGCAATCCGAAGGAAGCCCGCAGTCACGGTCCAATCTCCAAACGTTATCGCCAGGATCAACCAGGCGAAAAACCTCAGATTCCGCAGCATCCAGCCGACAGGACCAAGAGAAGGATCCAGTATCCCGAAATCTACCCAACAGACAAGAGATCTCGGCATGGCCGAGATTCTTTTTCCAAGGGGGGTGGTGTAACGTCAGGCGTACCGCCTGCCACCCTCCGACGCCCACCTCATCACCCCCAGCATCCGCATCCGGAGCCCCTGCACACGGGCCACCCGCCGACTCGCCGTCCCTACAGAAGGAGACAAAGATACGAGAGGGAAGAGGGATGCAGCATGCCGCGCCCACGCGCGATCTCCACACACGAGGGGGAGGACTTCACCCCGTATTACGAGGGCGAGGAGCTCTCCGACACATACTGGGTCGAATCCCCAGCGATCACGAAGCCCTATACGTACTTCTCGTACATGTGGGATTAGAATAAGCACACTACTCATACATGTACATACACACCAACACACACCTAGATTTAAGTAAATATAGGTATATATTTTATTCATGCACGGTTATGTTCCGTGCACTCGCGCGCACACTCGACGCTCGCGGCTCACGCTTAACGCGGGCCGCGCGCCACTCCGAACGGCCGCCCCACCACGAGGGCCGAGCGGCCGCCCTACTCCGACCGTCCGCCCCACCGCGAGGGCCCAGCGACTCGCGCGCCGCGCGACCCGAGGAGGTCGCGGACGCGAGATCCGAGAGTCAGTTCGCGTCTCATCTCCGAACCGGAGAGTTCCCAACTCATCTCCGAACTGGAGAGTTCATATCTCATCTCCGAACCGAGGAGTTCTAATCCAGCATCCGAACGATGCACTTCCGATCCGAGCAATAGGCTCATTCGCAACGAGCAATTAGCTCTAATGCATTCGTCTCTATCCATACTCCCATAGCGGAGTCCATTCGATACTTTATACTATTTCTAATTCTCATTGTAATCGCTAGTCAGTAACTTAGAACTTAGTCAAGTGTATTTAGTATAGTGAAATCATAGAATATAGTTTATTTTTACCAGATTCAAAGTATCTTTATTCGAGTCCAAATACAATTCCTTAATTCTACTCCACGGGTACGCTCGCGATTATTCTATTTCTATATCTCATCTGCGATAGTCTTGAGGCTCGACGACTAGAGCGAACCAGCGCTTAGTTGCTCCATCCTCACTTCTACCGTATACATAATATCTTGCGCCCAGGTTGATCCCGGTAAGCTAGAGCGAACCAACGCTTAGCCGCGCCGTACTCGACCGAAGTTCAAGTATTCTCGACGAGCCTTGCACCTCCGACAAAGCGTACACGACGCGCGGGGAGGAGAGAGTTTATTCGTCGTCTCGCTCGGGAATACGTGGGTGATGCACCAGAATATTCAATTTCCTGCGTTCGAGTCCTGGTACCTGTGAAGGAGGTTTCCTTCGCCGCACGACCCGTACCTCCGTTCCAGCCGTACGCCGCCGCCATCCCGGTTGCGGATCCAAGGCGCTCCAGGTACCTAGAAAGAGAAATCAGACAGCGGAATCAAGTCTTCGCAAGGTAAGTTTAGTGTTAAATACCGTTTTATCGAGTCCGAAACGCCAACGAACCCGGTCCGGACGCAATTCGCGTTATTTTCGGGAACGGTTACGACTTTGTGCCACCGTTGCGAGCGCAACCGCACCTCGGGACGTGACACATGACACTTCGCAAATCATATTATATCTTACCATGAAACATAGAAATGAGATGCGATATCACGTTTTAAGAATCATAAGAACTCCATTGCTACGATACGTAGACATCTGCAAACGCTATTTCCTTGCAAGGAAGTGTCGCATTTACATTCACTTGAATCGTAGTCGAGGAATGCATAGCACTTCGCAAAGTATATTATATCTTATCATGAAACATAGATATGAGATGCAATATCTGGTTTTAAGAAGCATTTGAACTCTGTTGCTACGATTCCTAGACATCTGCAGACGCTATTTCCTAGCAAGGAAGTGTCGGATTTACATTCATTTGAAGTGTAGACGAGGAATGCATGACACTTCGGAAATCATATTATATCTTACCATGAAACATAGAAATGAGATGCGATATCGCGTTTTAAGAAGCATTAGAAATCTAATGCTACGATACGTAGACATCTGCAAACGCTACTTCCTAGCGAGGAAGTGTCGCAATCACATTCCTCTGAAGTGTAGACGAGGAATACGTAACACTTCGCAAATCATATTACATCTTACCATGAAACATAGAAATGAGATGCGATATCGCGTTTTAAGAAGCATTAGAACTCTATTGCTACGATACGTAGACATCCGCAAATGCTATTTCCTAGCGAGGAAGTATCGCATTCACATTCATTTGAAGTGTAGACGAGGAATACATAACACTTCGCAAATCATGTTATATCTTACCATGAAACATAGAAATGAGATGCGATATCGCGTTTTGATAATCATATCAACTCTATTGCTACGATACGTAGACATCTGCAAACGCTATTTCCTAGCGAGGAAGTGTCGCATGCACATTCATTTGAAGTCCAGACGAGGAATACATGACACTTCGCAAATCATATTATATCTTACCATGAAACATAGAAATGAGATGCGATATCGCGTTTTAAGAATCATAAGTACTCTATTGCTACGATACGTAGACATCTGCAAACGCTGTTTCCTTAAATGGAAGTGTCGCATTTACATTCATTTGAATCGTAGACGAGGAATGCATAACACTTCCCAATGTATATTATATCTTATCATGAAACATAGATATGAGATGCAACATCTCGTTTTAAGAAGCATTTGAACACAATTGCTTCGAAACGTAGACATCTGCAATCGCTACTTCCTTGCAAGGAAGTATCGCATTCATTTGAAGTGTAGACGAGGAATACATGACACTGCGCAAATCATATTATATCTTACCATGAAACATAGAAATGTGATGCGATATCGCGTTTTAAGAATCATAAGAACTCTATTGCTACGATACGTAGACATCTGCAAACGCTATTTCCTTGCAAGGAAGTGTCGAATTACATTCATTTGAAGTATAGACGAGGAATGCATGACACTTCGCAAATCATATTACATCTTACCATGTGTCACGTCCCGAGGTGCGGTTGCGCTCGCAACGGTGGCACAAAGTCGTAACCGTTCCCGATAATAACGCGAATTGCGTCCGGACCGGGTTCGTTGGCGTTTCGGACTCGATAAAACGGTAACTAACACTAAACTTACCTTGCGAAGGCTTGATTCCGCTGTCTGAGTTCTCTTTCCAGGTACCTGGAGCGCCTTGGATCCGCAACCGGGATGGCGGCGGCGTACGGCTGGAACGGAGGTACGTCTACGGGAATAAGCGTCCAGGCGGGTTGACTCCGGCTGGCAGGTATCGGCGTTTGGCCCTGACGATTGGCGACTCGTACGGGTCGTGCGGCGAAGGAAACCTCCTTCACAGGAACCAGGACTCGAACGTAGGAAATTGAATATTCTGGTGCATCACCCACGTATTCCCGAGCGAGACGACGAATGAACTCTCTCCTCCCCGCGCGTCGTGTACGCTTTGTCGGAGGTGCAAGGCCCATCGAGAATACTTGAACTTCGGTTGAATACGGCACGGCTAAGCGTTGGTTCGCTCTAGCTTACCGGGATCGACCTGGGCGCAAGATATTCTGTACACGGTAGAAGTGAGGATGGAGCAACTAAGCGCTGGTTCGCTCTAGTCGTCGAGCCTCAAGACTATCGTAGATGAGATATAGAATTAGAATAATCGCGAGCGTACCCGTGGATTAGAATTAAGGAATTGTATTTGAACTCGAATAAAGATACTTTGAATCTGGTAAAAATAAACTATATTCTATGATTTCACTATACTAGATACACTTGACTAAATTCTAAGTTATTGACTAGCGATTACAATGAGAATTAGAAATAGTATAAAGTATCGAATGGACTCCGCTATGGGAGTATGGATAGAGACGAATGCATTAGAGCTAATTGCTCGTTGCGAATGAGCCTATTGCTCGGATCGGAGGTGCATCGTCGGATGCTGGATTAGAACTCCTCGGTTCGGAGATGAGATACGAACTCTCAGTTCGGAGATGAGATACCAACTCTCCCGTTCGGAGGTGAGATTGGAACTGACTCTCGGATCTCGCGTCCCGCGACCATCCTCGGGTCGCGCGGCGCGCGAGTCGCTGGGCCCTCGCGGTGGGGCGGACGGTCGGAGTAGGGCGGCCGCTCGGCCCTCGTGGTGGGCGGCCGTTCGGAGTGGGGCGCGGCCCGCGTTAAGCGTGAGCCGCGAGCGTCGAGCTGTGCGCGCGAGTGCAACGGAACATAACCGTGCATGAATAAAATACATACATATATTCACTTAAATCTAGGTGTGTGTTGGTGTGTATGTACATAGGTGAGTAGTGTGCTTATTCTAATCCCACATGTCGAGAAGTAACGTATAGGGCTTCGTGATTGCTGGGGATTCGACCCAGTACGTGTCGGAGAGCTCCTCGCCCTCGTAATACGGGGTGAAGTCCTCCCCCTCGTGTGTGGAGATCGCGCGTGGGCGCGGCATGCTGCATCCCTCTTCCCTCTCGTACCTTTGTCTCCTTCTGTAGGGACGGCGAGTCGGCGGGTGGCCCGTGTGCAAGGGGCTCCGGATACGGATGCTGGGGATGATGAGGTGGACGCCGGAGGTGGCAGGCGGTACGCCTGACGTTACACCACCCCCCTTGGAAAAAGAATCTCGGCCATGCCGAGATCTCTTGTCTGTTGGGTAGATTTCGGGATGCTGGATCCTTCTCTTGGTCCTGTCGGCTGGATGCTGCGGAATCTGAGGTTTTCGCCTGGTTGATCCTGGCGATAACGTTTGGAGATTGGACCGCGACTGCGGCTTCCTTCGGATTGCAGGCACTTTCGGTCGCTTTCACTTTCAGCGTTCGTTTGAATGTCGCTGCTCTCACTGACTTCATTTTCAGTTTTTCGCACTTTTCTTTCACTAGCAATCCATACTCTGCATACTATGCATTCGCTTACAAATTTTGATTTTGTTCGATGAACAATTTTATGGCGCCCTTTTACATTTAGCTTAACATTACAGTTGCCAAAATTTCGAGGATACGTACGGTCCAGAGTATTGTGCCTGGAACTTATGTTTGTTCGGCTCTTTTAAAGATAGACCCATTGGCCTACCTCGAAGTTTTGGACATTGAGATTTCGGTCATAATAATATTTAGAACGGCGTTTCGCATTGTCTAGATTGGCTTTAGCCAAATCCTGAGATTTCGAGATTTTCTCCTGAAGTTGTATAAGATAGTCGCTATAAGTTTCGTTATCAGAGCTGTCCTGAAAAGGAGTGGCTGACGGCGTCCTAGCTATCCTGCCGAACACTAGTTCGTGTGGGGTGTATAATGTACCCTCGTGCACACTGGTGTTGTATGAAAACATTGCATACGGTAACCAATTCACCCAATCGTTACTCGACTCTATGTAATGCTTCAGATATTCGGCCAGGACGTGGTGAGATCGTTCAACGGACCCGTTTGTTTGTGGATGGAACGCAGTGGACTTGTATTGCTTAATACGGAATTTGATTGCTATGGCTTTAATCAAGCTGTTTATAAAGTTCGAACCTTGGTCCGTGAGTATGCCTTTCGGGCATCCGAATTTACAAATGAATTCTTTTATTAAAGCTTCGGCAATGTCTACTGCGGTGGTGGTTTTGAGAGGAACTGCGACTGAGTATTTAGTGAGGAGATCTTGGATCGTGAGGGATACTCGTATAACCGTCGGAAGTTTCGGGAAGAGGACCCATTACGTCCATTGAAATCTTATCGAATGCCCTGCCAGGGGTGTCGGTTAAAGTGAGAGGCTGTCTGGTCTTTACCCGGACCAGTTTCTCTGTCTGACAACTTTTACATTTGCCAATATATTCTTGTATTTGTGTTTTCATGTTTGGCCAAAAGTATTGTTGTCTGATGCGAGAATAAGTTTTATTAACCCCTTTGTGACCTCCCACAGGGAGTCGTGGTTTTTCTCTTATTATTTTCAGTCGCTCTTCGACCGAAGGGGTTTAATGAGGCCCTGGCAGACCGTAATCTGGACAGTTGTTTCGTAAAACAGGTCTTGAAGGATTTTCTGGATTCGGGACCAGGATACGGAGTCTAGATAGGTTTGTGCGATACTAAATGTTTGTAATTGTAATTCGTTTACAACGTCGCACAAGGATCTGAATGTTTCTATTACGGTCTGGAAATTGATTGATCTGGTGGAATGTTCGATGATTGGAAGCTGGATTTGGAATTCGTTTCCGATTTGTATGACTTTGGCTTTGGTAAGGACGTGATTTTTGTTTAGGAGGAATTTTTCAGCGTTTGCTAGATCTTTGGCGCCCGTGTCATAGGGGTGCCCAGATTGCGTGACGAAGACAACTACATTGTCTCGTCGCGTTGATAATGCGTCACGGCTGAAATTAAATAGAGGTTCGCGTCGGAAAAATTCATTTGGAGCAGGAGTATAGAAGTCGGTGCTGTCGCTGGCGACTTGCGGAGGTGGTGCTGTGTTGGTACGGAAGGACGTGCCTGGAGTCGGTAATTCAGGTTCTGATGTTACCGGAGTAGGAGGAGGCGCTAGTGTGGTATACTTTTTACGGGTTTCCGGAGGCACATCGAAGATGTCGTCCTCCGAGTTTTCTGAATACGAGAGCGGAAAAATTTGAGCGGGATTCCGCGACAATGCGTCCGCATTAAGGTTCGTTTTTCCACTTTTATAGACCATCTCGTAGTCAAATTCCGCTAACTTAAGCCTCCACCGTACGAGTCTACTTGACGGGTCCTTGACCGAATTCATCCACACTAACGGTCGATGGTCGGTAACGAGTTTGAATTGATTACCGTATATGTATGGACGAAAGTAATGGACGGCGTAGACAATCGCCAGACACTCCTTCTCGATCGTGGAGTAGTTTTTCTCCGCAGCGTTTAACAGTCGCGACGTGTACGCGATTGGCAAGTCGCGGCCTATTGGTCCTTGACTCAAGATAGCACCAATAGCTTCGGCGGACGCGTCGGTCGTTATCACGAATGGTTGTTTAAAGTTGGGGTACTGCAAGATAGGCGCTTCGCATAGGCAATCTCGGAGTTTGACGAATGAATTCTCATGCTCGTTACGCCATACAAAGGGCGCGTCCTTTTTTAACAAATTCGTTAGAGGCTTAGCAATATTGGAAAAATTTGCGATGAACCGCCTGTAGTATCCCGCGAGCCCGAGGAATTGTTTGATCTGTTTCGCGTTGCGCGGGCGCGGAAAATTTTTGACGGCGCTAATTTTCGCAGGGTCAGGTTTTACACCGTGCTCACTGATAATATGACCCAAATAGCTTACTTCTCTCCTCAAGAATTCGCACTTATCCGGCTGCAATACTAAATTAGCTTCTTTGAGCCGTTGAGTTAATTTATCGAATTTAAGTCGATGTTCTTGAAGAGAGCTAGCGTAGATAACAATGTCGTCCAAATAGACGAAAATTTCGTTCCCCTGGAGACCGGACAGGACATTGTCCATAAGTCGTTGGAACGTTGCTGGCGCATTTTTTAATCCGAATGGCATTCTTTTAAATTCATAATGCCCGTGAGGCGTCGAAAAAGCAGTTTTAGGAGCATCGGCGGGCTCCATTGGGATCTGGTGAAATCCGCTCGCGAGATCGAATGTACTAAAATACTTCGCACTCCCGAGCTGGTCAAGTATCTCGGTAATGCAAGGGAGGGGATAGGCATCGGCGACAGATTTCTCATTGAGTGCGCGGTAGTCGATGACGACGCGCCATTGCTTGTTGCCCAAGGAGTCCGGTTTCTTTGGGACAACCCACAATGGCGAATTATATGGTGATTTTGACGGAGAGATGACACCATTTTGTAAAAATTTGTCGACTTGTCGTCGAATCTCCTCCTTATGAGCTGGTGGGAAACGGTATTGTTTCACATTGACGGGGCGGTCGTCGACGGTTGGAATCTTGTGCGTGGTTGCTGACGTATGCCCTAATTTATCCCCCTCAATGTGAAAAAGCTCCTGCGTGCTTTGAACGAGACGGATGACGTGCTCTCTTTCCTCTGCGTTGAGGTGGTCGAGACGGAGGAGACTAAGAATTCGATCTAAGCGAGATTTCGAAAGGTTGGCGGATTTCGATGTTTGTTTTAACGGCGCCTGTTGTACATTATTTTTAACCGCCTGAGCATAAGAGATCTGTTGAACATTCGCGATTTTGCAACGCGAAGGAGGAGTTTCGATTGTCGAGTATGGTGTCTGACTCGAGAAAGAAATAGAAGTTTTCCCTTTTTGGGATGAGCCGATCGGTACGGCGGATACGTTAGATTTAGTAGATTTAGAAAAAACCGGATAGAGCGACGGACTATCCTCCTCGTGGAGGGGAGTCATGATTTGCGCGGGCTCGAGTACGATTTCTGGTAACGCGATTTCGACGGCGCGGTCGGATGAATTAATTATTCGAGTTACCGCTTTGCCCCGAATTACTCTGACGAGAGCGTTTCCGAAAAATATACCCGGCGCAAGATCGATACGAGGAATTATACCTTCCGCGAGGTTCGAATTAACTACGCGGACCTTGATACCGATATTTGATCTCGGTGGAATGGAGATACGGTCTCCTGACTTCGGAGAAGCTGCTTTGTCTTGCGTTCGAAGCTTCGATTTCGTTGCTGCATCGCGTTTCAGCGGAGGCGATGATTTACGCGGCGGGCGCGGCGGCGGAGGGGGAATAGATTCCGTGCGCGGCGCTTGTTTACGTTTCGGCGATAGGAGAGGCTTTATTTTCGAGTCCGGTGACGGTTCCTCGAGTGCTTCGATATCGTCTTCGAAAGGAATTCTCTTACCATTCCATTTGATTATTTTATTTGGAAAAGAGATTTCTGCGTCCATACAGAACCCGGAGCCGAGGATCCCGCTTGGTTTAAGGGGGAAATCATCCTCGACCACATTAAAAGGAACGACGCGACCGAAAATGACAAGATTCACCGTCCCTAAGGTTGCGGTTTTGCCATCGGTTACCCCTGTTATTATTACGATCTCGGACTTATCGATTCGCGCGGATGCTTTTAGAGCCGAACGTTTTATAATATTTATTTCCGCCCCAGTGTCCACCATGAAGCGAGTTGGTGAAATTAGAAGATCGGATTTTAGAACTACGTTTGGCGTGCTAGTTTTTCCGGTTATGTTTATCGCGGCGTTTCGTCGATTTCCGCGTTGGAGTTGTTCGCGGCGAGAGGACGGACTTGGTGCGCGGCCTCGCCACCTGTCTCGCGGCGGGTGCGGAGGCCATTGTCGTTTCCCGAATTTTTATTTACCGCGTTGTTGTACTGTCTTTTGCGGCACTCGCCTATTTCGTGCCCCGGGGTCTTGCAATAGCGACAAAATTTGGGCGCGTCCCTGGCTACGATTTGTCTCGGTTGTTCGTACGCGGGGCCTCGAGTAGGAGGCGGTACGTCCCTGGATCGCAAGTAAGCGTCACGGTATTCCTGCGGTCGGTACGGCGATGGCGGTCTGAGCCGACACTCGGTCGCGTAATGTCCGATATTATTACATTTTCGGCAAATAACTTCGGCTGGTTTTTCGCGCGATTCTGATCGCGCGGCACGCGATCTACCTAGTCGGTTGCAATCACGTTCGTGCATTTGATAGAGCTCCCGCGCTCGAGCGAACGTTTCTCGCAATGTACCGAATGAATTTACAGTCATTTGCATTCGAATTTCCGGAATGAGACCGTCTTTAAAACATTGTAATGTGAGCGCGTCTACGTCATCGAGCGATTCCGGTGTGTCTCGTCGAGCAAGCCTTTCGCAATCGATTATGGCGGTTCTAAGATCTTTTACTCGACCGATGTAATCTAGAATGTGCTCGTTCGCGCGCATGAATATATTTGCAAGTTCACCCCGATAATGATGAGCTGATTTTACGGAGCAAAATGTGCTGCGAAGAACGTCCGTTAATTCGAGTATTGTGTAACATGGCTCGTCTTCTAGCGCGGCGTAGGCACGACCCTTGAGTTTTCCCTTAAGCAGGCGTGTGAAAGTTCGCTCGCACCCATTAGGGATAAGCTCATAAGCGCGTTTACACGCTCGGGTAAACTGAAGAATGGGAATGTTCTGACCATCGAATGTCGGCACAGCTTCGAGGGCCTGCTTAAGTGATAGCTCGTCGTGTTGCGAACTATTTGTATTAAAATCGGAGCTCGAATTATGTCCGGAAAGCGGATTTCCCCGAGGAATATCCAGAGAAACGGTATCGTCGCGCGTTAAATCAGGCGTTCTGCGGATAGATTCTATTTCACGACGTAGAATTTCTATTTGCTGGAGCAACGCGGCATTACTAGGATCGGTCGTTTTCGTATTTTTCGCGGAAGTATTTTGTTGCGCGGTACTAGGAAGAGGCTCGGAGATAGCGTCTTGGAAGTCGAGCGTTCTGCTAGTGCGTTTTTCGCGTTCGGAATCGGCCATCGCGGCGGCTCGCTGTGTCTGCTGGCGCGTTTTTGTCGGAGTTCGGGTTGCCATATCTAGTTTCGCGGTTCCTTTCGGCGGAATTTCCGGAGGAAACGCGTGGCTATCCCACCGCTGTCACCAAAAATAACTTTCGTGTCACGTCCCGAGGTGCGGTTGCGCTCGCAACGGTGGCACAAAGTCGTAACCGTTCCCGATAATAACGCGAATTGCGTCCGGACCGGGTTCGTTGGCGTTTCGGACTCGATAAAACGGTAACTAACACTAAACTTACCTTGCGAAGGCTTGATTCCGCTGTCTGAGTTCTCTTTCCAGGTACCTGGAGCGCCTTGGATCCGCAACCGGGATGGCGGCGGCGTACGGCTGGAACGGAGGTACGTCTACGGGAATAAGCGTCCAGGCGGGTTGACTCCGGCTGGCAGGTATCGGCGTTTGGCCCTGACGATTGGCGACTCGTACGGGTCGTGCGGCGAAGGAAACCTCCTTCACAGGAACCAGGACTCGAACGTAGGAAATTGAATATTCTGGTGCATCACCCACGTATTCCCGAGCGAGACGACGAATGAACTCTCTCCTCCCCGCGCGTCGTGTACGCTTTGTCGGAGGTGCAAGGCCCATCGAGAATACTTGAACTTCGGTTGAATACGGCACGGCTAAGCGTTGGTTCGCTCTAGCTTACCGGGATCGACCTGGGCGCAAGATATTCTGTACACGGTAGAAGTGAGGATGGAGCAACTAAGCGCTGGTTCGCTCTAGTCGTCGAGCCTCAAGACTATCGTAGATGAGATATAGAATTAGAATAATCGCGAGCGTACCCGTGGATTAGAATTAAGGAATTGTATTTGAACTCGAATAAAGATACTTTGAATCTGGTAAAAATAAACTATATTCTATGATTTCACTATACTAGATACACTTGACTAAATTCTAAGTTACTGACTAGCGATTACAATGAGAATTAGAAATAGTATAAAGTATCGAATGGACTCCGCTATGGGAGTATGGATAGAGACGAATGCATTAGAGCTAATTGCTCGTTGCGAATGAGCCTATTGCTCGGATCGGAGGTGCATCGTTCGGATGCTGGATTAGAACTCCTCGGTTCGGAGATGAGATACGAACTCTCCAGTTCGGAGATGAGATACCAACTCTCCCGTTCGGAGGTGAGATTGGAACTGACTCTCGGATCTCGCGTCCGCGACCTCCTCGGGTCGCGCGGCGCGCGAGTCGCTGGGCCCTCGCGGTGGGGCGGACGGTCGGAGTAGGGCGGCCGCTCGGCCCTCGTGGTGGGGCGGCCGTTCGGAGTGGGGCGCGGCCCGCGTTAAGCGTGAGCCGCGAGCGTCGAGTGTGCGCGCGAGTGCAACGGAACATAACCGTGCATGAATAAAATACATACATATATTCACTTAAATCTAGGTGTGTGTTGGTGTGTATGTACATAGGTGAGTAGTGTGCTTATTCTAATCCCACATGTACGAGAAGTACGTATAGGGCTTCGTGATTGCTGGGGATTCGACCCAGTACGTGTCGGAGAGCTCCTCGCCCTCGTAATACGGGGTGAAGTCCTCCCCCTCGTGTGTGGAGATCGCGCGTGGGCGCGGCATGCTGCATCCCTCTTCCCTCTCGTACCTTTGTCTCCTTCTGTAGGGACGGCGAGTCGGCGGGTGGCCCGTGTGCAGGGGCTCCGGATACGGATGCTGGGGATGATGAGGTGGACGCCGGAGGGTGGCAGGCGGTACGCCTGACGTTACACATGAAACATAAAAATGAGATGCGATATCGCGTTTTAAGAATCACCTGAACTCTATTGCTACGATACGTAGACATCTGCAAACGCTATTTCCTAGCGAGGAAGTGTCGCATTTACATTCATTTGAATCGTATACGAGGAATGCATAACACTTCGCAATGAATATTATATCTTATCATGAAACATAGATATGAGATGCAATATCTGGTTTTAAGAGGCATTTGAACTCTGTTGCTACGATTCCTAGACATCTGCAGACGCTATTTCCTAGCAAGGAAGTGTCGGATTTACATTCATTTGAAGTGTAGACGAGGAAAGCATGACACTTCGGAAATCATATTATATCTTACCATGAAACATAGAAATGAGATGCGATATCGCGTTTTAAGAAGCATTAGAAATCTAATGCTACGATCCGTAGACATCTGCAGACGCTATTTCCTAGCAAGGAAGTGTCGCATTTACATTCATTTGAATCGTAGACGAGGAATGCATAACACTTCGCAATGTATATTATATCTTATCATGAAACATAGATATGAGATGCGATATTTCGTTTTAAGAAGCATTTGAACTCTACTGCTTCGATACGTAGACATCTGCAATCGCTACTTCCTTGCAAGGAAGTGTCATATTTACATTCATTTGAAGTGTAGACGAGGAATACATAACACTTCGCAAATCATATTACATCTTACCATGAAACATAGAAATGAGATGCGATATCGCGTTTTAAGAAGCATTAGAACTCTATTGCTACGATACCTAGACATCTGCAAACGCTATTTCCAAGCGAGGAAGTATCGCATTCACATTCATTTGAAGTGTATACGAGGAATACATAACACTTCGCAAATCATGTTATATCTTACCATGAAACATAGAAATGAGATGCGATATCGCGTTTTAAGAATCATCTAAACTCTATTGCTACGATACGTAGACATCTGCAAATGCTATTTCCTAGCGAGGAAGTGTCGCATTCACATTCATTTGAAGTGTAGACGAGGAATACATGACACTTCGTAAATCATATTATATCTTACCATGAAACATAGAAACTAGATGCGATATCGTGTTTTAAGAATCATAAGAACTCTATTGCTACGATACGTAGACATCTGCAAACGCTACTTCCTAGCGAGGAAGTGTCGCATTCACATTCCTCTGAAGTGTAGACGAGGAATACGTAACACTTCGCAAATCATATTACATCTTACCATGAAACATAGAAGTGAGATGCGATATCGCGTTTTAAGAAGCATTAGAACTCTATTGCTACGATACCTAGACATCTGCAGACGCTATTTCCTAGCAAGGAAGTGTCGCATTTACATTCATTTGAATCGTAGACGAGGAATGCATAACTCTTCGCAAATCATATTACATCTTACCATGAAACATAGAAATGAGATGCGATATCGCGTTTTAAGAATCATATGAACTCTATTGCTATGATACGTAGACATCTGCAAACGCTATTTCCTAGCGAGGAAGTGCCGCATTCACATTCATTTGATGTGTAGACGAGGAATACATTACACTTCGCAAATCATATTATATCTTACCATGAAACATAGAAATGAGATGCGATATCGCGTTTTAAGAATCATAAGAACTCTATTGCTACGATACGTAGACATCTGCAAACGCTACTTCCTAGCGAGGAAGTGTCGCATTCACATTCCTCTGAAGTGTAGACGAGGAATACGTAACACTTCGCAAATCATATTACATCTTACCATGAAACATAGAAATGAGATGCGATATCGCGTTTTAAGAAGCATTAGAACTCTATTGCTACGATACGTAGACATCCGCAAATGCTATTTCCTAGCGAGGAAGTATCGCATTCACATTCATTTGAAGTGTAGACGAGGAATACATAACACTTCGCAAATCATGTTATATCTTACCATGAAACATAGAAATGAGATGCGATATCGCGTTTTGATAATCATATCAACTCTATTGCTACGATACGTAGACATCTGCAAACGCTATTTCCTAGCGAGGAAGTGTCGCATGCACATTCATTTGAAGTCCAGACGAGGAATACATGACACTTCGCAAATCATATTATATCTTACCATGAAACATAGAAATGAGATGCGATATCGCGTTTTAAGAATCATAAGTACTCTATTGCTACGATACGTAGACATCTGCAAACGCTGTTTCCTTAAATGGAAGTGTCGCATTTACATTCATTTGAATCGTAGACGAGGAATGCATAACACTTCCCAATGTATATTATATCTTATCATGAAACATAGATATGAGATGCAATATCTCGTTTTAAGAAGCATTTGAACACTATTGCTTCGAAACGTAGACATCTGCAATCGCTACTTCCTTGCAAGGAAGTATCGCATTCATTTGAAGTGTAGACGAGGAATACATGACACTGCGCAAATCATATTATATCTTACCATGAAACATAGAAATGTGATGCGATATCGCGTTTTAAGAATCATAAGAACTCTATTGCTACGATACGTAGACATCTGCAAACGCTATTTCCTTGCAAGGAAGTGTCGAATTACATTCATCTGAAGTATAGACGAGGAATGCATGACACTTCGCAAATCATATTACATCTTACCATGAAACATAAAAATGAGATGCGATATCGCGTTTTAAGAATCATCTGAACTCTATTGCTACGATACGTAGACATCTGCAAACGCTATTTCCTAGCGAGGAAGTGTCGCATTTACATTCATTTGAATCGTATACGAGGAATGCATAACACTTCGCAATGAATATTATATCTTATCATGAAACATAGATATGAGATGCAATATCTGGTTTTAAGAAGCATTTGAACTCTGTTGCTACGATTCCTAGACATCTGCAGACGCTATTTCCTAGCAAGGAAGTGTCGGATTTACATTCATTTGAAGTGTAGACGAGGAATGCATGACACTTCGGAAATCATATTATATCTTACCATGAAACATAGAAATGAGATGCGATATCGCGTTTTAAGAAGCATTAGAAATCTAATGCTACGATCCGTAGACATCTGCAGACGCTATTTCCTAGCAAGGAAGTGTCGCATTTACATTCATTTGAATCGTAGACGAGGAATGCATAACACTTCGCAATGTATATTATATCTTATCATGAAACATAGATATGAGATGCGATATTTCGTTTTAAGAAGCATTTGAACTCTACTGCTTCGATACGTAGACATCTGCAATCGCTACTTCCTTGCAAGGAAGTGTCATATTTACATTCATTTGAAGTGTAGACGAGGAATACATAACACTTCGCAAATCATATTACATCTTACCATGAAACATAGAAATGAGATGCGATATCGCGTTTTAAGAAGCATTAGAACTCTATTGCTACGATACCTAGACATCTGCAAACGCTATTTCCAAGCGAGGAAGTATCGCATTCACATTCATTTGAAGTGTATACGAGGAATACATAACACTTCGCAAATCATGTTATATCTTACCATGAAACATAGAAATGAGATGCGATATCGCGTTTTAAGAATCATCTAAACTCTATTGCTACGATACGTAGACATCTGCAAATGCTATTTCCTAGCGAGGAAGTGTCGCATTCACATTCATTTGAAGTGTAGACGAGGAATACATGACACTTCGTAAATCATATTATATCTTACCATGAAACATAGAAACTAGATGCGATATCGCGTTTTAAGAATCATAAGAACTCTATTGCTACGATACGTAGACATCTGCAAACGCTATTTCCTAGCAAGGAAGTGTCGCATTTACATTCATTTGAATCGTAGACGAGGAATGCATAACACTTCGCAATGTATATTATATCTTATCATGAAACATAGATATGAGATGCAATATCTCGTTTTAAGAAGCATTTGAACTCTATTGCTTCGATACGTAGACATCTGCAATCACTACTTCCTTGCAAGGAAGTGTCGCATTTACATTCATTTGAAGTGTAGACGAGGAATACATAACACTTCGCAAATCATATTACATCTTACCATGAAACATAGAAATGAGATGCGATATCGCGTTTAAAGAAGCATTAGAACTCTATTGCTACGATACGTAGACATCTGCAAACGCTATTTCCTTGGAAGGAAGTGTCGCATTTACATTCACTTGAATCGTAGTCGAGGAATGCATAACACTTCGCAATGTATATTATATCTTATCATGAAACATAGATATGAGATGCAATATCTCGTTCTAAGAAGCATTTGAACTCTATTGCTTCGATACGTAGACATCTGCAGTCGCTACCTCCTTTCAAGGAAGTGTCGCATTCACATTCATTTGAAGTGTAGACGAGGAAAACATAACACTTCGCAAATCATATTATATCTTACCATGAAACATAGAAATGAGATGCGATATCGCGTTTTAAGAAACATTAGAAAGCTATTGCTACGATACGTAGACATCTGCAAACGCTATTTAGTAGCGAGGAAGTATCGCATTCACATTCATTTGAAGTGTAGACGAGGAATACATAACACTTCGCAAATCATGTTATATCTTACCATGAAACATAGAAATGAGATGCGATATCGCGTTCTAGGAATCATATGAACTCTATTGCTACGATACGTAGACATCTGCAAACGCTATTTCCTAGCGAGGAAGTGTCGCATTCACATTCATTTGAAGTGTAGACGAGGAATACATGACGCTTCGCAAATCATATTATATCTTACCATGAAACATAGAAATGAGATGCGATATCACGTTTTAAGTATCATAAGAACTCTATTGCTACGATACGTAGACATCTGCAAACGCTATTTCCTTGCAAGGAAGTGTCGCATTTACATTCACTTGAATCGTAGTCGAGGAATGCATAACACTTCGCAATGTATATTATATCTTATCATGAAACATAGATATGAGATGCAATATCTCGTTCTAAGAAGCATTTGAATTCTATTGCTTCGATACGTAGACATCTGCAATCGCTACCTCCTTTCAAGGAAGTGTCGCATTTACATTCATTTGAAGTGTAGACGAGGAATACATAACACTTCGCAAATCATATTACATCTTACCATGAAACACAGAAATGAGATGCGATATCGCGTTTTACGAATCATCTGAACTCTATTGCTACGATACGTAGACATCTGCAAACGCTATTTCCTTGCAAGGAAGTGTCGCATTTACATTCACTTGAATCGTAGTCGAGGAATGCATAACACTTCGCAATGTATATTATATCTTATCATGAAACATAGATATGAGATGCAATATCTCGTTTTAAGAAGCATTTGAACTCTATTGCTTCGATACGTAGACATCTGCAATCGCTACTTCCTTGCAAGGAAGTGTCGCATTTACATTCATTTGAAATGTAGACGAGGAATACATAACACTTCGCAAATCATATTACATCTTACCATGAAACATAGAAATGAGATGCGATATCGCGTTTAAAGAAGCATTAGAACTCTATTGCTACGATACGTAGACATCTGCAAACGCTATTTCCTTGGAAGGAAGTGTCGCATTTACATTCACTTGAATCGTAGTCGAGGAATGCATAACACTTCGCAATGTATATTATATCTTATCATGAAACATAGATATGAGATGCAATATCTCGTTCTAAGAAGCATTTGAACTCTATTGCTTCGATACGTAGACATCTGCAGTCGCTACCTCCTTTCAAGGAAGTGTCGCATTCACATTCATTTGAAGTGTAGACGAGGAATACATAACACTTCGCAAATCATATTATATCTTACCATGAAACATAGAAATGAGATGCGATATCGCGTTTTAAGAAACATTAGAAAGCTATTGCTACGATACGTAGACATCTGCAAACGCTATTTAGTAGCGAGGAAGTATCGCATTCACATTCATTTGAAGTGTAGACGAGGAATACATAACACTTCGCAAATCATGTTATATCTTACCATGAAACATAGAAATGAGATGCGATATCGCGTTCTAGGAATCATATGAACTCTATTGCTACGATACGTAGACATCTGCAAACGCTATTTCCTAGCGAGGAAGTGTCGCATTCACATTCATTTGAAGTGTAGACGAGGAATACATGACGCTTCGCAAATCATATTATATCTTACCATGAAACATAGAAATGAGATGCGATATCACGTTTTAAGTATCATAAGAACTCTATTGCTACGATACGTAGACATCTGCAAACGCTATTTCCTTGCAAGGAAGTGTCGCATTTACATTCACTTGAATCGTAGTCGAGGAATGCATAACACTTCGCAATGTATATTATATCTTATCATGAAACATAGATATGAGATGCAATATCTCGTTCTAAGAAGCATTTGAATTCTATTGCTTCGATACGTAGACATCTGCAATCGCTACCTCCTTTCAAGGAAGTGTCGCATTTACATTCATTTGAAGTGTAGACGAGGAATACATAACACTTCGCAAATCATATTACATCTTACCATGAAACACAGAAATGAGATGCGATATCGCGTTTTACGAATCATCTGAACTCTATTGCTACGATACGTAGACATCTGCAAACGCTATTTCCTTGCAAGGAAGTGTCGCATTTACATTCACTTGAATCGTAGTCGAGGAATGCATAACACTTCGCAATGTATATTATATCTTATCATGAAACATAGATATGAGATGCAATATCTCGTTTTAAGAAGCATTTGAACTCTATTGCTTCGATACGTAGACATCTGCAATCGCTACTTCCTTGCAAGGAAGTGTCGCATTTACATTCATTTGAAATGTAGACGAGGAATACATAACACTTCGCAAATCATATTACATCTTACCATGAAACATAGAAATGAGATGCGATATCGCGTTTTAAGAATCATCTGAACTCTATTGCTACGATACGTAGACATCTGCAATCGCTACTTCCTTGCAAGGAAGTGTCGCATTTACATTCATTTGAAATGTAGACGAGGAATACATAACACTTCGCAAATCATATTACATCTTACCATGAAACATAGAAATGAGATGCGATATCGCGTTTTAAGCAGCATTAGAAAGCTATTGCTATGATACGTAGACATCTGCAAACGCTATTTAGTAGCGAGGAAGTATCGCATTCACATTCACTTGAAGTGTAGACGAGGAATACATGACACTTCGCAAATCATATTATATCTTACCATGAAACATAGAATTGAGATGCGTTATCGCGTTTTAAGAATCATATGAACTCCATTGCTACGATACGCAGACATCTGCAAACGCTATTTCCTTGCAAGGAAGTGTCGCATTTACATTCATTTGAATCGTAGACGAGGAATGCATAACACTTTGCAATGTATATTATATCTTATCATGAAACATAGATATGAGATGCAATATCTCGTTTTAAGAAGCATTTGAACTATATTGCTTCGATACGTAGACATCTGCAATCGCTATTTCCTTACAAGGAAGTGTCGCATTTACATTCATTTGAAGTGTAGACGAGGAATACATGACACTTCGCAAATCATATTATATCTTACCATGAAACATAGAAATGAGATGTGATATCGCGTTTTAAGAATCATAAGAACCCTATTGCTACGATACGTAGACATCTGCAAACGCTATTTCCTTGCAAGGAAGTGTCGCCTTCACATTCATTTGAAGTGTAGACGAGGAATACATGACACTTCGCAAATCATATTATATCTTACCATGAAACATAGAAATGAGATGCGATATCGCGTTTTAAGAAGCATTAGAAAGCTATTGCTACGATACGTAGACATCTGCAAACGCTATTTAGTAGCGAGGAAGTATCGCATTCACATTCACTTGAAGTGTAGACGAGGAATACATGACACTTCGCAAATCATATTATATCTTACCATGAAACATAGAAATGAGATGCGATATCGCGTTTTAAGAATCATATGAACTCTATTGCTACGATACGTAGCCATCTGCAAACGCTATTTCCTTGCAAGGAAGTGTCGCATTTACATTCATTTGAATCGTAGACGAGGAATGCATAACACTTCGCAATGTATATTATATCTTATCATGAAACATAGATATGAGATGCAATATTTCGTTTTAAGAAGCATTTGAACTCTACTGCTTCGATACGTAGACATCTGCAATCGCTACTTCCTTGCAAGGAAGTGTCATATTTACATTCATTTGAAGTGTAGACGAGGAATACATAACACTTCGCAAATCATATTACATCTTACCATGAAACATAGAAATGAGATGCGATATCGCGTTTTAAGAAGCATTAGAACTCTATTGCTACGATACCTAGACATTTGCAGACGCTATATCCTAGCAAGGAAGTGTCGCATTTACATTCATTTGAAGTGTAGACGAGTAATACATGACACTTCGCAAATCATATTATATCTTACCATGAAACATAGAAATGAGATGCGATATCGCGTTTTAAGAAGCATTAGAAAGCTATTGCTACGATACGTAGACATCTGCAGACGCTATTTCCAAGCGAGGAAGTATCGCATTCACATTCATTTGAAGTATAGACGAGGAATACATGACACTTCGCAAATCATATTATATCTTACCATGAAACATAGAAATGAGATGCGATATCGCGTTTTAAGAATCATAAGAACTCTATTGCTACGATACGTTGACATCTGCAAACGCTATTTCCTTGCAAGGAAGTGTCTCATTTACATTCATTTGAAGTGCAGACAAGGAATACATAACACTTCGCAAATCA
This sequence comes from Xylocopa sonorina, assembly GCF_050948175.1. Classification (NCBI taxonomy): domain Eukaryota; kingdom Metazoa; phylum Arthropoda; class Insecta; order Hymenoptera; family Apidae; genus Xylocopa; species Xylocopa sonorina. The sequence goes on from NW_027490166.1 coordinate 1,081,841, forward strand.
TATTATATCTTACCATGAAACATAGAAATGAGATGCGATATCGCGTTTTAAGAAGCATTAGAACTCTATTGCTTTGATAGGTAAACATCTGCAAACGCTATTTCCTTGCAAGGAAGTGTTGCATTTACATTCATTTGAAGTGTAGACGAGGAATACATGACACTTCGCAAATCATATTATATCTTACCATGAAACATAGAAATGAGATGCGATATCGCGTTTTAAGAAGCATTAGAAATCTATTGCTACGATACGTAGACATCTGCAAACGCTATTTCCTAGCGAGGAAGTGTCGCATTTACATTCATTTGAAGTGTAGACGAGGAATACATGACACTTCGCAATGTATATTATGTCACGTCCCGAGGTGCGGTTGCGCTCGCAACGGTGGCACAAAGTCGTAACCGTTCCCGAAAATAACGCGAATTGCGTCCGGACCGGGTTCGTTGGCGTTTCGGACTCGATAAAACGGTAATTAACACTAAACTTACCTTGCGAAGGCTTGATTCCGCTGTCTGATTTCTCTTTCTAGGTACCTGGAGCGCCTTGGATCCGCAACCGGGATGGCGGCGGCGTACGGCTGGAACGGAGGTACGGGTCGTGCGGCGAAGGAAACCTCCTTCACAGGTACCAGGACTCGAACGCAGGAAATTGAATATTCTGGTGCATCACCCACGTATTCCCGAGCGAGACGACGAATAAACTCTCTCCTCCCCGCGCGTCGTGTACGCTTTGTCGGAGGTGCAAGGCTCGTCGAGAATACTTGAACTTCGGTCGAGTACGGCGCGGCTAAGCGTTGGTTCGCTCTAGCTTACCGGGATCAACCTGGGCGCAAGATATTCTGTATACGGTAGAAGTGAGGATGGAGCAACTAAGCGCTGGTTCGCTCTAGTCGTCGAGCCTCAAGACTATCGCAGATGAGATATAGAAATAGAATAATCGCGAGCGTACCCGTGGAGTAGAATTAAGGAATTGTATTTGAACTCGAATAAAGATACTTTGGATCTGGTAAAAATAAACTATATTCTATGATTTCACTATACTAAATACACTTGACTAAGTTCTAAGTTACTGACTAGCGATTACAATGAGAATTAGAAATAGTATAAAGTATCGAATGGACTCCGCTATGGGAGTATGGATAGAGACGAATGCATTAGAGCTAATTGCTCGTTGCGAATGAGCCTATTGCTCGGATCGGAGGTGCATCGTTCGGATGCTGGATTAGAACTCCTCGGTTCGGAGATGAGATGCGAACTCTCCAGTTCGGAGATGAGATACCAACTCTCCCGTTCGGAGGTGAGATTGGAACTGACTCTCGGATCTCGCGTCCGCGACCTCCTCGGGTCGCGCGGCGCGCGAGTCGCTGGGCCCTCGCGGTGGGGCGGACGGTCGGAGTAGGGCGGCCGCTCGGCCCTCGTGGTGGGGCGGCCGTTCGGAGTGGGGCGCGGCCCGCGTTAAGCGTGAGCCGCGAGCGTCGAGTGTGCGCGCGAGTGCACGGAACATAACCGTGCATGAGTAAAATATATACATATATTTACTTAAATCTAGGTGTGTGTTGGTGTGTATGTACATATATGAGTAGTGTGCTTATTCTAATCCCACATGTACGAGAAGTACGTATAGGGCTTCGTGATCGCTGGGGATTCGACCCAGTATGTGTCGGAGAGCTCCTCGCCCTCGTAATACGGGGTGAAGTCCTCCCCCTCGTGTGTGGAGATCGCGCGTGGGCGCGGCATGCTGCATCCCTCTTCCCTCTCGTACCTTTGTCTCCTTCTGTAGGGACGGCGAGTCGGCGGGTGGCCCGTGTGCAGGGGCTCCGGATACGGATGCTGGGGATGATGAGGTGGACGCCGGAGGGTGGCAGGCGGTACGCCTGACGTTACACCACCCCCCTTGGAAAAAGAATCTCGGCCATGCCGAGATCTCTTGTCTGTTGGGTAGATTTCGGGATGCTGGATCCTTCTCTTGGTCCTGTCGGCTGGATGCTGCGGAATCTGAGGTTTTTCGCCTGGTTGATCCTGGCGATAACGTTTGGAGATTGGACCGTGACTGCGGGCTTCCTTCGGATTGCAGGCACTTTCGTCGCTTTCACTTTCAGCGTTCGTTTGAATGTCACTGCTCTCACTGACTTCATTTTCAGTTTTTCGCACTTTTCTTTCACTAGCATCCACACTCTGCATACTATGCATTCGTTTACAAATTTTGATTTTGTTCGTATGAACAATTTTATGGCGCCCTTTTACATTCAGCTTAACATTACAATTGCCCAAAATTTCGAGGATACGGTACGGTCCAGAATACTGTGCCTGGAACTTATGTTTGTTCGGCTCTTTTAAAAGATAGACCCATTGGCCTACCTCGAAGTTTTGGACATTGAGATTTCGGTCATAATAATATTTAGAACGGCGTTTCGCATTGTCTAGATTGGCTTTAGCCAAATCCTGAGATTTCGAGATTTTCTCCTGAAGTTGTATAAGATAGTCGCTATAGGTTTCGTTATCAGAGCTGTCCTGAAAAGGAGTGGCTGACGGCGTCCTAGCTATCCTGCCGAACACTAGTTCGTGTGGGGTGTATAATGTACCCTCGTGCACACTGGTGTTGTATGAAAACATTGCGTACGGTAACCAATTCACCCAATCGTTACTCGACTCTATGTAATGCTTCAGATATTCGGCCAGGACGTGGTGAGATCGTTCAACGGACCCGTTTGTCTGTGGATGGAACGCAGTGGACTTGTATTGCTTAATACGGAATTTGATTGCTATGGCTTTAATCAAGCTATTTATAAAGTTCGAACCTTGGTCCGTGAGTATGCCTTTCGGGCATCCGAACTTACAAATGAATTCTTTTATTAGAGCATCGGCAATGTCTACTGCGGTGGTGGTTTTGAGAGGAACTGCGACTGAGTATTTAGTGAGGAGATCTTGGATCGTGAGGATACTGGTATAACCGTCGGAAGTTTCGGGAAGAGGACCCATTACGTCCATTGAAATCTTATCGAATGCCCTGCCAGGGGTGTCGGTTAAAGTGAGAGGCTGTCTGGTCTTTACCCGGACCAGTTTCTCTGTCTGACAACTTTTACATTTGCCAATATATTCTTGTATTTGTGTTTTCATGTTTGGCCAAAAGTATTGTTGTCTGATGCGAGAATAAGTTTTATTAACCCCTTTGTGACCTCCCACAGGGGAGTCGTGGTTTTCTCTTATTATTTTCAGTCGCTCTTCGACCGAAGGGGTTTTAATGAGGCCCTGGCAGACCGTAATCTGGACAGTTGTTTCGTAGAACAGGTCCTGAAGGATTTTCTGGATTCGGGACCAGGATACGGAGTCTAGATAGGTTTGTGCGATACTAAATGTTTGTAATTGTAATTCGTTTACAACGTCGCACAAGGATCTAAATGTTTCTATTACGGTCTGGAAATTGATTGATCTGGTGGAATGTTCGATGATTGGAAGCTGGATTTGGAATTCGTTTCCGATTTGTATGACTTTGGCTTTGGTAAGAACGTGATTTTTGTTTGGAAGGAATTTTTCAGCGTTCGCTAGATCTTTGGCGCCCGTGTCATAGGGGTGCCCAGATTGCGTGACGAAGACAACTACATTGTCTCGTCGCGTTGATAATGCGTCACGGCTGAAATTAAATAGGGGTTCGCGTCGGAAAAATTCATTTGGAGCAGGAGTATAGAAGTCGGTGCTGTCGCTGGCGACTTGCGGAGGTGGTGCTGTGTTGGTACGGAAGGACGTGCCTGGAGTCGGTAATTCAGGTTCTGATGTTACCGGAGTAGGAGGAGGCGCTAGTGTGGTATACTTTTTACGGGTTTCCGGAGGCACATCGAAGATGTCGTCCTCCGAGTTTTCTGAATACGAGAGCGGAAAAATTTGAGCGGGATTCCGCGACAATGCGTCCGCATTAAGGTTCGTTTTTCCACTTTTATAGACCATCTCGTAGTCAAATTCCGCTAACTTAAGCCTCCACCGTACGAGTCTACTTGACGGGTCCTTGACCGAATTCATCCACACTAACGGTCGATGGTCGGTAACGAGTTTGAATTGATTACCGTATATGTATGGACGAAAGTAATGGACGGCGTAGACAATCGCCAGACACTCCTTCTCGATCGTGGAGTAGTTTTTCTCCGCAGCGTTTAACAGTCGCGACGTGTACGCGATTGGCAAGTCGCGGCCTATTGGTCCTTGACTCAAGATAGCACCAATAGCTTCGGCGGACGCGTCGGTCGTTATCACGAATGGTTGTTTGAAGTTGGGGTACTGCAAGATAGGCGCTTCGCATAGGCAATCTCGGAGTTTGACGAATGAATTCTCTTGCTCGTTACGCCATACAAAGGGCGCGTCTTTTTTTAACAAATTTGTAAGTGGCTTAGCAATATTAGAAAAATTTGCGATGAACCGCCTGTAGTATCCCGCGAGCCCGAGGAATTGTTTGATCTGTTTCGCGTTGCGCGGGCGCGGAAAATTTTTGACGGCGCTAATTTTCGCAGGGTCAGGTTTTACACCGTGCTCACTGATAATATGACCCAAATAGCTTACTTCTCTCCTCAAGAATTCGCACTTATCCGGCTGCAATACTAAATTAGCTTCTTTGAGCCGTTGAGTTAATTTATCGAATTTAAGTCGATGTTCTTGAAGAGAGCTAGCGTAGATAACAATGTCGTCCAAATAGACGAAAATTTCGTTCCCTTGGAGACCGGACAGGACATTGTCCATAAGTCGTTGGAACGTCGCTGGCGCATTTTTTAATCCGAATGGCATTCTTTTAAATTCATAATGCCCGTGAGGCGTCGAAAAAGCGGTTTTGGGAGCATCGGCGGGCTCCATTGGGATCTGGTGAAATCCGCTCGCGAGATCGAATGTACTAAAATACTTCGCGCTCCCGAGCTGATCAAGTATCTCGGTAATGCAAGGGAGGGGATAGGCATCGGCGACAGATTTCTCATTGAGTGCGCGGTAGTCGATGACGACGCGCCATTGCTTGTTGCCCAAGGAGTCCGGTTTCTTTGGGACAACCCACAATGGCGAATTATATGGTGATTTTGACGGAGAGATGACACCATTTTGTAAAAATTTGTCGACTTGTCGTCGAATCTCCTCCTTATGAGCTGGTGGGAAACGGTATTGTTTCACATTGACGGGGCGGTCGTCGACGGTTGGAATCTTGTGCGTGGTTGCTGACGTATGCCCTAATTTATCCCCCTCAATGTGAAAAAGCTCCTGCGTGCTTTGAACGAGACGGACGACGTGCTCTCTTTCCTCTGCGTTGAGGTGGTCGAGACGGAGGAGACTAAGAATTCGATCTAAGCGAGATTTCGAAAGGTTGGCGGATTTCGATGTTTGTTTTAACGGCGCCTGTTGTACATTATTTTTAACCGCCTGAGCATAAGAGATCTGTTGAACATTCGCGATTTTGCAACGCGAAGGAGGAGTTTCGATTGTCGAGTATGGTGTCTGACTCGAGAAAGAAATAGAAGTTTTCCCTTTTTGGGATGAGCCGATCGGTACGGCGGATACGTTAGATTTAGTAGATTTAGAAAAAACCGGATAGAGCGACGGACTATCCTCCTCGTGGAGGGGAGTCATGATTTGCGCGGGCTCGAGTATGATCTCTGGTAACGCGATTTCGACGGCGCGGTCGGATGAATTAATTATTCGAGTTACCGCTTTGCCCCGAATTACTCTGACGAGAGCGTTTCCGAAAAATATGCCCGGCGCAAGATCGATACGAGGAATTATACCTTCCGCGAGATTCGAATTAACTACGCGGACCTTGATACCGATATTTGATCTCGGCGGAATGGAGATACGGTCTCCTGACTTCGGAGAAGCTGCTTTGTCTTGCGTTCGAAGCTTCGATTTCGTTGTTGCATCGCGTTTCAGCGGAGGCGATGATTTACGCGGCGGGCGCGGCGGCGGAGGGGGAATAGATTCCGTGCGCGGCGCTTGTTTACGTTTCGGCGATAGGAGAGGCTTTATTTTCGAGTCCGGTGACGGTTCCTCGAGTGCTTCGATATCGTCTTCGAAAGGAATTCTCTTACCATTCCATTTGATTATTTTATTTGGAAAAGAGATTTCTGCGTCCATACAGAACCCGGAGCCGAGGATCCCGCTTGGTTTAAGGGGAAAATCATCCTCGACCACATTAAAAGGAACGACGCGACCGAAAATGACAAGATTCACCGTCCCTAAGGTTGCGGTTTTGCCATCGGTTACCCCTGTTATTATGACGATCTCGGACTTATCGATTCGCGCGGATGCTTTTAGAGCCGAACGTTTTATAATATTTATTTCCGCCCCAGTGTCCACCATGAAGCGAGTTGGTGAAATTAGAAGATCGGATTTTAAAATTACGTTTGGCGTGCTAGTTTTTCCGGTTATGTTTATCGCGGCGTTTCGTCGATTTCCGCGTTGGAGTTGTTCGCGGCGAGAGGACGGACTTGGTGCGCGGCCTCGCCACCTGTCTCGCGGCGGGTGCGGAGGCCATTGTCGTTTCCCGAATTTTTATTTACCGCGTTGTTGTACTGCCTTTTGCGGCACTCGCCTATTTCGTGCCCCGGGGTCTTGCAATAGCGACAAAATTTGGGCGCGTCCCTGGCTACGATTTGTCTTGGTTGTTCGTACGCGGGGCCTCGAGTAGGAGGCGGTACGTCCCTGGATCGCAAGTAAGCGTCACGGTATTCCTGCGGTCGGTACGGCGATGGCGGTCTGAGCCGACACTCGGTCGCGTAATGTCCGATATTATTACATTTTCGGCAAATAACTTCGGCTGGTTTTTCGCGCGATTCTGGTCGCGCGACACGCGATCTACCTAGTCGGTTGCAATCACGTTCGTGCATTTGGTAAAGCTCTCGCGCTCGAGCGAACGTTTCTCGCAATGTGCCGAATGAATTTATCGTCATTTGCATTCGAATTTCCGGAATGAGACCGTCTTTAAAACATTGTAATGTGAGCGCGTCTACGTCATCGAGCGATTCCGGTGTGTCTCGTCGAGCAAGCCTCTCGCAATCAATTATAGCGGTTCTAAGATCTTTTACTCGACCGATGTAATCTAGAATGTGCTCGTTCGCGCGCATAAATATATTAGCAAGTTCACCCCGATAATGATGAGCTGATTTTACGGAGCAAAAAGTGCTGCGAAGAACGTCCGTTAATTCGAGTATTGTGTAACACGGCTCGTCTTCTAGCGCGGCGTAGGCACGACCCTTGAGTTTTCCCTTAAGCAGGCGTGTGAAAGTTCGCTCGCACCCATTAGGGATAAGCTCATAAGCGCGTTTACACGCTCGGGTAAACTGAAGAATTGGAATGTTCTGACCATCGAATGTCGGCACGGCTTCGAGGGCCTGCTTAAGCGATAGCTCGTCGTGTTGCGAACTATTTGTATTAAAATCGGAGCTCGAATTATGTCCGGAAAGCGGATTTCCCCGAGGAATATCCAGAGAAACGGTATCGTCGCGCGTTAAATCAGGCGTTCTGCGGATAGATTCTATTTCACGACGTAGAATTTCTATTTGCTGGAGCAACGCGGCATTACTAGGATCGGTCGTTTTCGTATTTTTCGCGGAAGTATTTTGTTGCGCGGTACTAGGAAGAGGCTCGGAGATAGCGTCTTGGAAGTCGAGCGTTCTGCTAGTGCGTTTTTCGCGTTCGGAATCGGCCATCGCGGCGGCTCGCTGTGTCTGCTGGCGCGTTTTTGTCGGAGTCCGGGTTGCCATATCTAGTTTCGCGGTTCCTTTCGGCGGAATTTCCGGAGGAAACGCGTGGCTATCCCACCGCTGTCACCAAAAATAACTTTCGTGTCACGTCCCGAGGTGCGGTTGCGCTCGCAACGGTGGCACAAAGTCGTAACCGTTCCCGAAAATAACGCGAATTGCGTCCGGACCGGGTTCGTTGGCGTTTCGGACTCGATAAAACGGTAATTAACACTAAACTTACCTTGCGAAGGCTTGATTCCGCTGTCTGATTTCTCTTTCTAGGTACCTGGAGCGCCTTGGATCCGCAACCGGGATGGCGGCGGCGTACGGCTGGAACGGAGGTACGGGTCGTGCGGCGAAGGAAACCTCCTTCACAGGTACCAGGACTCGAACGCAGGAAATTGAATATTCTGGTGCATCACCCACGTATTCCCGAGCGAGACGACGAATAAACTCTCTCCTCCCCGCGCGTCGTGTACGCTTTGTCGGAGGTGCAAGGCTCGTCGAGAATACTTGAACTTCGGTCGAGTACGGCGCGGCTAAGCGTTGGTTCGCTCTAGCTTACCGGGATCAACCTGGGCGCAAGATATTCTGTATACGGTAGAAGTGAGGATGGAGCAACTAAGCGCTGGTTCGCTCTAGTCGTCGAGCCTCAAGACTATCGCAGATGAGATATAGAAATAGAATAATCGCGAGCGTACCCGTGGAGTAGAATTAAGGAATTGTATTTGAACTCGAATAAAGATACTTTGGATCTGGTAAAAATAAACTATATTCTATGATTTCACTATACTAAATACACTTGACTAAGTTCTAAGTTACTGACTAGCGATTACAATGAGAATTAGAAATAGTATAAAGTATCGAATGGACTCCGCTATGGGAGTATGGATAGAGACGAATGCATTAGAGCTAATTGCTCGTTGCGAATGAGCCTATTGCTCGGATCGGAGGTGCATCGTTCGGATGCTGGATTAGAACTCCTCGGTTCGGAGATGAGATGCGAACTCTCCAGTTCGGAGATGAGATACCAACTCTCCCGTTCGGAGGTGAGATTGGAACTGACTCTCGGATCTCGCGTCCGCGACCTCCTCGGGTCGCGCGGCGCGCGAGTCGCTGGGCCCTCGCGGTGGGGCGGACGGTCGGAGTAGGGCGGCCGCTCGGCCCTCGTGGTGGGGCGGCCGTTCGGAGTGAGGCGCGGCCCGCGTTAAGCGTGAGCCGCGAGCGTCGAGTGTGCGCGCGAGTGCACGGAACATAACCGTGCATGAGTAAAATATATACATATATTTACTTAAATCTAGGTGTGTGTTGGTGTGTATGTACATATATGAGTAGTGTGCTTATTCTAATCCCACATGTACGAGAAGTACGTATAGGGCTTCGTGATCGCTGGGGATTCGACCCAGTATGTGTCGGAGAGCTCCTCGCCCTCGTAATACGGGGTGAAGTCCTCCCCCTCGTGTGTGGAGATCGCGCGTGGGCGCGGCATGCTGCATCCCTCTTCCCTCTCGTACCTTTGTCTCCTTCTGTAGGGACGGCGAGTCGGCGGGTGGCCCGTGTGCAGGGGCTCCGGATACGGATGCTGGGGATGATGAGGTGGACGCCGGAGGGTGGCAGGCGGTACGCCTGACGTTACAATTATATCTTATCATGAAACATAGATATGAGATGCGATATCGCGTTTTAAGAAGAATTAGAACTCTATTGCTTTGATAGGTAAACATCTGCAAACGCTATTTCCTTGCAAGGAAGTGTTGCATTTACATTCATTTGAAGTGTAGACGAGGAATACATGACACTTCGCAAATCATATTATATCTTACCATGAAACATAGAAATGAGATGCGATATCGCGTTTTAAGAATCATAAGAACTCTATTGCTACGATACGTTGACATCTGCAAACGCTATTTCCTTGCAAGGAAGTGTCTCATTTACATTCATTTGAAGTGCAGACAAGGAATACATAACACTTCGCAAATCATATTATATCTTACCATGAAACATAGAAATGAGATGCGATATCGCGTTTTAAGAAGCATTAGAACACTATTGCTACGATACCTAGACATCTGCAGACGCTATTTCCTAGCAAGGAAGTGTCGCATTTACATTCATTTGAAGTGTAGACGAGGAATACATGACACTTCGCAAATCGTATTATATCTTACCATGAAACATAGAAATGAGATGCGATATCGCGTTTTAAGAATCATATGAACTCTATTGCTACGATACCTAGACATTTGCAGACGCTATATCCTAGCAAGGAAGTGTCGCATTTACATTCATTTGAAGTGTAGACGAGTAATACATGACACTTCGCAAATCATATTATATCTTACCATGAAACATAGAAATGAGATGCGATATCGCGTTTTAAGAAGCATTAGAAAGCTATTGCTACGATACGTAGACATCTGCAGACGCTATTTCCAAGCGAGGAAGTATCGCATTCACATTCATTTGAAGTATAGACGAGGAATACATGACACTTCGCAAATCATATTATATCTTACCATGAAACACAGAAATGAGATGCGATATCGCGTTTTAAGAAGCATTAGAAATCTATTGCTACGATACGTAGACATCTGCAAACGCTATTTCCTAGCGAGGAAGTGTTGTAACGTCAGGCGTACCGCCTGCCACCCTCCGGCGTCCACCTCATCATCCCCAGCATCCGTATCCGGAGCCCCTGCACACGGGCCACCCGCCGACTCGCCGTCCCTACAGAAGGAGACAAAGGTACGAGAGGGAAGAGGGATGCAGCATGCCGCGCCCACGCGCGATCTCCACACACGAGGGGGAGGACTTCACCCCGTATTACGAGGGCGAGGAGCTCTCCGACACGTACTGGGTCGAATCCCCAGCAATCACGAAGCCCTATACGTACTTCTCGTACATGTGGGATTAGAATAAGCACACTACTCACCTATGTACATACACACCAACACACACCTAGATTTAAGTGAATATATGTATATATTTTATTCATGCACGGTTATGTTCCGTGCACTCGCGCGCACACTCGACGCTCGCGGCTCACGCTTAACGCGGGCCGCGCCCCACTCCGAACGGCCGCCCCACCACGAGGGCCGAGCGGCCGCCCTACTCCGACCGTCCGCCCCACCGCGAGGGCCCAGCGACTCGCGCGCCGCGCGACCCGAGGAGGTCGCGGACGCGAGATCCGAGAGTCAGTTCGCGTCTCATCTCCGAACCGGAGAGTTCCCAACTCATCTCCGAACTGGAGAGTTCCAATCTCATCTCCGAACTGGAGAGTTCTAATCCAGCATCCGAACGATGCACTTCCGATCCGAGCAATAGGCTCATTCGCAACGAGCAATTAGCTCTAATGCATTCGTCTCTATCCATACTCCCATAGCGGAGTCCATTCGATACTTTATACTATTTCTAATTCTCATTGTAATCGCTAGTCAGTAACTTAGAACTTAGTCAAGTGTATTTAGTATAGTGAAATCATAGAATATAGTTTATTTTTACCAGATTCAAAGTATCTTTATTCGAGTCCAAATACAATTCCTTAATTCTACTCCACGGGTACGCTCGCGATTATTCTATTTCTATATCTCATCTGCGATAGTCTTGAGGCTCGACGACTAGAGCGAACCAGCGCTTAGTTGCTCCATCCTCACTTCTACCGTATACAGAATATCTTGCGCCCAGGTTGATCCCGGTAAGCTAGAGCGAACCAACGCTTAGCCGCGCCGTACTCGACCGAAGTTCAAGTATTCTCGACGAGCCTTGCACCTCCGACAAAGCGTACACGACGCGCGGGGAGGAGAGAGTTTATTCGTCGTCTCGCTCGGGAATACGTGGGTGATGCACCAGAATATTCAATTTCCTGCGTTCGAGTCCTGGTTCCTGTGAAGGAGGTTTCCTTCGCCGCACGACCCGTACCTCCGTTCCAGCCGTACGCCGCCGCCATCCCGGTTGCGGATCCAAGGCGTTCCAGGTACCTGGAAAGAGAAATCAGACAGCGGAATCAAGCCTTCGCAAGGTAAGTTAGTGTTAGTTACCGTTTTATCGAGTCCGAAACGCCAACGAACCCGGTCCGGACGCAATTCGCGTTATTTTCGGGAACGGTTACGACTTTGTGCCACCGTTGCGAGCGCAACCGCACCTCGGGACGTGACACGAAAGTTATTTTTGGTGACAGCGGTGGGATAGCCACGCGTTTCCTCCGGAAATTCCGCCGAAAGGAACCGCGAAACTAGATATGGCATCCCGGACTCCGACAAAAACGCGCCATCAGACACAGCGAGCCGCCGCGATGGCCGATTCTGAACGCGAAAAACGCATTAGCAGAACGCTCGACTTCCAAGACGCTATCGCCGAGCCTCTTTCTAGTACCGCGCAACAAAATACTTCCGCGAAAAATACGAAAGCGACCGATCCGAGTAATGCCGCGTTGCTCCAACAAATAGAAATTTTACGTCGAGAATTAGAATCTATTCGCAGAACGCCTGATTTAACGCGCGACGATACCGTTTCGCTGGATATTCCTCGGGGAAATCCGCTTTCCGGACATAATTCGAGCTCCGATTTTAATACAAATAGTTCGCAACACGACGAGCTATCGCTTAAGCAGGCCCTCGAAGCCGTGCCGACATTCGATGGTCAGAACATTCCAATTCTTCAGTTTACCCGAGCGTGTAAACGCGCTTATGAGCTTATCCCTAATGGGTGCGAGCGAACTTTCACACGCCTGCTTAAGGGAAAACTCAAGGGTCGTGCCTACGCCGCGCTAGAAGACGAGCCGTGTTACACAATACTCGAATTAACGGACGTTCTTCGCAGCACTTTTTGCTCCGTAAAATCAGCTCATCATTATCGGGGTGAACTTGCTAATATATTTATGCGCGCGAACGAGCACATTCTAGATTACATCGGTCGAGTAAAAGATCTTAGAACCGCTATAATTGATTGCGAGAGGCTTGCTCGACGAGACACACCGGAATCGCTCGATGACGTAGACGCGCTCACCCTACAATGTTTTAAAGACGGTCTCATTCCGGAAATTCGAATGCAAATGACTGTAAATTCATTCGGTACATTGCGAGAAACGTTCGCTCGAGCGCGGGAGCTCTACCAAATGCACGAACGTGATTGCAACCGACTAGGTAGATCGCGTGCCGCGCGACCAGAATCGCGCGAAAAACCAGCCGAAATTATTTGCCGAAAATGCAATAATATCGGACATTACGCGACCGAGTGTCGATTCAGACCGCCATCGCCGTACCGACCGCAGGAATACTTGCGATCCAGGGACGTACCGCCTCCTACTCGAGGCCCCGCGTACGAACAACCGAGACAAATCGTAGCCAGGGACGCGCCCAAATTTTGTCGCTATTGCAAGACCCCGGGGCATGAAATAGGCGAGTGCCGCAAAAGGCAGTACAACAACGCGGTAAATAAAAATTCGGGAAACGACAATGGCCTCCGCACCCGCCGCGAGACAGGTGGCGAGGCCGCGCACCAAGTCCGTCCTCTCGCCGCGAACAACTCCAACGCGGAAATCGACGAAACACCGCGATAAACATAACCGGAAAAACTAGCACGCCAAACGTAATTTTAAAATCCGATCTTCTAATTTCACCAACTCGCTTCATGGTGGACACTGGGGCGGAAATAAATATTATAAAACGTTCGGCTCTAAAAGCATCCGCGCGAATCGATAAGTCCGAGATCGTCATAATAACAGGGGTAACCGATGGCAAAACCGCAACCTTAGGGACGGTGAATCTTGTCATTTTCGGTCGCGTCGTTCCTTTTAATGTGGTCGAGGATGATTTTCCCCTTAAACCAAGCGGGATCCTCGGCTCCGGGTTCTGTATGGACGCAGAAATCTCTTTTCCAAATAAAATAATCAAATGGAATGGTAAGAGAATTCCTTTCGAAGACGATATCGAAGCACTCGAGGAACCGTCACCGGAGTCGAAAATAAAGCCTCTCCTATCGCCGAAACGTAAACAAGCGCCGCGCACGGAATCTATTCCCCCTCCGCCGCCGCGCCCGCCGCGTAAATCATCGCCTCCGCTGAAACGCGATGCAACAACGAAATCGAAGCTTCGAACGCAAGACAAAGCAGCTTCTCCGAAGTCAGGAGACCGTATCTCCATTCCGCCGAGATCAAATATCGGTATCAAGGTCCGCGTAGTTAATTCGAATCTCGCGGAAGGTATAATTCCTCGTATCGATCTTGCGCCGGGCATATTTTTCGGAAACGCTCTCGTCAGAGTAATTCGGGGCAAAGCGGTAACTCGAATAATTAATTCATCCGACCGCGCCGTCGAAATCGCGTTACCAGAGATCATACTCGAGCCCGCGCAAATCATGACTCCCCTCCACGAGGAGGATAGTCCGTCGCTCTATCCGGTTTTTTCTAAATCTACTAAATCTAACGTATCCGCCGTACCGATCGGCTCATCCCAAAAAGGGAAAACTTCTATTTCTTTCTCGAGTCAGACACCATACTCGACAATCGAAACTCCTCCTTCGCGTTGCAAAATCGCGAATGTTCAACAGATCTCTTATGCTCAGGCGGTTAAAAATAATGTACAACAGGCGCCGTTAAAACAAACATCGAAATCCGCCAACCTTTCGAAATCTCGCTTAGATCGAATTCTTAGTCTCCTCCGTCTCGACCACCTCAACGCAGAGGAAAGAGAGCACGTCGTCCGTCTCGTTCAAAGCACGCAGGAGCTTTTTCACATTGAGGGGGATAAATTAGGGCATACGTCAGCAACCACGCACAAGATTCCAACCGTCGACGACCGCCCCGTCAATGTGAAACAATACCGTTTCCCACCAGCTCATAAGGAGGAGATTCGACGACAAGTCGACAAATTTTTACAAAATGGTGTCATCTCTCCGTCAAAATCACCATATAATTCGCCATTGTGGGTTGTCCCAAAGAAACCGGACTCCTTGGGCAACAAGCAATGGCGCGTCGTCATCGACTACCGCGCACTCAATGAGAAATCTGTCGCCGATGCCTATCCCCTCCCTTGCATTACCGAGATACTTGATCAGCTCGGGAGTGCGAAGTATTTTAGTACATTCGATCTCGCGAGCGGATTTCACCAGATCCCAATGGAGCCCGCCGATGCTCCTAAAACTGCTTTTTCGACGCCTCACGGGCATTATGAATTTAAAAGAATGCCATTCGGATTAAAAAATGCGCCAGCAACGTTCCAACGACTTATGGACAATGTCCTGTCCGGTCTCCAGGGGAACGAAATTTTCGTCTATTTGGACGACATTGTTATCTACGCTAGCTCTCTTCAAGAACATCGACTTAAATTCGATAAATTAACTCAACGGCTCAAAGAAGCTAATTTAGTATTGCAGCCGGATAAGTGCGAATTCTTGAGGAGAGAAGTAAGCTATTTGGGTCATATTATCAGTGAGCACGGTGTAAAACCTGACCCTGCGAAAATTAGCGCCGTCAAAAATTTTCCGCGCCCGCGCAACGCGAAACAGATCAAACAATTCCTCGGGCTCGCGGGATACTACAGGCGGTTCATCGCAAATTTTTCCAATATTGCTAAGCCTCTAACGAATTTGTTAAAAAAGGACGCGCCCTTTGTATGGCGTAACGAGCATGAGAATTCATTCGTCAAACTCCGAGATTGCCTATGCGAAGCGCCTATCTTGCAGTACCCCAACTTCAAACAACCATTCGTGATAACGACCGACGCGTCCGCCGAAGCTATTGGTGCTATCTTGAGTCAAGGACCAATAGGCCGCGACTTGCCAATCGCGTACACGTCGCGACTGTTAAACGCTGCGGAGAAAAACTACTCCACGATCGAGAAGGAGTGTCTGGCGATTGTCTACGCCGTCCATTACTTTCGTCCATACATATACGGTAATCAATTCAAACTCGTTACCGACCATCGACCGTTAGTGTGGATGAATTCGGTCAAGGACCCGTCAAGTAGACTCGTACGGTGGAGGCTTAAGTTAGCGGAATTTGACTACGAGATGGTCTATAAAAGTGGAAAAACGAACCTTAATGCGGACGCATTGTCGCGGAATCCCGCTCAAATTTTTCCGCTCTCGTATTCAGAAAACTCGGAGGACGACATCTTCGATGTGCCTCCGGAAACCCGTAAAAAGTATACCACACTAGCGCCTCCTCCTACTCCGGTAACATCAGAACCTGAATTACCGACTCCAGGCACGTCCTTCCGTACCAACACAGCACCACCTCCGCAAGTCGCCAGCGACAGCACCGACTTCTATACTCCTGCTCCAAATGAATTTTTCCGACGCGAACCTCTATTTAATTTCAGCCGTGACGCATTATCAACGCGACGAGACAATGTAGTTGTCTTCGTCACGCAATCTGGGCACCCCTATGACACGGGCGCCAAAGATCTAGCGAACGCTGAAAAATTCCTTCCAAACAAAAATCACGTCCTTACCAAAGCCAAAGTCATACAAATCGGAAACGAATTCCAAATCCAGCTTCCAATCATCGAACATTCCACCAGATCAATCAATTTCCAGACCGTAATAGAAACATTCAGATCCTTGTGCGACGTTGTAAACGAATTACAATTACAAACATTTAGTATCGCACAAACCTATCTAGACTCCGTATCCTGGTCCCGAATCCAGAAAATCCTTCAAGACCTGTTTTACGAAACAACTGTCCAGATTACGGTCTGCCAGGGCCTCATTAAAACCCCTTCGGTCGAAGAGCGACTGAAAATAATAAGAGAAAACCACGACTCCCCTGTGGGAGGTCACAAAGGGGTTAATAAAACTTATTCTCGCATCAGACAACAATACTTTTGGCCAAACATGAAAACACAAATACAAGAATATATTGGCAAATGTAAAAGTTGTCAGACAGAGAAACTGGTCCGGGTAAAGACCAGACAGCCTCTCACTTTAACCGACACCCCTGGCAGGGCATTCGATAAGATTTCAATGGACGTAATGGGTCCTCTTCCCGAAACTTCCGACGGTTATACGAGTATCCTCACGATCCAAGATCTCCTCACTAAATACTCAGTCGCAGTTCCTCTCAAAACCACCACCGCAGTAGACATTGCCGAAGCTTTAATAAAAGAATTCATTTGTAAGTTCGGATGCCCGAAAGGCATACTCACGGACCAAGGTTCGAACTTTATAAACAGCTTGATTAAAGCCATAGCAATCAAATTCCGTATTAAGCAATACAAGTCCACTGCGTTCCATCCACAGACAAACGGGTCCGTTGAACGATCTCACCACGTCCTGGCCGAATATCTGAAGCATTACATAGAGTCGAGTAACGATTGGGTGAATTGGTTACCGTATGCAATGTTTTCATACAACACCAGTGTGCACGAGGGTACATTATACACCCCACACGAACTAGTGTTCGGCAGGATAGCTAGGACGCCGTCAGCCACTCCTTTTCAGGACAGCTCTGATAACGAAACTTATAGCGACTATCTTATACAACTTCAGGAGAAAATCTCGAAATCTCAGGATTTGGCTAAAGCCAATCTAGACAATGCGAAACGCCGTTCTAAATATTATTATGACCGAAATCTCAATGTCCAAAACTTCGAGGTAGGCCAATGGGTCTATCTTTTAAAAGAGCCGAACAAACATAAGTTCCAGGCACAATACTCTGGACCGTACCGTATCCTCGAAATTTTGGGCAACTGTAATGTTAAGCTAAATGTAAAAGGGCGCCATAAAATTGTTCATACGAACAAAATCAAAATTTGTAAACGAATGCATAGTATGCAGAGTGTGGATGCTAGTGAAAGAAAAGTGCGAAAAACTGAAAATGAAGTCAGTGAGAGCAGTGACATTCAAACGAACGCTGAAAGTGAAAGCGACGAAAGTGCCTGCAATCCGAAGGAAGCCCGCAGTCACGGTCCAATCTCCAAACGTTATCGCCAGGATCAACCAGGCGAAAAACCTCAGATTCCGCAGCATCCAGCCGACAGGACCAAGAGAAGGATCCAGCATCCCGAAATCTACCCAACAGACAAGAGATCTCGGCATGGCCGAGATTCTTTTTCCAAGGGGGGTGGTGTAACGTCAGGCGTACCGCCTGCCACCCTCCGGCGTCCACCTCATCATCCCCAGCATCCGTATCCGGAGCCCCTGCACACGGGCCACCCGCCGACTCGCCGTCCCTACAGAAGGAGACAAAGGTACGAGAGGGAAGAGGGATGCAGCATGCCGCGCCCACGCGCGATCTCCACACACGAGGGGGAGGACTTCACCCCGTATTACGAGGGCGAGGAGCTCTCCGACACGTACTGGGTCGAATCCCCAGCAATCACGAAGCCCTATACGTACTTCTCGTACATGTGGGATTAGAATAAGCACACTACTCACCTATGTACATACACACCAACACACACCTAGATTTAAGTGAATATATGTATATATTTTATTCATGCACGGTTATGTTCCGTGCACTCGCGCGCACACTCGACGCTCGCGGCTCACGCTTAACGCGGGCCGCGCCCCACTCCGAACGGCCGCCCCACCACGAGGGCCGAGCGGCCGCCCTACTCCGACCGTCCGCCCCACCGCGAGGGCCCAGCGACTCGCGCGCCGCGCGACCCGAGGAGGTCGCGGACGCGAGATCCGAGAGTCAGTTCCAATCTCACCTCCGAACGGGAGAGTTGGTATCTCATCTCCGAACTGGAGAGTTCGCGTCTCATCTCCGAACCGGAGAGTTCCCAACTCATCTCCGAACTGGAGAGTTCGCATCTCATCTCCGAACCGAGGAGTTCTAATCCAGCATCCGAGCGATGCACCTCCGATCCGAGCAATAGGCTCATTCGCAACGAGCAATTAGCTCTAATGCATTCGTCTCTATCCATACTCCCATAGCGGAGTCCATTCGATACCTTATACTATTTCTAATTCTCATTGTAATCGCTAGTCAGTAACTTAGAATTTAGTCAAGTGTATCTAGTATAGTGAAATCATAGAATATAGTTTATTTTTACCAGATTCAAAGTATCTTTATTCGAGTTCAAATACAATTCCTTAATTCTAATCCACGGGTACGCTCGCGATTATTCTAATTCTATATCTCATCTACGATAGTCTTGAGGCTCGACGACTAGAGCGAACCAGCGCTTAGTTGCTCCATCCTCACTTCTACCGTGTACAGAATATCTTGCGCCCAGGTCGATCCCGGTAAGCTAGAGCGAACCAACGCTTAGCCGTGCCGTATTCAACCGAAGTTCAAGTATTCTCGATGAGCCTTGCACCTCCGACAAAGCGTACACGACGCGCGGGGAGGAGAGAGTTCATTCGTCGTCTCGCTCGGGAATACGTGGGTGATGCACCAGAATATTCAATTTCCTACGTTCGAGTCCTGGTTCCTGTGAAGGAGGTTTCCTTCGCCGCACGACCCGTACGAGTCGCCAATCGTCAGGGCCAAACGCCGATACCTGCCAGCCGGAGTCAACCCGCCTGGACGCTTATTCCCGTAGACGTACCTCCGTTCCAGCCGTACGCCGCCGCCATCCCGGTTGCGGATCCAAGGCGCTCCAGGTACCTGGAAAGAGAACTCAGACAGCGGAATCAAGCCTTCGCAAGGTAAGTTTAGTGTTAGTTACCGTTTTATCGAGTCCGAAACGCCAACGAACCCGGTCCGGACGCAATTCGCGTTATTATCGGGAACGGTTACGACTTTGTGCCACCGTTGCGAGCGCAACCGCACCTCGGGACGTGACAATACATAACACTTCGCAAACCATATTACATCTTACCATGAAACATAGAAATGAGATGCGATATCGCGCTTTAAGAAGCATTAGAACTCTATTCCTACGATACCTAGACATCTGCAGACGCTATTTCCTAGCAGGGAAGTGTCGCATTTACATTCATTTGAAGTGTAGACGAGGAATACATGACACTTCGCAAATCGCATTATATCTTACCATGAAACATAGAAATGAGATGCGATATCGCGTTTTAAGAATCACATGAACTCTATTGCTACGATACCTAGAAATCTGCAGACGCTATTTCCTAGCAAGGAAGTGTCGCATTTACATTCATTTGAAGTGTAGACGAGGAATACATGACACTTCGCAAATCATATTATATCTTACCATGAAACATAGGAATGAGATGCGATATCGCGTTTTAAGGATCATATGAACTCTATTGCTACCATACGTAGACATCTGCAAACGCTATTTCCTAGCGAGGAAGAGTCGCATTCACATTCATTTGAAGTGTAGACGAGGAATACATGACACTTCGCAAATCATATTATATCTTATCATTGAAACATAGATATGAGATGCAATATCTCGTTTTAAGAAGCATTTGAACTCTATTGCTTCGATACGTAGACATCTGCAATCGCTACTTCCTTGAAAGGAAGTGTCGCATTTACATTCATTTGAAGTGTAGACGAGGAATACATAACACTTCGCAAATCATATTACATCTTACCATGAAACATAGAAATGAGATGCGATATCGCGTTTCAAGAAGCATTAGAACACTATTGCTACGATACCTAGACATCTGCAGACGCTATTTCCTAGCAAGGAAGTGTCGCATTTACATTCATTTGAAGTGTAGACGAGGAATACATGACACTTCGCAAATCATATTATATCTTACCATGAAACATAGAAATGAGATGCGATATCGCGTTTTAAGAATCACATGAACTCTATTGCTACGATACGTAGACATCTGCAAACGCTATTTCCTTGCAAGGAAGTGTAGCATTTACATTCATTTGAATCGTAGACGAGGAATGCATAACACTTCGCAATGTATATTATATCTTATCATGAAACATAGATATGAGATGCAATATCTCGTTTTAAGAAGCATTTGAACTCTATTGCTTCGATACGTAGACATCTGCAATCGCTACTTCCTTGAAAGGAAGTGTCGCATTTACCTTCATTTGAAGTGTTGACGAGGATTACATAACACTTCGCAAATCACATTACATCTTACCATGAAACATAGAAATGAGATGCGATATCGCGTTTCAAGAAGCATTAGAACTCTATTGCTACGATCCCTAGACATCTGCAGACGCTATTTCCTAGCAAGGAAGTGTCGCATTTACATTCATTTGAAGAGTAGACGAGGAATACATAACACTTCGCAAATCATATTACATCTTACCATGAAACATAGAAATGAGATGCGATATCGCGTTTTAAGAAGCATTAGAACTCTATTGCTACGATACCTAGACATCTGCAGACGCTATCTCCTAGCAGGGAAGTGTCGCATTTACATTCATTTGAAGTGTAGACGAGGAATACATGACACTTCGCAAATCGTATTATATCTTACCATGAAACATAGAAATGAGATGCGATATCGCGTTTTAAGAATAATATGAACTCTATTGCTACGATACCTAGACATCTGCGGACGCTATTTCCTAGCAAGGAAGTGTCGCATTTACATTCATTTGAAGTGTAGACGAGGAATACATGACACTTCGCAAATCATATTATATCTTACCATGATACATAGGAATGAGATGCGATATCGCGTTTTAAGAATCATATGAACTCTATTGCTACGATGCGTAGACATCTGCAAACGCTATTTCCTAGCGAGGAAGTGTCGCATTCACATTCATTTGAAGTGTAGACGAGGAATACATGACACTTCGCAAATCATATTATATCTTACCATGAAACATAGAAATGTGATGCGATATCGCGTTTTAAGAATCATAAGAACCCTATTGCTACGATACATAGACATCTGCAAACGCTATTTCCTTGCAAGGAAGTGTCGCATTTACATTCATTTGAATCGTAGACGAGGAATGCATAACACTTCGCAAATCATATTATATCTTACCATGAAATATAGAAATGAGATGCGATATCGCGTTTTAAGAAGCATTGGAAATCTATTGCTACGATACGTAGACATCTGCAAACGCTATTTCCTAGCGAGGAAGTGTCGCATTCACATTCATTTGAAGTGTAGACGAGGAATACATAACACATCGCAAATCATATTATATCTTATCATGAAACGTAGAAATGAGATGCGATATTGCGTTTTAAGAAGCATTAGAAAGCTATTGCTACGATACGTAGACATCTGCAAACGCTATTTCCTAGCGAGGAAGTATCGCATTCACATTCATTTGAAGTGTTGACGAGGAATACATGACACTTCGCAAATCATATTATATCTTACCATGAAACATAGAAATGAGATGCGATATCGCTTTTTAAGAATCATAAGAACTCTATTGCTACGATACGTAGACATCTGCAAACGCTATTTCCTTGCAAGGAAGTGTCGCATTTACATTCATTTGAATCGTAGACGAGGAATGCATAACACTTCGCAATGTATATTATTTCTTATCATGAAACATAGATATGAGATGCAATATCTCGTTTTAAGAAGCATTTGAACTCTCTTGCTTCGATACGTAGACATCTGCAATCGCTACTTCCTTGCAAGGAAGTGTCGCATTTAGATTCATTTGAAGTGTAGACGAGGAATACATAACACTTCGCAAATCATATTACATCTTACCATGAAACGTAGAAATGAGATGCGATATCGCGTTTCAAGAAGCATTAGAACACTATTGCTACGACACCTAGACATCTGCAGACGCTATTTCCTAGCAAGGAAGTGTCGCATTTACATTCATTTGAAGTGTAGACGAGGAATACATAACACTTCGCAAACCATATTACATCTTACCATGAAACATAGAAATGAGATGCGATATCGCGTTTTAAGAAGCATTAGAACTCTATTCCTACGATACCTAGACATCTGCAGACGCTATTTCCTAGCAGGGAAGTGTCGCATTTACATTCATTTGAAGTGTAGACGAGGAATACATGACACTTCGCAAATCGTATTATATCTTACCATGAAACATAGAAATGAGATGCGATATCGCGTTTTAAGAATCACATGAACTCTATTGCTACGATACCTAGAAATCTGCAGACGCTATTTCCTAGCAAGGAAGTGTCGCATTTACATTCATTTGAAGTGTAGACGAGGAATACATGACAGTTCGCAAATCATATTATATCTTACCATGAAACATAGGAATGAGATGCGATATCGCGTTTTAAGGATCATATGAACTCTATTGCTACCATACGTAGACATCTGCAAACGCTATTTCCTAGCGAGGAAGTGTCGCATTCACATTCATTTGAAGTGTAGACGAGGAATACATGACACTTCGCAAATCATATTATATCTTACCATGAAACATAGAAATGAGATGCGATATCGCGTTTTAAGAATCACATGACCTCTAATGCTACGATACGTAGACATCTGCAAACGCTATTTCCTTGCAAGGAAGTGTCGCATTTACATTCATTTGAATCGTAGACGAGGAATGCATAACACTTCGCAATGTATATTATATCTTATCATGAAACATAGATATGAGATGCAATATCTCGTTTTAAGAAGCATTTGAACCCTATTGCTTCGATACGTAGACATCTGCAATCGCTACTTCCTTGAAAGGAAGTGTCGCATTTACATTCATTTGAAGTGTAGACGAGGAATACATAACACTTCGCAAATCATATTACATCTTACCATGAAACATAGAAATGAGATGCGATATCGCGTTTCAAGAAGCATTAGAACACTATTGCTACGATACCTAGACATCTGCAGACGCTATTTCCTAGCAAGGAAGTGTCGCATTTACATTCATTTGAAGTGTAGACGAGGAATACATAACACTTCGCAAACCATATTACATCTTACCATGAAACATAGAAATGAGATGCGATATCGCGTTTTAAGAAGCATTAGAACTCTATTCCTACGATACCTAGACATCTGCAGACGCTATTTCCTAGCAGGGAAGTGTCGCATTTACATTCATTTGAAGTGTAGACGAGGAATACATGACACTTCGCAAATCGTATTATATCTTACCATGAAACATAGAAATGAGATGCGATATCGCGTTTTAAGAATCATATGAACTCTATTTCTACGATACGTAGACATCTGCAAACGCTATTTCCTAGCGAGGAAGTGTCGCATTCACATTCATTTGAAGTGTAGACGAGGAATACATAACACTTCGCAAATCATATTACACCTTACCATGAAACATAGAAATGAGATGCGATATCGCGTTTTAAGAAGCATTAGAAAGCTATTGCTACGATACGTAGACATCTGCAAACGCTATTTTCTAGTGAGGAAGTATCGCATTCACATTCATTTGAAGTGTAGACGAGGAATACATAACACTTCGCAAATCATGTTATATCTTACCATGAAACATAGCAATGAGATGCGATATCGCGTTTTAAGAAGCATTAGAACTCTATTCCTACGATACCTAGACATCTGCAGACGCTATTTCCTAGCAGGGAAGTGTCGCATTTACATTCATTTGAAGTGTAGACGAGGAATACATGACACTTCGCAAATCGTATTATATCTTACCATGAAACATAGAAATGAGATGCGATATCGCGTTTTAAGAATCACATGAACTCTATTGCTACGATACCTAGACATCTGCAGACGCTATTTCCTAGCAAGGAAGTGTCGCATTTACATTCATTTGAAGTGTAGACGAGGAATACATGACACTTCGCAAATCATATTATATCTTACCATGAAACATAGGAATGAGATGCGATATCGCGTTTTAAGGATCATATGAACTCTATTGCTACCATACGTAGACATCTGCAAACGCTATTTCCTAGCGAGGAAGTGTCGCATTCACATTCATTTGAAGTGTAGACGAGGAATACATGACACTTCGCAAATCATATTATATCTTACCATGAAACATAGAAATGAGATGCGATATCGCGTTTTAAGAATCACATGAACTCTAATGCTACGATACGTAGACATCTGCAAACGCTATTTCCTTGCAAGGAAGTGTCGCATTTACATTCATTTGAATCGTAGACGAGGAATGCATAACACTTCGCAATGTATATTATATCTTATCATGAAACATAGATATGAGATGCAATATCTCGTTTTAAGAAGCATTTGAACTCTATTGCTTCGATACGTAGACATCTGCAATCGCTACTTCCTTGGAAGGAAGTGTCGCATTTACATTCATTTGAAGTGTAGACGAGGAATACATAACACTTCGCAAATCATATTACATCTTACCATGAAACATAGAAATGAGATGCGATATCGCGTTTCAAGAAGCATTAGAACACTATTGCTACGATACCTAGACATCTGCAGACGCTATTTCCTAGCAAGGAAGTGTCGCATTTACATTCATTTGAAGTGTAGACGAGGAATACATAACACTTCGCAAACCATATTACATCTTACCATGAAACATAGAAATGAGATGCGATATCGCGTTTTAAGAAGCATTAGAACTCTATTCCTACGATACCTAGACATCTGCAGACGCTATTTCCTAGCAGGGAAGTGTCGCATTTACATTCATTTGTCACGTCCCGAGGTGCGGTTGCGCTCGCAACGGTGGCACAAAGTCGTAACCGTTCCCGAAAATAACGCGAATTACGTCCGGACCGGGTTCGTTGGCGTTTCGGACTCGATAAAACGGTAACTAACACTAAACTTACCTTGCGAAGGCTTGATTCCGCTGTCTGATTTCTCTTTCCAGGTACCTGGAACGCCTTGGATCCGCAACCGGGATGGCGGCGGCGTACGGCTGGAACGGAGGTACGTCTACGGGAATAAGCGTCCAGGCGGGTTGACTCCGGCTGGCAGGTATCGGCGTTTGGCCCTGACGATTGGCGACTCGTACGGGTCGTGCGGCGAAGGAAACCTCCTTCACAGGAACCAGGACTCGAACGTAGGAAATTGAATATTCTGGTGCATCACCCACGTATTCCCGAGCGAGACGACGAATGAACTCTCTCCTCCCCGCGCGTCGTGTACGCTTTGTCGGAGGTGCAAGGCTCATCGAGAATACTTGAACTTCGGTTGAATACGGCACGGCTAAGCGTTGGTTCGCTCTAGCTTACCGGGATCGACCTGGGCGCAAGATATTCTGTACACGGTAGAAGTGAGGATGGAGCAACTAAGCGCTGGTTCGCTCTAGTCGTCGAGCCTCAAGACTATCGTAGATGAGATATAGAATTAGAATAATCGCGAGCGTACCCGTGGAGTAGAATTAAGGAATTGTATTTGAACTCGAATAAAGATACTTTGAATCTGGTAAAAATAAACTATATTCTATGATTTCACTATACTAAATACACTTGACTAAGTTCTAAGTTACTGACTAACGATTACAATGAGAATTAGAAACAGTATAAGTATCGAATGGACTCCGCTATGGGAGTATGGATAGAGACGAATGCATTAGAGCTAATTGTTCGTTGCGAATGAGCCTATTGCTCGGATCGGAAGTGCATCGTTCGGATGCTGGATTAGAACTCTTCGGTTCGGAGATGAGATACCAACTCTCCAGTTCGGAGATGAGATTGGAACTCTCCCGTTCGGAGATGAGTTAGCAACTGAACCTCGGATCTCGCGTCCGCGACCTCCTCGGGTCGCGCGGCGCGCGAGTCGCTGGGCCCTCGCGGTGGGGCGGACGGTCGGAGTAGGGCGGCCGCTCGGCCCTCGTGGTGGGGCGGCCGTTCGGAGTGGGGCGCGGCCCGCGTTAAGCGTGAGCCGCGAGCGTCGAGTGTGCGCGCGAGTGCACGGAACATAACCGTGCATGAGTAAAATATATACATATATTTACTTAAATCTAGGTGTGTGTTGGTGTGTATGTACATATATGAGTAGTGTGCTTATTCTAATCCCACATGTACGAGAAGTACGTATAGGGCTTCGTGATCGCTGGGGATTCGACCCAGTATGTGTCGGAGAGCTCCTCGCCCTCGTAATACGGGGTGAAGTCCTCCCCCTCGTGTGTGGAGATCGCGCGTGGGCGCGGCATGCTGCATCCTTCTTCCCTCTCGTACCTTTGTCTCCTTCTGTAGGGACGGCGAGTCGGCGGGTGGCCCGTGTGCAGGGGCTCCGGATACGGATGCTGGGGATGATGAGGTGGGCGCCGGAGGGTGGCAGGCGGTACGCCTGACGTTACACCACCCCCCTTGGAAAAAGAATCTCGGCCATGCCGAGATCTCTTGTCTGTTGGGTAGATTTCGGGATGCTGGATCCTTCTCTTGGTCCTGTCGGCTGGATGCTGCGGAATCTGAGGTTTTTCGCCTGGTTGATCCTGGCGATAACGTTTGGAGATTGGACCGTGACTGCGGGCTTCCTTCGGATTGCAGGCACTTTCGTCGCTTTCACTTTCAGCGTTCGTTTGAATGTCACTGCTCTCACTGACTTCATTTTCAGTTTTTCGCACTTTTCTTTCACTAGCATCCACACTCTGCATACTATGCATTCGTTTACAAATTTTGATTTTGTTCGTATGAACAATTTTATGGCGCCCTTTTACATTCAGCTTAACATTACAATTGCCCAAAATTTCGAGGATACGGTACGGTCCAGAATACTGTGCCTGGAACTTATGTTTGTTCGGCTCTTTTAAAAGATAGACCCATTGGCCTACCTCGAAGTTTTGGACATTGAGATTTCGGTCATAATAATATTTAGAACGTCGTTTCGCATTGTCTAGATTGGCTTTAGCCAAATCCTGAGATTTCGAGATTTTCTCCTGAAGTTGTATAAGATAGTCGCTATAAGTTTCGTTATCAGAGCTGTCCTGAAAAGGAGTGGCTGACGGCGTCCTAGCTATCCTGCCGAACACTAGTTCGTGTGGGGTGTATAATGTACCCTCGTGCACACTGGTGTTGTATGAAAACATTGCATACGGTAACCAATTCACCCAATCGTTACTCGACTCTATGTAATGCTTCAGATATTCGGCCAGGACGTGGTGAGATCGTTCAACGGACCCGTTTGTCTGTGGATGGAACGCAGTGGACTTGTATTGCTTAATACGGAATTTGATTGCTATGGCTTTAATCAAGCTGTTTATAAAGTTCGAACCTTGGTCCGTGAGTATGCCTTTCGGGCATCCGAATTTACAAATGAATTCTTTTATTAAAGCTTCGGCAATGTCTACTGCGGTGGTGGTTTTGAGAGGAACTGCGACTGAGTATTTAGTGAGGAGATCTTGGATCGTGAGGATACTTGTATAACCGTCGGAAGTTTCGGGAAGAGGACCCATTACGTCCATTGAAATCTTATCGAATGCCCTGCCAGGGGTGTCGGTTAAAGTGAGAGGCTGTCTGGTCTTTACCCGGACCAGTTTCTCTGTCTGACAACTTTTACATTTGCCAATATATTCTTGTATTTGTGTTTTCATGTTTGGCCAAAAGTATTGTTGTCTGATGCGAGAATAAGTTTTATTAACCCCTTTGTGACCTCCCACAGGGGAGTCGTGGTTTTCCCTTATTATTTTCAGTCGCTCTTCGACCGAAGGGGTTTTAATGAGGCCCTGGCAGACCGTAATCTGGACAGTTGTTTCGTAAAACAGGTCTTGAAGGATTTTCTGGATTCGGGACCAGGATACGGAGTCTAGATAGGTTTGTGCGATACTAAATGTTTGTAATTGTAATTCGTTTACAACGTCGCACAAGGATCTGAATGTTTCTATTACGGTCTGGAAATTGATTGATCTGGTGGAATGTTCGATGATTGGAAGCTGGATTTGGAATTCGTTTCCGATTTGTATGACTTTGGCTTTGGTAAGAACGTGATTTTTGTTTGGAAGGAATTTTTCAGCGTTCGCTAGATCTTTGGCGCCCGTGTCATAGGGGTGCCCAGATTGCGTGACGAAGACAACTACATTGTCTCGTCGCGTTGATAATGCGTCACGGCTGAAATTAAATAGAGGTTCGCGTCGGAAAAATTCATTTGGAGTAGGAGTATAGAAGTCGGTGCTGTCGCTGGCGACTTGCGGAGGTGGTGCTGTGTTGGTACGGAAGGACGTGCCTGGAGTCGGTAATTCAGGTTCTGATGTTACCGGAGTAGGAGGAGGCGCTAGTGTGGTATACTTTTTACGGGTTTCCGGAGGCACATCGAAGATGTCGTCCTCCGAGTTTTCTGAATACGAGAGCGGAAAAATTTGAGCGGGATTCCGCGACAATGCGTCCGCATTAAGGTTCGTTTTTCCACTTTTATAGACCATCTCGTAGTCAAATTCCGCTAACTTAAGCCTCCACCGTACGAGTCTACTTGACGGGTCCTTGACCGAATTCATCCACACTAACGGTCGATGGTCGGTAACGAGTTTGAATTGATTACCGTATATGTATGGACGAAAGTAATGGACGGCGTAGACAATCGCCAGACACTCCTTCTCGATCGTGGAGTAGTTTTTCTCCGCAGCGTTTAACAGTCGCGACGTGTACGCGATTGGCAAGTCGCGGCCTATTGGTCCTTGACTCAAGATAGCACCAATAGCTTCGGCGGACGCGTCGGTCGTTATCACGAATGGTTGTTTGAAGTTGGGGTACTGCAAGATAGGCGCTTCGCATAGGCAATCTCGGAGTTTGACGAATGAATTCTCATGCTCGTTACGCCATACAAAGGGCGCGCCCTTTTTTAACAAATTGGTAAGTGGCTTAGCAATATTGGAAAAATTTGCGATGAACCGCCTGTAGTATCCCGCGAGCCCGAGGAATTGTTTGATCTGTTTCGCGTTGCGCGGACGCGGAAAGTTTTTGACAGCGCTAATTTTCGCAGGGTCAGGTTTTACACCGTGCTCACTGATAATATGACCCAAATAGCTTACTTCTCTCCTCAAGAATTCGCACTTATCCGGCTGCAATACTAAATTAGCTTCTTTGAGCCGTTGAGTTAATTTATCGAATTTAAGTCGATGTTCTTGAAGAGAGCTAGCGTAGATAACAATGTCGTCCAAATAGACGAAAATTTCGTTCCCCTGGAGACCGGACAGGACATTGTCCATAAGTCGTTGGAACGTCGCTGGCGCATTTTTTAATCCGAATGGCATTCTTTTAAATTCATAATGCCCGTGAGGCGTCGAAAAAGCAGTTTTAGGAGCATCGGCGGGCTCCATTGGGATCTGGTGAAATCCGCTCGCGAGATCGAATGTACTAAAATACTTCGCACTCCCGAGCTGATCAAGTATCTCGGTAATGCAAGGGAGGGGATAGGCATCGGCGACAGATTTCTCATTGAGTGCGCGGTAGTCGATGACGACGCGCCATTGCTTGTTGCCCAAGGAGTCCGGTTTCTTTGGGACAACCCACAATGGCGAATTATATGGTGATTTTGACGGAGAGATGACACCATTTTGTAAAAATTTGTCGACTTGTCGTCGAATCTCCTCCTTATGAGCTGGTGGGAATCGGTATTGTTTCACATTGACGGGGCGGTCGTCGACGGTTGGAATCTTGTGCGTGGTTGCTGACGTATGCCCTAATTTATCCCCCTCAATGTGAAAAAGCTCCTGCGTGCTTTGAACGAGACGGACGACGTGCTCTCTTTCCTCTGCGTTGAGGTGGTCGAGACGGAGGAGACTAAGAATTCGATCTAGGCGAGATTTCGAAGGATTGGCGGATTTCGATGTCTGTTTTAACGGCGCCTGTTGTATATTATTTTTAACCGCCTGAGCATAGGAGATTTGTTGAACATTCGCGATTTTGCAACGCGAAGGAGGAGTTTCGAGTGTCGAATATGGTGTCTGACTCGAGAAAGAAATAGAAGTTTTCCCTTTTTGGGATGAGCCGATCGGTACGGCGGATACGTTAGATTTAGTAGATTTAGAAAAAACCGGATAGAGCGACGGACTATCCTCCTCGTGGAGGGGAGTCATGATTTGCGCGGGCTCGAGTATGATCTCTGGTAACGCGATTTCGACGGCGCGGTCGGATGAATTAATTATTCGAGTTACCGCTTTGCCCCGAATTACTCTGACGAGAGCGTTTCCGAAAAATATGCCCGGCGCAAGATCGATACGAGGAATTATACCTTCCGCGAGATTCGAATTAACTACGCGGACCTTGATACCGATATTTGATCTCGGCGGAATGGAGATACGGTCTCCTGACTTCGGAGAAGCTGCTTTGTCTTGCGTTCGAAGCTTCGATTTCGTTGTTGCATCGCGTTTCAGCGGAGGCGATGATTTACGCGGCGGGCGCGGCGGCGGAGGGGGAATAGATTCCGTGCGCGGCGCTTGTTTACGTTTCGGCGATAGGAGAGGCTTTATTTTCGACTCCGGTGACGGTTCCTCGAGTGCTTCGATATCGTCTTCGAAAGGAATTCTCTTACCATTCCATTTGATTATTTTATTTGGAAAAAAGATTTCTGCGTCCATACAGAACCCGGAGCCGAGGATCCCGCTTGGTTTAAGGGGAAAATCATCCTCGACCACATTAAAAGGAACGACGCGACCGAAAATGACAAGATTCACCGTCCCTAAGGTTGCGGTTTTGCCATCGGTTACCCCTGTTATTATGACGATCTCGGACTTATCGATTCGCGCGGATGCTTTTAGAGCCGAACGTTTTATAATATTTATTTCCGCCCCAGTGTCCACCATGAAGCGAGTTGGTGAAATTAGAAGATCGGATTTTAAAATTACGTTTGGCGTGCTAGTTTTTCCGGTTATGTTTATCGCGGCGTTTCGTCGATTTCCGCGTTGGAGTTGTTCGCGGCGAGAGGACGGACTTGGTGCGCGGCCTCGCCACCTGTCTCGCGGCGGGTGCGGAGGCCATTGTCGTTTCCCGAATTTTTGTTTACCGCGTTGTTGTACTGCCTTTTGCGGCACTCGCCTATTTCGTGCCCCGGGGTCTTGCAATAGCGACAAAATTTGGGCGCGTCCCTGGCTACGATTTGTCTCGGTTGTTCGTACGCGGGGCCTCGAGTAAGAGGCGGTACGTCCCTGGATCGCAAGTATTCCTGCGGTCGGTACGGCGATGGCGGTCTGAATCGACACTCGGTCGCGTAATGTCCGATATTATTGCATTTTCGGCAAATAATTTCGGCTGGTTTTTCGCGCGATTCTGGTCGCGCGGCACGCGATCTACCTAGTCGGTTGCAATCACGTTCGTGCATTTGGTAGAGCTCCCGCGCTCGAGCGAACGTTTCTCGCAATGTACCGAATGAATTTACAGTCATTTGCATTCGAATTTCCGGAATGAGACCGTCTTTAAAACATTGTAGGGTGAGCGCGTCTACGTCATCGAGCGATTCCGGTGTGTCTCGTCGAGCAAGCCTCTCGCAATCAATTATAGCGGTTCTAAGATCTTTTACTCGACCGATGTAATCTAGAATGTGCTCGTTCGCGCCCATAAATATATTAGCAAGTTCACCCCGATAATGATGAGCTGATTTTACGGAGCAAAAAGTGCTGCGAAGAACGTCCGTTAATTCGAGTATTGTGTAACACGGCTCGTCTTCTAGCGCGGCGTAGGCACGACCCTTGAGTTTTCCCTTAAGCAGGCGTGTGAAAGTTCGCTCGCACCCATTAGGGATAAGCTCATAAGCGCGTTTACACGCTCGGGTAAACTGAAGAATTGGAATGTTCTGACCATCGAATGTCGGCACGGCTTCGAGGGCCTGCTTAAGCGATAGCTCGTCGTGTTGCGAACTATTTGTATTAAAATCGGAGCTCGAATTATGTCCGGAAAGCGGATTTCCCCGAGGAATATCCAGCGAAACGGTATCGTCGCGCGTTAAATCAGGCGTTCTGCGAATAGATTCTAATTCTCGACGTAAAATTTCTATTTGTTGGAGCAACGCGGCATTACTCGGATCGGTCGCTTTCGTATTTTTCGCGGAAGTATTTGGTTGCGCGGTACTAGGAAGAGGCTCGGCGATAGCGTCTTGGAAATCAAGCGTTCTGCTAGTGCGTTTTTCGCGTTCGGAATCGGCCATCGCGGCGGCTCGCTGTGTCTGCTGGCGCGTTTTTGTCGGAGTCCGGGATGCCATATCTAGTTTCGCGGTTCCTTTCGGCGGAATTTCCGGAGGAAACGCGTGGCTATCCCACCGCTGTCACCAAAAATAACTTTCGTGTCACGTCCCGAGGTGCGGTTGCGCTCGCAACGGTGGCACAAAGTCGTAACCGTTCCCGAAAATAACGCGAATTACGTCCGGACCGGGTTCGTTGGCGTTTCGGACTCGATAAAACGGTAACTAACACTAAACTTACCTTGCGAAGGCTTGATTCCGCTGTCTGATTTCTCTTTCCAGGTACCTGGAACGCCTTGGATCCGCAACCGGGATGGCGGCGGCGTACGGCTGGAACGGAGGTACGTCTACGGGAATAAGCGTCCAGGTGGGTTGACTCCGGCTGGCAGGTATCGGCGTTTGGCCCTGACGATTGGCGACTCGTACGGGTCGTGCGGCGAAGGAAACCTCCTTCACAGGAACCAGGACTCGAACGTAGGAAATTGAATATTCTGGTGCATCACCCACGTATTCCCGAGCGAGACGACGAATGAACTCTCTCCTCCCCGCGCGTCGTGTACGCTTTGTCGGAGGTGCAAGGCTCATCGAGAATACTTGAACTTCGGTTGAATACGGCACGGCTAAGCGTTGGTTCGCTCTAGCTTACCGGGATCGACCTGGGCGCAAGATATTCTGTACACGGTAGAAGTGAGGATGGAGCAACTAAGCGCTGGTTCGCTCTAGTCGTCGAGCCTCAAGACTATCGTAGATGAGATATAGAATTAGAATAATCGCGAGCGTACCCGTGGAGTAGAATTAAGGAATTGTATTTGAACTCGAATAAAGATACTTTGAATCTGGTAAAAATAAACTATATTCTATGATTTCACTATACTAAATACACTTGACTAAGTTCTAAGTTACTGACTAACGATTACAATGAGAATTAGAAACAGTATAAGTATCGAATGGACTCCGCTATGGGAGTATGGATAGAGACGAATGCATTAGAGCTAATTGCTCGTTGCGAATGAGCCTATTGCTCGGATCGGAAGTGCATCGTTCGGATGCTGGATTAGAACTCTTCGGTTCGGAGATGAGATACCAACTCTCCAGTTCGGAGATGAGATTGGAACTCTCCCGTTCGGAGATGAGTTAGCAACTGAACCTCGGATCTCGCGTCCGCGACCTCCTCGGGTCGCGCGGCGCGCGAGTCGCTGGGCCCTCGCGGTGGGGCGGACGGTCGGAGTAGGGCGGCCGCTCGGCCCTCGTGGTGGGGCGGCCGTTCGGAGTGGGGCGCGGCCCGCGTTAAGCGTGAGCCGCGAGCGTCGAGTGTGCGCGCGAGTGCACGGAACATAACCGTGCATGAGTAAAATATATACATATATTTACTTAAATCTAGGTGTGTGTTGGTGTGTATGTACATATATGAGTAGTGTGCTTATTCTAATCCCACATGTACGAGAAGTACGTATAGGGCTTCGTGATCGCTGGGGATTCGACCCAGTATGTGTCGGAGAGCTCCTCGCCCTCGTAATACGGGGTGAAGTCCTCCCCCTCGTGTGTGGAGATCGCGCGTGGGCGCGGCATGCTGCATCCTTCTTCCCTCTCGTACCTTTGTCTCCTTCTGTAGGGACGGCGAGTCGGCGGGTGGCCCGTGTGCAGGGGCTCCGGATACGGATGCTGGGGATGATGAGGTGGGCGCCGGAGGGTGGCAGGCGGTACGCCTGACGTTACACATTTGAAGTGTAGACGAGGAATACATGACACTTCGCAAATCGTATTATATCTTACCTAGAAACATAGAAATGAGATGCGATATCGCGTTTTAAGGATCATATGAACTCTATTGCTACGATACGTAGACATCTGCAATCGCTATTTCCTAGCGAGGAAGTGTCGCATTCACATTCATTTGAAGTGTAGACGAGGAATACATGACACTTCGCAAATCATATTATATCTTACCATGAAACATAGAAATGAGATGCGATATCGCGTTTTAAGAATCACATGAACTCTATTGCTACGATACGTAGACATCTGCAAACGCTATTTCCTTGCAAGGAAGTGTAGCATTTACATTCATTTGAATCGTAGACGAGGAATGCGTAACACTTCGCAATGTATATTATATCTTATCATGAAACATAGTTATGAGATGCAATATCTCGTTTCAAGAAGCATTTGAAGTCTATTGCTTCGATACGTAGACATCTGCAATCGCTACTTCCTTGAAAGGAAGTGTCGCATTTACCTTCATTTGAAGTGTTGACGAGGAATACATAACACTTCGCAAATCACATTACATCTTACCATGAAACATAGAAATGAGATGCGATATCGCGTTTCAAGAAGCATTAGAACTCTATTGCTACGATACCTAGACATCTGCGGACGCTATTTCCTAGCAAGGAAGTGTCGCATTTACATTCATTTGAAGTGTAGACGAGGAATACATGACACTTCGCAAATCATATTATATCTTACCATGATACTGTAACGTCAGGCGTACCGCCTGCCACCCTCCGGCGTCCACCTCATCATCCCCAGCATCCGTATCCGGAGCCCCTGCACACGGGCCACCCGCCGACTCGCCGTCCCTACAGAAGGAGACAAAGGTACGAGAGGGAAGAGGGATGCAGCATGCCGCGCCCACGCGCGATCTCCACACACGAGGGGGAGGACTTCACCCCGTATTACGAGGGCGAGGAGCTCTCCGACACGTACTGGGTCGAATCCCCAGCAATCACGAAGCCCTATACGTACTTCTCGTACATGTGGGATTAGAATAAGCACACTACTCACCTATGTACATACACACCAACACACACCTAGATTTAAGTGAATATATGTATATATTTTATTCATGCACGGTTATGTTCCGTTGCACTCGCGCGCACACTCGACGCTCGCGGCTCACGCTTAACGCGGGCCGCGCCCCACTCCGAACGGCCGCCCCACCACGAGGGCCGAGCGGCCGCCCTACTCCGACCGTCCGCCCCACTGCGAGGGCCCAGCGACTCGCGCGCCGCGCGACCCGAGGAGGTCGCGGACGCGAGATCCGAGAGTCAGTTCGTATCTCATCTCCGAACCGAGGAGTTCTAATCCAGCATCCGAACGATGCACTTCCGATCCGAGCAATAGGCTCATTCGCAACGAGCAATTAGCTCTAATGCATTCGTCTCTATCCATACTCCCATAGCGGAGTCCATTCGATACTTTATACTATTTCTAATTCTCATTGTAATCGCTAGTCAGTAACTTAGAACTTAGTCAAGTGTATTTAGTATAGTGAAATCATAGAATATAGTTTATTTTTACCAGATTCAAAGTATCTTTATTCGAGTCCAAATACAATTCCTTAATTCTACTCCACGGGTACGCTCGCGATTATTCTATTTCTATATCTCATCTGCGATAGTCTTGAGGCTCGACGACTAGAGCGAACCAGCGCTTAGTTGCTCCATCCTCACTTCTACCGTATACAGAATATCTTGCGCCCAGGTTGATCCCGGTAAGCTAGAGCGAACCAACGCTTAGCCGCGCCGTACTCGACCGAAGTTCAAGTATTCTCGACGAGCCTTGCACCTCCGACAAAGCGTACACGACGCGCGGGGAGGAGAGAGTTTATTCGTCGTCTCGCTCGGGAATACGTGGGTGATGCACCAGAATATTCAATTTCCTGCGTTCGAGTCCTGGTACCTGTGAAGGAGGTTTCCTTCGCCGCACGACCCGTACCTCCGTTCCAGCCGTACGCCGCCGCCATCCCGGTTGCGGATCCAAGGCGCTCCAGGTACCTAGAAAGAGAAATCAGACAGCGGAATCAAGCCTTCGCAAGGTAAGTTTAGTGTTAATTACCGTTTTATCGAGTCCGAAACGCCAACGAACCCGGTCCGGACGCAATTCGCGTTATTTTCGGGAACGGTTACGACTTTGTGCCACCGTTGCGAGCGCAACCGCACCTCGGGACGTGACAATACATAGGAATGAGATGCGATATCGCGTTTTAAGAATCATATGAACTCTATTGCTACGATGCGTAGACATCTGCAAACGCTATTTCCTAGCGAGGAAGTGTTGCATTCACATTCATTTGAAGTGTAGACGAGGAATACATGACACTTCGCAAATCATATTATATCTTACCATGAAACATAGAAATGAGATGCGATATCGCGTTTTAAGAATCATAAGAACCCTATTGCTACGATACATAGACATCTGCAAACGCTATTTCCTTGCAAGGAAGTGTCGCATTTACATTCATTTGAATCGTAGACGAGGAATGCATAACACTTCGCAAATCATATTATATCTTACCATGAAATATAGAAATGAGATGCGATATCGCGTTTTAAGAAGCATTAGAAATCTATTGCTACGATACGTAGACATCTGCAAACGCTATTTCCTAGCGAGGAAGTGTCGCATTCACATTCATTTGAAGTGTAGACGAGGAATACATAACACATCGCTAATCATATTATATCTTATCATGAAACGTAGAAATGAGATGCGATATTGCGTTTTAAGAAGCATTAGAAAGCTATTGCTACGATACGTAGACATCTGCAAACGCTATTTCCTAGCGAGGAAGTATCGCATTCACATTCATTTGAAGTGTTGACGAGGAATATATAACACTTCGCAAATCATGTTATATCTTACCATGAAACATAGAAATGGGATGCGATATCGCGTTTTAAGAATCATATGAACTCTATTGCTACGATACGTAGACATCTGCAAACGCTATATCCTTGCAAGGAAGTGTCGCATTTACATTCATTTGAATCGTAGACGAGGAATGCATAACACTTCGCAAATCATATTATATCTTACCATGAAACATAGAAATGAGATGCGATATTGCGTTTTAAGAATCATGAGAACTCTATTGCTACGATACGTAGACCTCTGCAAACGCTATTTCCTTGCAAGGAAGTGTCTCATTTACATTCATTTGAAGTGCAGACAAGGAATACATAACACTTCGCAAATCATATTATATCTTACCATGAAACATAGAAATGAGATGCGATATCGCGTTTTAAGAAGCATTAGAACTCTATTGCTTTGATAGGTAAACATCTGCAAACGCTATTTCCTAGCAAGGAAGTGTCGCATTTACATTCATTTGAATCGTAGACGAGGAATGCATAACACTTCGCAATGTATATTATATCTCATCATGAAACATAGATATGAGATGCAATATCTCGTTTTAAGAAACATTTGAACTCCATTGCTTCGATACGTAAACATCTGCAATCGCTACTTCCTTGCAAGGAAGTGTCGCATTTACATTCATTTGAAGTGTAGACGAGGAATACATAACACTTAGCAAATCATATTACATCTTACCATGAAACATAGAAATGAGATGCGTTATCGCGTTTCAAGAAGCATTAGAACTCTATTGCTACGATACCTAGACATCTGCAGACGCTATTTCCTAGCAAGGAAGTGTCGCATTTACATTCATTTGAAGTGTTGACGAGGAATACATCACACTTCGCAAATCATATTATATCTTACCATGAAACGTAGAAATGAGATGCGATATCGCGTCTTAAGAAGCAATAGAAAGCTATTGCTACGATACGTAGACATCTGCAGACGCTATTTCCTAGCGAGGAAGTATCGCATTCACATTCATTTGAAATGTAGACGAGGAATACATAACACTTCGCAAATCATGTTATATCTTACCATGAAACATAGAAATGAGGTTCGATATCGCCTTTTAAGAATCATATGAAATCTATTGCTACGATACGTAGACATCTGCAGACGCTATTTCCTAGCGAGGAAGTGTCGCATTCACATTCAATTGAAGTGTAGACGAGGAATACATGACACTTCGCAAACCATATTATATCTTACCATGAAACATAGAAATGAGATGCGATATCGCGTTTTAAGAATCATAAGAACTCTATTGCTTCGATACGTAGACATTTGCAAACGCTATTTCCTGGCAAGGAAGTGTCGCATTTACATTCATTTGAAGTGTAGACGAGGAATACATAACACTTCGCAAATCATATTACATCTTACCATGAAACATAGAAATGAGATGCGATATCGCGTTTTAAGAAGCATTAGAACTCTATTGCTACGATACCTACACATCTGCAGACGCTATTTCCTAGCAAGGAAGAGTCGCATTTACATTCATTTGAAGTGTAGACGAGGAATACATGACACTTCGCAAATCGTATTATATCTTACCATGAAACATAGAAATGAGATGCGATATCGAGTTTTAAGAATCATATGAACCCTATTTCTACGATACGTAGACATCTGCAAACGCTATTTCCTAGCGAGGAAGTGTCGCATTCACATTCATTTGAAGTGTAGACGAGGAATACGTGACACTTCGCAAATCATGTTATATCTTACCATGAAACATAGAAATGAGATGCGATATCGCGTTTTAAGAATCATATGAACTCTATTGCTACGATATGTAGACATCTGCAAACGCTATTTCCTAGCGAGGAAGTGTCGCACTCACATTCAATTGAAGTGTAGACGAGGAATACATGACACTTCGCAAACCATATTATATCTTACCATGAAACATAGAAATGAGATGCGATATCGCGTTTTAAGAATCATAAGAACTCTATTGCTTCGATACGTAGAAATCTGCAATCGCTACTTCCTTGCAAGGAAGTGTCGCATTTACATTCATTTGAAGTGTAGACGAGGAATACATAACACTTCGCAAATCATATTACATCTTACCATGAAACATAGAAATGAGATGCGATATCGCGTTATAAGAAGCATTAGAACTCTATTGCTACGATACCTAGACATCTGCAGACGCTATTTCCTAGCAAGGAAGTGTCGCATTTACATTCATTTGAAGTGTAGACGAGGAATACGTGACACTTCGCAAATCATGTTATATCTTACCATGAAACATAGAAATGAGATGCGATATCGCGTTTTAAGAATCATATGAACTCTATTGCTACGATACGTAGACATCTGCAAACGCTATTTCCTAGCGAGGAAGTGTCGCATTCACATTCATTTGAAGTGTAGACGAGGAATGCATAACACTTCGCAATGTATATTATATCTTATCATGAAACATAGATATGAGATGCAATATCTCGTTTTAAGAAGCATTTGAACTCTATTGCTTCGATACGTAAACATCTGCAATCGCTACTTCCTTGCAAGGAAGTGTCGCATTTACATTCATTTGAAGTGTAGACGAGGAATACATAACACTTAGCAAATCATATTACATCTTACCATGAAACATAGAAATGAGATGCGATATCGCGTTTCAAGAAGCATTAGAACTCTATTGCTACGATACGTAGACATCTGCAAACGCCATTTCCTTGCAAGGAAGTGTCGCATTTACATTCATGTGAATCGTAGACGAGGAATGCATAACACTTCGCAAATCATATTATATCTTACCATGAAATATAGAAATGAGATGCGATTTCGCGTTTTAAGAAGCATTAGAACTCTATTGCTACGATAGGTAGACATCTGCAAACGCTATTTCCTTGCAAGGAAGTGTCGCATTTACATTCATTTGAATCGTAGACGAGGAATGCATAACAATTCGCAATGTATATTATATCTTACCATGAAACATAGAAATGAGATGCGATATCGCGTTTTAAGAATCATATGAACTCTATTGCTACGATACGTAGACATCTGCAAACGCTATTTCCTAGCGAGGAAGTGTCGCATTCACATTCATTTGAAGTGTAGACGAGGAACGCATAACACTTCGCAATGTATATTATATCTTATCATGAAACATAGATATGAGATGCAATATCTCGTTTTAAGAAGCATTTGAACTCTATTGCTTCGATACGTAAACATCTGCAATCGCTACTTCCTTGCAAGGAAGTGTCGCATTTACATTCATTTGAAGTGTAGACGAGGAATACATAACACTTAGCAAATCATATTGCATCTTACCATGAAACATAGAAATGAGATGCGATATCGCGTTTCAAGAAGCATTAGAACTCTATTGCTACGATACGTAGACATCTGCAAACGCCATTTCCTTGCAAGGAAGTGTCGCATTTACATTCATTTGAATCGTAGACGAGGAATGCATAACACTTCGCAAATCATATTATATCTTACCATGAAATATAGAAATGAGATGCGATTTCGCGTTTTAAGAAGCATTAGAACTCTATTGCTACGATAGGTAGACATCTGCAAACGCTATTTCCTTGCAAGGAAGTGTCGCATTTACATTCATTTGAAGTGTAGACGAGGAATACATAATACTTCGCAAATCATATTATATCTTACCATGAAACATGGAAATGAGATGCGATATCGCGTTTTAAGGAGCATTAGATCTCTATCACTACGATACGTAGACATCTGCAAACGCTATTTCCTTGCTAGGAAGTGTCGCATTTACACTCATTTGAATAGTAGACGAGGAATACATGACACTTCGCAAATCATATTATATCTTACCATGAAACGTAGAAATGAGATGCGATATCGCGTTTTAAGAAGCATTACATGTCTATTGCTACTACACGTAGACATCTGCAAGCGCTATTTCCTAGTGAGGAAGTATCGCATTCACATTCATTTGAAGTGTAGACGAGGAATACATAACACATCGCAAATCATATTATATCTTATCATGAAACGTAGAAATGAGATGCGATATTGCGTTTTAAGAAGCATTAGAAAGCTATTGCTACGATACGTAGACATCTTCAAACGCTATTTCCTAGCGAGGAAGTATCGCATTCACATTCATTTGATGTGTTGACGAGGAATACATAACACTTCGCAAATCATGTTATATCTTACCATGAAACATAGAAATGGGATGCGATATCGCGTTTTAAGAATCATATGAACTCTATTGCTACGATGCGTAGACATCTGCAAACGCTATATCCTTGCAAGGAAGTGTCGCATTTACATTCATTTGAATCGTAGACGAGGAATGCATAACACTTCGCAAATCATATTATATCTTACCATGAAACATAGAAATGAGATGCGATATCGCGTTTTAAGAATCATAAGCACTCTATTGCTTCGATACGTAGACATCTGCAATCGCTACTTCCTTGCAAGGAAGTGTCGCATTTACATTCATTTGAAGTGTAGACGAGGAATACATAACACTTCGCAAATCATATTACATCTTACCATGAAACATAGAAATGAGATGCGATATCGCGTTATAAGAAGCATTAGAACTCTATTGCTACGATACCTAGACATCTGCAGACGCTATTTCCTAGCAAGGAAGTGTCGCATTTACATTCATTTGAAGTGTAGACGAGGAATACTTGACACTTCGCAAATCATGTTATATCTTACCATGAAACATAGAAATGAGATGCGATATCGCGTTTTAAGAATCATATGAACTCTATTGCTACGATACGTAGACATCTGCAAACGCTATTTCCTAGCGAGGAAGTGTCGCATTCACATTCAATTGAAGTGTAGACGAGGAATACATGACACTTCGCAAACCATATTATATCTTACCATGAAACATAGAAATGAGATGCGATATCGCGTTTTAAGAATCATAAGAACTCTACTGCTTCGATACGTAGACATCTGCAATCGCTACTTCCTTGCAAGGAAGTGTCGCATTTACATTCATTTGAAGTGTAGACGAGGAATACATAACACTTCGCAAATCATATTACATCTTACCATGGAACATAGAAATGAGATGCGATATCGCGTT
Source organism: Xylocopa sonorina (assembly GCF_050948175.1). Classification (NCBI taxonomy): domain Eukaryota; kingdom Metazoa; phylum Arthropoda; class Insecta; order Hymenoptera; family Apidae; genus Xylocopa; species Xylocopa sonorina. Next base: position 1,124,158 of record NW_027490166.1, read on the forward strand.
ATAAGAAGCATTAGAACCCTATTGCTACGATACCTAGACATCTGCAGACGCTATTTCCTAGCAGGGAAGTGTCGCATTTACATTCATTTGAAGTGTAGACGAGGAATACATGACACTTCGCAAATCGTATTATATCTTACCATGAAACATAGAAATGAGATGCGATATCGCGTTATAAGAATCATATGAACTCTATTGCTACGATACCTAGACATCTGCAGACGCTATTTCCTAGCAAGGAAGTGTCGCATTTACATTCATTTGAAGTGTAGACGAGGAATACATGACACTTCGCAAATCATATTATATCTTACCATGATACATAGGAATGAGATGCGATATCGCGTTTTAAGAATCATATGAACTCTATTGCTACGATGCGTAGACATCTGCAAACGCTATTTCCTAGCGAGGAAGTGTCGCGTTCACATTCATTTGAAGTGTAGACGAGGAATACATGACACTTCGCAAATCATATTATATCTTACCATGAAACATAGAAATGAGATGCGATATCCCGTTTTAAGAATCATAAGAACCCTATTGCTACGATACATAGACATCTGCAAACGCTATTTCCTTGCAAGGAAGTGTCGCATTTACATTCATTTGAATCGTAGACGAGGAATGCATAACACTTCGCAAATCATATTATATCTTACCATGAAATATAGAAATGAGATGCGATATCGCGTTTTATGAAGCATTAGAAATCTATTGCTACGATACGTAGACATCTGCAAACGCTATTTCCTAGCGAGGAAGTGTCGCATTCACATTCATTTGAAGTGTAGACGAGGAATACATAACACATCGCAAATCATATTATATCTTACCATGAAACATAGAAATGGGATGCGATATCGCGTTTTAAGAATCATATGAACTCTATTGCTACGATACGTAGACATCTGCAAACGCTATATCCTTGCAAGGAAGTGTCGCATTTACATTCATTTGAATCGTAGACGAGGAATGCATAACACTTCGCAAATCATATTATATCTTACCATGAAACATAGAAATGAGATACGATATTGCGTTTTAAGAATCATAAGAACTCTATTGCTTCGATACGTAGACATCTGCAATCGCTACTTCCTTGCAAGGAAGTGTCGCATTTACATTCATTTGAAGTGTAGACGAGGAATACATAACACTTCGCAAATCATATTACATCTTACCATGAAACATAGAAATGAGATGCGATATCGCGTTATAAGAAGCATTAGAACTCTATTGCTACGATACCTAGACATCTGCAGACGCTATTTCCTAGCAAGGAAGTGTCGCATTTACATTCATTTGAAGTGTAGACGAGGAATACATGACACTTCGCAAATCATGTTATATCTTACCATGAAACATAGAAATGAAATGCGATATCGCGTTTTAAGAATCATATGAACTCTATTGCTACGATACGTAGACATCTGCAAACGCTATTTCCTAGCGAGGAAGTGTCGCATTCACATTCAATTGAAGTGTAGACGAGGAATACATGACACTTCGCAAACCATATTATATCTTACCATGAAACATAGAAATGAGATGCGATATCGCGTTTTAAGAATCATAAGAACTCTACTGCTTCGATACGTAGACATCTGCAATCGCTACTTCCTTGCAAGGAAGTGTCGCACTTACATTCATTTGAAGTGTAGACGAGGAATACATAACACTTCGCAAATCATATTACATCTTACCATGGAACATAGAAATGAGATGCGATATTGCGTTATAAGAAGCATTAGAACCCTATCGCTACGATACCTAGACATCTGCAGACGCTATTTCCTAGCAGGGAAGTGTCGCATTTACATTCATTTGAAGTGTAGACGAGGAATACATGACACTTCGCAAATCGTATTATATCTTACCATGAAACATAGAAATGAGATGCGATATCGCGTTATAAGAATCATATGAACTCTATTGCTACGATACTGTAACGTCAGGCGTACCGCCTGCCACCCTCCGGCGTCCACCTCATCATCCCCAGCATCCGTATCCGGAGCCCCTGCACACGGGCCACCCGCCGACTCGCCGTCCCTACAGAAGGAGACAAAGGTACGAGAGGGAAGAGGGATGCAGCATGCCGCGCCCACGCGCGATCTCCACACACGAGGGGGAGGACTTCACCCCGTATTACGAGGGCGAGGAGCTCTCCGACACGTACTGGGTCGAATCCCCAGCAATCACGAAGCCCTATACGTACTTCTCGTACATGTGGGATTAGAATAAGCACACTACTCACCTATGTACATACACACCAACACACACCTAGATTTAAGTGAATATATGTATATATTTTATTCATGCACGGTTATGTTCCGTGCACTCGCGCGCACACTCGACGCTCGCGGCTCACGCTTAACGCGGGCCGCGCCCCACTCCGAACGGCCGCCCCACCACGAGGGCCGAGCGGCCGCCCTACTCCGACCGTCCGCCCCACCGCGAGGGCCCAGCGACTCGCGCGCCGCGCGACCCGAGGAGGTCGCGGACGCGAGATCCGAGAGTCAGTTCGCGTCTCATCTCCGAACCGGAGAGTTCCCAACTCATCTCCGAACTGGAGAGTTCCAATCTCATCTCCGAACTGGAGAGTTCTAATCCAGCATCCGAACGATGCACTTCCGATCCGAGCAATAGGCTCATTCGCAACGAGCAATTAGCTCTAATGCATTCGTCTCTATCCATACTCCCATAGCGGAGTCCATTCGATACTTTATACTATTTCTAATTCTCATTGTAATCGCTAGTCAGTAACTTAGAACTTAGTCAAGTGTATTTAGTATAGTGAAATCATAGAATATAGTTTATTTTTACCAGATTCAAAGTATCTTTATTCGAGTCCAAATACAATTCCTTAATTCTACTCCACGGGTACGCTCGCGATTATTCTATTTCTATATCTCATCTGCGATAGTCTTGAGGCTCGACGACTAGAGCGAACCAGCGCTTAGTTGCTCCATCCTCACTTCTACCGTATACAGAATATCTTGCGCCCAGGTTGATCCCGGTAAGCTAGAGCGAACCAACGCTTAGCCGCGCCGTACTCGACCGAAGTTCAAGTATTCTCGACGAGCCTTGCACCTCCGACAAAGCGTACACGACGCGCGGGGAGGAGAGAGTTTATTCGTCGTCTCGCTCGGGAATACGTGGGTGATGCACCAGAATATTCAATTTCCTGCGTTCGAGTCCTGGTTCCTGTGAAGGAGGTTTCCTTCGCCGCACGACCCGTACCTCCGTTCCAGCCGTACGCCGCCGCCATCCCGGTTGCGGATCCAAGGCGTTCCAGGTACCTGGAAAGAGAAATCAGACAGCGGAATCAAGCCTTCGCAAGGTAAGTTAGTGTTAGTTACCGTTTTATCGAGTCCGAAACGCCAACGAACCCGGTCCGGACGCAATTCGCGTTATTTTCGGGAACGGTTACGACTTTGTGCCACCGTTGCGAGCGCAACCGCACCTCGGGACGTGACACGAAAGTTATTTTTGGTGACAGCGGTGGGATAGCCACGCGTTTCCTCCGGAAATTCCGCCGAAAGGAACCGCGAAACTAGATATGGCAACCCGGACTCCGACAAAAACGCGCCAGCAGACACAGCGAGCCGCCGCGATGGCCGATTCCGAACGCGAAAAACGCACTAGCAGAACGCTTGATTTCCAAGACGCTATCGCCGAGCCTCTTCCTAGTACCGCGCAACCAAATACTTCCGCGAAAAATACGAAAGCGACCGATCCGAGTAATGCCGCGTTGCTCCAGCAAATAGAAATTCTACGTCGTGAAATAGAATCTATCCGCAGAACGCCTGATATAACGCGCGACGATACCGTTTCTCTGGATATTCCTCGGGGAAATCCGCTTTCCGCACATAATTCGAGCTCTGATTTCAATACAAATAGTTCGCAACACGACGAGCTATCGCTTAAGCAGGCCCTCGAAGCCGTGCCGACATTCGATGGTCAGAACATTCCTATTCTTCAGTTTACCCGAGCGTGTAAACGCGCTTATGAGCTTATCCCTAATGGGTGCGAGCGAACTTTCACACGCCTGCTTAAGGGAAAACTCAAGGGTCGTGCCTACGCCGCGCTAGAAGACGAGCCATGTTACACAATACTCGAATTAACGGACGTTCTTCGCAGCACTTTTTGCTCCGTAAAATCAGCTCATCATTATCGGGGTGAACTTGCTAACATATTTATGCGCGCGAACGAGCACATTCTAGATTACATCGGTCGAGTAAAAGATCTTAGAACCGCTATAATTGATTGCGAGAGGCTTGCTCGACGAGACACACCGGAATCGCTCGATGACGTAGACGCGCTCACATTACAATGTTTTAAAGACGGTCTCATTCCGGAAATTCGAATGCAAATGACGATAAATTCATTCGGCACATTGCGAGAAACGTTCGTTCGAGCGCGAGAGCTTTACCAAATGCACGAACGTGATTGCAACCGACTAGGTAGATCGCGTGTCGCGCGACCAGAATCGCGCGAAAAACTAGCCGAAGTTATTTGCCGAAAATGTAATAATATCGGACATTACGCGACCGAGTGTCGGCTCAGACCGCCATCGCCGTACCGACCGCAGGAATACCGTGACGCTTACTTGCGATCCAGGGACGTACCGCCTCCTACTCGAGGCCCCGCGTACGAACAACCGAGACAAATCGTAGCCAGGGACGCGCCCAAATTTTGTCGCTATTGCAAGACCCCGGGGCACGAAATAGGCGAGTGCCGCAAAAGGCAGTACAACAACGCGGTAAATAAAAATTCGGGAAACGACAATGGCCTCCGCACCCGCCGCGAGACAGGTGGCGAGGCCGCGCACCAAGTCCGTCCTCTCGCCGCGAACAACTCCAACGCGGAAATCGACGAAACGCCGCGATAAACATAACCGGAAAAACTAGCACGCCAAACGTACTTCTAACATCCGATCTTCTAATTTCACCAACTCGCTTCATGGTGGACACTGGGGCGGAAATAAATATTATAAAACGTTCGGCTCTAAAAGCATCCGCGCGATTCGATAAGTCCGAGATCGTCATAATAACAGGGGTAACCGATGGCAAAACCGCAACCTTAGGGACGGTGAATCTTGTCATTTTCGGTCGCGTCGTTCCTTTTAATGTGGTCGAGGATGATTTTCCCCTTAAACCAAGCGGGATCCTCGGCTCCGGGTTCTGTATGGACGCAGAAATCTCTTTTCCAAATAAAATAATCAAATGGAATGGTAAGAGAATTCCTTTCGAAGACGATATCGAAACACTCGAGGAACCGTCACCGGACTCGAAAATAAAGCCTCTCCTATCGCCGAAACGTAAACAAGCGCCGCGCACGGAATCTATTCCCCCTCCGCCGCCGCGCCCGCCGCGTAAATCATCGCCTCCGCTGAAACGCGATGCAGCAACGAAATCGAAGCTTCGAACGCAAGACAAAGCAGCTTCTCCGAAGTCAGGAGACCGTATCTCCATTCCGCCGAGATCAAATATCGGTATCAAGGTCCGCGTAGTTAATTCGAACCTCGCGGAAGGTATAATTCCCCGTATCGATCTTGCGCCGGGTATATTTTTCGGAAACGCTCTCGTCAGAGTAATTCGGGGCAAAGCGGTAACTCGAATAATTAATTCATCCGACCGCGCCGTCGAAATCGCGTTACCAGAAATCGTACTTGAGCCCGCGCAAATCATGACTCCCCTCCACGAGGAGGATAGTCCGTCGCTGTATCCGGTTTTTTCTAAATCTACTAAATCTAACGTATCCGCCGTACCGATCGGCTCATCCCAAAAAGGGAAAACTTCTATTTCTTTCTCGAGTCAGACACCATACTCGACAATCGAAACTCCTCCTTCGCGTTGCAAAATCGCGAATGTTCAACAGATCTCTTATGCTCAGGCGGTTAAAAATAATATACAACAGGCGCCGTTAAAACAAACATCGAAATCCGCCAATCCTTCGAAATCTCGCCTAGACCGAATTCTTAGTCTCCTCCGTCTCGACCACCTCAACGCAGAGGAAAGAGAGCACGTCGTCCGTCTCGTTCAAAGCACGCAGGAGCTTTTTCACATTGAGGGGGATAAATTAGGACATACGTCAGCAACCACGCACAAGATTCCAACCGTCGACGACCGCCCCGTCAATGTGAAACAATACCGTTTCCCACCAGCTCATAAGGAGGAGATTCGACGACAAGTCGACAAATTTTTACAAAATGGTGTCATCTCTCCGTCAAAATCACCATATAATTCGCCATTGTGGGTTGTCCCAAAGAAACCGGACTCCTTGGGCAACAAGCAATGGCGCGTCGTCATCGACTACCGCGCACTCAATGAGAAATCTGTCGCCGATGCCTATCCCCTCCCTTGCATTACCGAGATACTTGATCAGCTCGGGAGTGCGAAGTATTTTAGTACATTCGATCTCGCGAGCGGATTTCACCAGATCCCAATGGAGCCCGCCGATGCTCCTAAAACTGCTTTTTCGACGCCTCACGGGCATTATGAATTTAAAAGAATGCCATTCGGATTAAAAAATGCGCCAGCAACGTTCCAACGACTTATGGACAATGTCCTGTCCGGTCTCCAGGGGAACGAAATTTTCGTCTATTTGGATGACATTGTTATCTACGCTAGCTCTCTTCAAGAACATCGACTTAAATTCGATAAATTAACTCAACGGCTCAAAGAAGCTAATTTAGTATTGCAGCCGGATAAGTGCGAATTCTTGAGGAGAGAAGTAAGCTATTTGGGTCATATTATCAGTGAGCACGGTGTAAAACCTGACCCTGCGAAAATTAGCGCCGTCAAAAATTTTCCGCGCCCGCGCAACGCGAAACAGATCAAACAATTCCTCGGGCTCGCGGGATACTACAGGCGGTTCATCGCAAATTTTTCCAATATTGCTAAGCCTCTAACGAATTTGTTAAAAAAGGACGCGCCCTTTGTATGGCGTAACGAGCATGAGAATTCATTCGTCAAACTCCGAGATTGCCTATGCGAAGCGCCTATCTTGCAGTACCCCAACTTCAAACAACCATTCGTGATAACGACCGACGCGTCCGCCGAAGCTATTGGTGCTATCTTGAGTCAAGGACCAATAGGCCGCGACTTGCCAATCGCGTACACGTCGCGACTGTTAAACGCTGCGGAGAAAAACTACTCCACGATCGAGAAGGAGTGTCTGGCGATTGTCTACGCCGTCCATTACTTTCGTCCATACATATACGGTAATCAATTCAAACTCGTTACCGACCATCGACCGTTAGTGTGGATGAATTCGGTCAAGGACCCGTCAAGTAGACTCGTACGGTGGAGGCTTAAGTTAGCGGAATTTGACTACGAGATGGTCTATAAAAGTGGAAAAACGAACCTTAATGCGGACGCATTGTCGCGGAATCCCGCTCAAATTTTTCCGCTCTCGTATTCAGAAAACTCGGAGGACGACATCTTCGATGTGCCTCCGGAAACCCGTAAAAAGTATACCACACTAGCGCCTCCTCCTACTCCGGTAACATCAGAACCTGAATTACCGACTCCAGGCACGTCCTTCCGTACCAACACAGCACCACCTCCGCAAGTCGCCAGCGACAGCACCGACTTCTATACTCCTGCTCCAAATGAATTTTTCCGACGCGAACCTCTATTTAATTTCAGCCGTGACGCATTATCAACGCGACGAGACAATGTAGTTGTCTTCGTCACGCAATCTGGGCACCCCTATGACACGGGCGCCAAAGATCTAGCGAACGCTGAAAAATTCCTTCCAAACAAAAATCACGTTCTTACCAAAGCCAAAGTCATACAAATCGGAAACGAATTCCAAATCCAGCTTCCAATCATCGAACATTCCACCAGATCAATCAATTTCCAGACCGTAATAGAAACATTCAGATCCTTGTGCGACGTTGTAAACGAATTACAATTACAAACATTTAGTATCGCACAAACCTATCTAGACTCCGTATCCTGGTCCCGAATCCAGAAAATCCTTCAGGACCTGTTTTATGAAACAACTGTCCAGATTACGGTCTGCCAGGGCCTCATTAAAACCCCTTCGGTCGAAGAGCGACTGAAAATAATAAGAGAAAACCACGACTCCCCTGTGGGAGGTCACAAAGGGGTTAATAAAACTTATTCTCGCATCAGACAACAATACTTTTGGCCAAACATGAAAACACAAATACAAGAATATATTGGCAAATGTAAAAGTTGTCAGACAGAGAAACTGGTCCGGGTAAAGACCAGACAGCCTCTCACTTTAACCGACACCCCTGGCAGGGCATTCGATAAGATTTCAATGGACGTAATGGGTCCTCTTCCCGAAACTTCCGACGGTTATACGAGTATCCTCACGATCCAAGATCTCCTCACTAAATACTCAGTCGCAGTTCCTCTCAAAACCACCACCGCAGTAGACATTGCCGAAGCTTTAATAAAAGAATTCATTTGTAAGTTCGGATGCCCGAAAGGCATACTCACGGACCAAGGTTCGAACTTTATAAACAGCTTGATTAAAGCCATAGCAATCAAATTCCGTATTAAGCAATACAAGTCCACTGCGTTCCATCCACAAACAAACGGGTCCGTTGAACGATCTCACCACGTCCTGGCCGAATATCTGAAGCATTACATAGAGTCGAGTAACGATTGGGTGAATTGGTTACCGTATGCAATGTTTTCATACAACACCAGTGTGCACGAGGGTACATTATACACCCCACACGAACTAGTGTTCGGCAGGATAGCTAGGACGCCGTCAGCCACTCCTTTTCAGGACAGCTCTGATAACGAAACTTATAGCGACTATCTTATACAACTTCAGGAGAAAATCTCGAAATCTCAGGATTTGGCTAAAGCCAATCTAGACAATGCGAAACGCCGTTCTAAATATTATTATGACCGAAATCTCAATGTCCAAAACTTCGAGGTAGGCCAATGGGTCTATCTTTTAAAAGAGCCGAACAAACATAAGTTCCAGGCACAATACTCTGGACCGTACCGTATCCTCGAAATTTTGGGCAACTGTAATGTTAAGCTAAATGAAAAAGGGCGCCATAAAATTGTTCATACGAACAAAATCAAAATTTGTAAACGAATGCATAGTATGCAGAGTGTGGATGCTAGTGAAAGAAAAGTGCGAAAAACTGAAAATGAAGTCAGTGAGAGCAGTGACATTCAAACGAACGCTGAAAGTGAAAGCGACGAAAGTGCCTGCAATCCGAAGGAAGCCCGCAGTCACGGTCCAATCTCCAAACGTTATCGCCAGGACCAACCAGGCGAAAAACCTCAGATTCCGCAGCATCCAGCCGACAGGACCAAGAGAAGGATCCAGCATCCCGAAATCTACCCAACAGACAAGAGATCTCGGCATGGCCGAGATTCTTTTTCCAAGGGGGGTGGTGTAACGTCAGGCGTACCGCCTGCCACCCTCCGGCGTCCACCTCATCATCCCCAGCATCCGTATCCGGAGCCCCTGCACACGGGCCACCCGCCGACTCGCCGTCCCTACAGAAGGAGACAAAGGTACGAGAGGGAAGAGGGATGCAGCATGCCGCGCCCACGCGCGATCTCCACACACGAGGGGGAGGACTTCACCCCGTATTACGAGGGCGAGGAGCTCTCCGACACGTACTGGGTCGAATCCCCAGCAATCACGAAGCCCTATACGTACTTCTCGTACATGTGGGATTAGAATAAGCACACTACTCACCTATGTACATACACACCAACACACACCTAGATTTAAGTGAATATATGTATATATTTTATTCATGCACGGTTATGTTCCGTGCACTCGCGCGCACACTCGACGCTCGCGGCTCACGCTTAACGCGGGCCGCGCCCCACTCCGAACGGCCGCCCCACCACGAGGGCCGAGCGGCCGCCCTACTCCGACCGTCCGCCCCACCGCGAGGGCCCAGCGACTCGCGCGCCGCGCGACCCGAGGAGGTCGCGGACGCGAGATCCGAGAGTCAGTTCGCGTCTCATCTCCGAACCGGAGAGTTCCCAACTCATCTCCGAACTGGAGAGTTCCAATCTCATCTCCGAACTGGAGAGTTCTAATCCAGCATCCGAACGATGCACTTCCGATCCGAGCAATAGGCTCATTCGCAACGAGCAATTAGCTCTAATGCATTCGTCTCTATCCATACTCCCATAGCGGAGTCCATTCGATACTTTATACTATTTCTAATTCTCATTGTAATCGCTAGTCAGTAACTTAGAACTTAGTCAAGTGTATTTAGTATAGTGAAATCATAGAATATAGTTTATTTTTACCAGATTCAAAGTATCTTTATTCGAGTCCAAATACAATTCCTTAATTCTACTCCACGGGTACGCTCGCGATTATTCTATTTCTATATCTCATCTGCGATAGTCTTGAGGCTCGACGACTAGAGCGAACCAGCGCTTAGTTGCTCCATCCTCACTTCTACCGTATACAGAATATCTTGCGCCCAGGTTGATCCCGGTAAGCTAGAGCGAACCAACGCTTAGCCGCGCCGTACTCGACCGAAGTTCAAGTATTCTCGACGAGCCTTGCACCTCCGACAAAGCGTACACGACGCGCGGGGAGGAGAGAGTTTATTCGTCGTCTCGCTCGGGAATACGTGGGTGATGCACCAGAATATTCAATTTCCTGCGTTCGAGTCCTGGTTCCTGTGAAGGAGGTTTCCTTCGCCGCACGACCCGTACCTCCGTTCCAGCCGTACGCCGCCGCCATCCCGGTTGCGGATCCAAGGCGTTCCAGGTACCTGGAAAGAGAAATCAGACAGCGGAATCAAGCCTTCGCAAGGTAAGTTAGTGTTAGTTACCGTTTTATCGAGTCCGAAACGCCAACGAACCCGGTCCGGACGCAATTCGCGTTATTTTCGGGAACGGTTACGACTTTGTGCCACCGTTGCGAGCGCAACCGCACCTCGGGACGTGACAATACCTAGACATCTGCAGACGCTATTTCCTAGCAAGGAAGTGTCGCATTTACATTCATTTGAAGTGTAGACGAGGAATACATGACACTTCGCAAATCATATTATATCTTACCATGATACATAGGAATGAGATGCGATATCGCGTTTTAAGAATCATATGAACTCTATTGCTACGATGCGTAGACATCTGCAAACGCTATTTCCTAGCGAGGAAGTGTCGCGCTCACATTCATTTGAAGTGTAGACGAGGAATACATGACACTTCGCAAATCATATTATATCTTACCATGAAACATAGAAATGAGATGCGATATCGCGTTTTAAGAATCATAAGAACTCTACTGCTTCGATACGTAGACATCTGCAAACGCTATTTCCTTGCAAGGAAGTGTCGCATTTACATTCATTTGAATCGTAGACGAGGAATGCATAACACTTCGCAATGTATATTATATCTTATCATGAAACATAGATATGAGATGCAATATCTCGTTTTAAGAAGCATTTGAACTCTATTGCTTCGATACGTAAACATCTGCAATCGCTACTTCCTTGCAAGGAAGTGTCGCATTTACATTCATTTGAAGTGTAGACGAGGAATACATAACACTTAGCAAATCATATTACATCTTACCATGAAACATAGAAATGAGATGCGATATCGCGTTTCAAGAAGCATTAGAACTCTATTGCTACGATACCTAGACATCTGGAGACGCTATTTCCTAGCAAGGAAGTGTCGCATTTACATTCATTTGAAGTGTTGACGAGGAATACATCACACTTCGCAAATCATATTATATCTTACCATGAAACATAGAAACGAGATGCGATATCGCGTTTTAAGAATCATATGAACTCTATTGCTACGATACGTAGACATCTGCAAACGCTATTTCCTAGCGAGGAAGTGTCGCATTCACATTCAATTGAAGTGTAGACGAGGAATACATGACACTTCGCAAACCATATTATATCTTACCATGAAACATAGAAATGAGATGCGATATCGCGTTTTAAGAATCATATGAACTCTATTGCTACGATACGTAGACATCTGCAAACGCTATTTCCTAGCGAGGAAGTGTCGCATTCACATTCAATTGAAGTGTAGACGAGGAATACATGACACTTCGCAAACCATATTATATCTTACCATGAAACATAGAAATGAGATGCGATATCGCGTATTAAGGATCATAAGAACTCTACTGCTTCGATACGTAGACATCTGCAATCGCTACTTCCTTGCAAGGAAGTGTCGCATTTACATTCATTTGAAGTGTAGACGAGGAATACATAACACTTCGCAAATCATATTACATCTTACCATGGAACATAGAAATGAGATGCGATATCGCGTTATAAGAAGCATTAGAACTCTATTGCTACGATACCTAGACATCTGCAGACGCTATTTCCTAGCAAGGAAGTGTCGCATTTACATTCATTTGAAGTGTAGACGAGGAATACATGACACTTCGCAAATCATATTATATCTTACCATGATACATAGGAATGAGATGCGATATCGCGTTTTAAGAATCATATGAACTCTATTGCTACGATGCGTAGACATCTGCAAACGCTATTTCCTAGCGAGGAAGTGTCGCATTCACATTCATTTGAAGTGTAGACGAGGAATACATAACACTTCGCAAATCAAATTACACCTTACCATGAAACATAGAAATGAGATGCGATATCGCGTTTTAAGAAGCATTAGAAAGCTATTGCTACGATACGTAGACATCTGCAAACGCTATTTTCTAGTGAGGAAGTATCGCATTCACATTCATTTGAAGTGTATACGAGGAATACGTAACACTTCGCAAATCATGTTATATCTTACCATGAAACATAGAAATGAGATGCGATATCGCGTTATAAGAAGCATTAGAACTCTATTGCTACGATACCTAGACATCTGCGGACGCTATTTCCTAGCAAGAAAGTGTCGCATTTACATTCATTTGAAGTGTAGACGAGGAATACATGACACTTCGCAAATCATGTTATATCTTACCATGAAACATAGAAATGAGATGCGATATCGCGTTTTAAGAATCATATGAACTCTATTGCTACGATACGTAGACATCTGCAAACGCTATTTCCTAGCGAGGAAGTGTCGCATTCACATTCATTTGAAGTGTAGACGAGGAATACATGACACTTCGCAAATCATATTATATCTTACCATGAAACATAGAAATGAGATGCGATATCGCGTTTTAAGAATCATAAGAACTCTATTGCTACGATACGTAGACATCTGCAAACGCTATTTCCTTGCAAGGAAGTGTCGCATTTACATTCATTTGAATCGTAGACGAGGAATGCATAACACTTCGCAATGTATATTATATCTTATCATGAAACATAGATATGAGATGCAATATCTCGTTTTAAGAAGCATTTGAACTCTATTGCTTCGATACGTAAACATCTGCAATCGCTACTTCCTTGCAAGGAAGTGTCGCATTTACATTCATTTGAAGTGTAGACGAGGAATACATAACACTTAGCAAATCATATTACATCTTACCATGAAACATAGAAATGAGATGCGATATCGCGTTTCAAGAAGCATTAGAACTCTATTGCTACGATACCTAGACATCTGCAGACGCTATTTCCTAGCAAGGAAGTGTCGCATTTACATTCATTTGAAGTGTTGACGAGGAATACATCACACTTCGCAAATCATATTATATCTTACCATGAAACATAGAAATGAGATGCGATATCGCGTTTTAAGAATCATATGAACTCTATTGCTACGATACGTAGACATCTGCAAACGCTATTTCCTAGCGAGGAAGTGTCGCATTCACATTCAATTGAAGTGTAGACGAGGAATACATGACACTTCGCAAACCATATTATATCTTACCATGAAACATAGAAATGAGATGCGATATCGCGTTTTAAGAATCATATGAACTCTATTGCTACGATACGTAGACATCTGCAAACGCTATTTCCTAGCGAGGAAGTGTCGCATTCACATTCAATTGAAGTGTAGACGAGGAATACATGACAATTCGCAAACCATATTATATCTTACCATGAAACATAGAAATGAGATGCGATATCGCGTTTTAAGGATCATAAGAACTCTACTGCTTCGATACGTAGACATCTGCAATCGCTACTTCCTTGCAAGGAAGTGTCGCATTTACATTCATTTGAAGTGTAGACGAGGAATACATAACACTTCGCAAATCATATTACATCTTACCATGGAACATAGAAATGAGATGCGATATCGCGTTATAAGAAGCATTAGAACTCTATTCCTACGATAGCTAGACATCTGCAGACGCTATTTCCTAGCAGGGAAGTGTCGCATTTACATTCATTTGAAGTGTAGACGAGGAATACATGACACTTCGCAAATCGTATTATATCTTACCATGAAACATAGAAATGAGATGCGATATCGCGTTTTAAGAATCAAATGAACTCTATTGCTACGATACCTAGACATCTGCAGACGCTATTTCCTAGCAAGGAAGTGTCGCATTTACATTCATTTGAAGTGTAGACGAGGAATACATGACACTTCGCAAATCACATTATATCTTACCATGATACATAGGAATGAGATGCGATATCGCGTTTTAAGAATCATATGAACTCTATTGCTACGATGCTTAGACATCTGCAAACGCTATTTCCTAGCGAGGAAGTGTCGCGTTCACATTCATTTGAAGTGTAGACGAGGAATACATGACACTTCGCAAATCATATTATATCTTACCATGAAACATAGAAATGAGATGCGATATCGCGTTTTAAGAATCATAAGAACCCTATTGCTACGATACATAGACATCTGCAAACGCTATTTCCTTGCAAGGAAGTGTCGCATTTACATTCATTTGAATCGTAGACGAGGAATGCATAACACTTCGCAAATCATATTATATCTTACCATGAAATATAGAAATGAGATGCGATATCGCGTTTTAAGAAGCATTAGAAATCTATTGCTACGATACGTAGACATCTGCAAACGCTACTTCCTAGCGAGGAAGTGTCGCATTCACATTCATTTGAAGTGTAGACGAGGAATACATAACACATCGCAAATCATATTATATCTTATCATGAAACGTAGAAATGAGATGCGATATTGCGTTTTAAGAAGCATTAGAAAGCTATTGCTACGATACGTAGACATCTTCAAACGCTATTTCCTAGCGAGGAAGTATCGCATTCACATTCATTTGAAGTGTTGACGAGGAATACATAACACTTCGCAAATCATGTTATATCTTACCATGAAACATAGAAATGGGATGCGATATCGCGTTTTAAGAATCATATGAACTCTATTGCTACGATACGTAGACATCTGCAAACGCTATATCCTTGCAAGGAAGTGTCGCATTTACATTCATTTGAATCGTAGACGAGGAATGCATAACGCTTCGCAAATCATATTATATCTTACCATGAAACATAGAAATGAGATGCGATATCGCGTTTTAAGAATCATAAGAACTCTATTGCTTCGATACGTAGACATCTGCAATCGCTACTTCCTTGCAAGGAAGTGTCGCATTTACATTCATTTGAATCGTAGACGAGGAATGCATAACACTTCGCAAATCATATTATATCTTACCATGAAACATAGAAATGAGATGCGATATCGCGTTTTAAGAATCATAAGAACTCTATTGCTTCGATACGTAGACATCTGCAATCGCTACTTCCTTGCAAGGAAGTGTCGCATTTACATTCATTTGAAGTGTAGACGAGGAATACATAACACTTCGCAAATCATATTACATCTTACCATGAAACATAGAAATGAGATGCGATATCGCGTTATAAGAAGCATTAGAACTCTATTGCTACGATACCTAGACATCTGCAGACGCTATTTCCTAGCAGGGAAGTGTCGCATTTACATTCATTTGAAGTGTAGACGAGGAATACATGACACTTCGCAAATCGTATTATATCTTACCATGAAACATAGAAATGAGATGCGATATCGCGTTTTAAGAATCAAATGAACTCTATTGCTACGATACCTAGACATCTGCAGACGCTATTTCCTAGCAAGGAAGTGTCGCATTTACATTCATTTGAAGTGTAGACGAGGAATACATGACACTTCGCAGATCATATTATATCTTACCATGAAACATAGAAATGAGATGCGATATCGCGTTTTAAGAATCATAAGAACCCTATTGCTACGATACATAGACATCTGCAAACGCTATTTCCTTGCAAGGAAGTGTCGCATTTACATTCATTTGAATCGTAGAAGAGGAATGCATAACACTTCGCAAATCATATTATATCTTACCATGAAATATAGAAATGAGATGCGATATCGCGTTTTAAGAAGCATTAGAAATCTATTGCTACGATACGTAGACATCTGCAAACGCTATTTCCTAGCGAGGAAGTGTCGCATTCACATTCATTTGAAGTGTAGACGAGGAATACATAACACATCGCAAATCATATTATGTCTTATCATGAAACGTAGAAATGAGATGCGATATTGCGTTTTAAGAAGCATTAGAAAGCTATTGCTACGATACGTAGACATCTGCAAACGCTATTTCCTTGCAAGGAAGTGTCGCATTTACATTCATTTGAATCGTAGACGAGGAATGCATAACACTTCGCAAATCATATTACACCTTACCATGAAACATAGAAATGAGATGCGATATCGCGTTTTAAGAAGCATTAGAAAGCTATTGCTACGATACGTAGACATCTGCAAACGCTATTTTCTAGTGAGGAATAATCGCATTCACATTCATTTGAAGTGTAGACGAGGAATACGTAACACTTCGCAAATCATGTTATATCTTACCATGAAACATAGAAATGAGATGCGATATCGCGTTTTAAGTATCATATGAACTCTATTGCTACGATACGTAGACATCTGCAAACGCTCTTTCCTAGCGAGGAAGTGTCGCATTCACATTCATTTGAAGTGTAGACGAGAAATACATGACACTTCGCAAACCATATTATATCTTACCATGAAACATAGAAATGAGATGCGATATCGCGTTTTAAGAATCATAAGAACTCTATTGCTTCGATACGTAGACATTTGGAAACGCTATTTCCTGGCAAGGAAGTGTCGCATTTACATTCATTTGAAGTGTAGACGAGGAATACATAACACTTCGCAAATCATATTACATCTTACCATGAAACATAGAAATGAGATGCGATATCGCGTTTTAAGAAGCATTAGAACTCTATTGCTACGATACCTACACATCTGCAGACGCTATTTCCTAGCAAGGAAGTGTCGCATTTACATTCATTTGAAGTGTAGACGAGGACTACATGACACTTCGCAAATCGTATTATATCTTACCATGAAACATAGAAATGAGATGCGATATCGCGTTTTAAGAATCACATGAACTCTATTGCTACGATACCTAGACATCTGCAGACGCTATTTCCTAGCAAGGAAGTGTCGCATTTACATTCATTTGAAGTGTTGACGAGGAATACATCACACTTCGCAAATCATATTATATCTTACCATGAAACATAGGAATGAGATGCGATATCGCGTTTTAAGGATCATATGAACTCTATTGCTACCATACGTAGACATCTGCAAACGCTATTTCCTAGCGAGGAAGTGTCGCATTCACATTCATTTCAAGTGTAGACGAGGAATACATGACACTTCGCAAATCATATTATATCTTACCATGAAACATAGAAATGAGATGCGATATCGCGTTTTAAGAATCACATGAACTCTAATGCTACGATACGTAGACATCTGCAAACGCTATTTCCTTGCAAGGAAGTGTCGCATTTACATTCATTTGAATCGTAGACGAGGAATGCATAACACTTCGCAATGTATATTATATCTTATCATGGAACATAGATATGAGATGCAATATCTCGTTTTAAGAAGCATTTGAACTCTATTGCATCGATACGTAGACATCTGCAATCGCTACTTCCTTGGAAGGAAGTGTCGCATTTACATTCATTTGAAGTGTAGACGAGGAATACATAACGCTTCGCAAATCATATTACATCTTACCATGAAACATAGAAATGAGATGCGATATCGCGTTTCAAGAAGCATTAGAACACTATTGCTACGATACCTAGACATCTGCAGACGCTATTTCCTAGCAAGGAAGTGTCGCATTTACATTCATTTGAAGTGTAGACGAGGAATACATAACACTTCGCAAACCATATTACATCTTACCATGAAACATAGAAATGAGATGCGATATCGCGTTCTAAGAAGCATTAGAACTCTATTCCTACGATACCTAGACATCTGCAGACGCTATTTCCTAGCAGGGAAGTGTCGCATTTACATTCATTTGAAGTGTAGACGAGGAATACATGACACTTCGCAAATCGTATTATATCTTACCTAGAAACATAGAAATGAGATGCGATATCGCGTTTTAAGAATCACATGTACTCTATTGCTACGATACCTAGACATCTGCAGACGCTATTTCCTAGCAAGGAAGTGTCGCATTTACATTCATTTGAAGTGTAGACGAGGAATACATGACACTTCGCAAATCATATTATATCTTACCATGAAACATAGGAATGAGATGCGATATCGCGTTTTAAGGATCATATGAACTCTATTGCTACGATACGTAGACATCTGCAAACGCTATTTCCTAGCGAGGAAGTGTCGCATTCACATTCATTTGAAGTGTAGACGAGGAATACATAACACTTCGCAAATCATGTTATATCTGACCATGAAACATAGAAATGAGATGCGATATCGCGTTTTAAGTATCATATGAACTCTATTGCTACGATACGTAGACATCTGCAAACGCTCTTTCCTAGCGAGGAAGTGTCGCATTCACATTCATTTGAAGTGTAGACGAGAAATACATAACACTTCGCAAACCATATTATATCTTACCATGAAACATAGAAATGAGATGCGATATCGCGTTTTAAGAATCATAAGAACTCTATTGCTTCGATACGTAGACATCTGCAATCGCTACTTCCTTGCAAGGAAGTGTCGCATTTACATTCATTTGAAGTGTAGACGAGGAATACATGACACTTCGCAAATCATGTTATATCTTACCATGAAACATAGAAATGAGATGCGATATCGCGTTTTAAGAATCATATGAACTCTATTGCTACGATACGTAGACATCTGCAAACGCTATTTCCTAGCGAGGAAGTGTCGCATTCACATTCATTTGAAGTGTAGACGAGGAATACATGACACTTCGCAGATCATATTATATCTTACCATGAAACATAGAAATGAGATGCGATATCGCGTTTTAAGAATCATAAGAACCCTATTGCTACGATACATAGACATCTGCAAACGCTATTTCCTTGCAAGGAAGTGTCGCATTTACATTCATTTGAATCGTAGAAGAGGAATGCATAACACTTCGCAAATCATATTATATCTTACCATGAAATATAGAAATGAGATGCGATATCGCGTTTTAAGAAGCATTAGAAATCTATTGCTACGATACGTAGACATCTGCAAACGCTATTTCCTAGCGAGGAAGTGTCGCATTCACATTCATTTGAAGTGTAGACGAGGAATACATAACACATCGCAAATCATATTATGTCTTATCATGAAACGTAGAAATGAGATGCGATATTGCGTTTTAAGAAGCATTAGAAAGCTATTGCTACGATACGTAGACATTGCAAACGCTATTTCCTAGCGAGGAAGTATCGCATTCACATTCATTTGAAGTGTTGACGAGGAATACATAACACTTCGCAAATCATGTTATATCTTACCATGAAACATAGAAATGGGATGCGATATCGCGTTTTAAGAATCATATGAACTCTATTGCTACGATACGTAGACATCTGCAAACGCTATATCCTTGCAAGAAAGTGTCGCATTTACATTCATTTGAATCGTAGACGAGGAATGCATAACACTTCGCAAATCATATTATATCTTACCATGAAACATAGAAATGAGATACGATATTGCGTTTTAAGAATCATAAGAACTCTATTGCTACGATACGTAGACCTCTGCAAACGCTATTTCCTTGCAAGGAAGTGTCGCATTCACATTCATTTGAAGTGTAGACGAGGAATACATAACACTTCGCAAATCATATTACACCTTACCATGAAACATAGAAATGAGATGCGATATCGCGTTTTAAGAAGCATTAGAAAGCTATTGCTACGATACGTAGACATCTGCAAACGCTATTTTCTAGTGAGGAAGTATCGCATTCACATTCATTTGAAGTGTAGACGAGGAATACGTAACACTTCGCAAATCATGTTATATCTTACCATGAAACATAGAAATGAGATGCGATATCGCGTTTTAAGTATCATATGAACTCTATTGCTACGATACGTAGACATCTGCAAACGCTCTTTCCTAGCGAGGAAGTGTCGCATTCACATTCATTTGAAGTGTAGACGAGAAATACATGACACTTCGCAAACCATATTATATCTTACCATGAAACATAGAAATGAGATGCGATAT
Organism: Xylocopa sonorina; assembly: GCF_050948175.1. Lineage (NCBI taxonomy): Eukaryota > Metazoa > Arthropoda > Insecta > Hymenoptera > Apidae > Xylocopa > Xylocopa sonorina. Next base: position 1,144,626 of record NW_027490166.1, read on the forward strand.
CGCGTTTTAAGAATCATAAGAACTCTATTGCTTCGATACGTAGACATTTGGAAACGCTATTTCCTGGCAAGGAAGTGTCGCATTTACATTCATTTGAAGTGTAGACGAGGAATACATAACACTTCGCAAATCATATTACATCTTACCATGAAACATAGAAATGAGATGCGATATCGCGTTTTAAGAAGCATTAGAACTCTATTGCTACGATACCTACACATCTGCAGAAGCTATTTCCTAGCAAGGAAGTGTCGCATTTACATTCATTTGAAGTGTAGACGAGGAATACATGACACTTCGCAAATCGTATTATATCTTACCATGAAACATAGAAATGAGATGCGATATCGCGTTTTAAGAATCATATGAACTCTATTTCTACGATACGTAGACATCTGCAAACGCTATTTCCTAGCGAGGAAGTGTCGCATTCAGATTCATTTGAAGTGTAGACGAGGAATACATAACACTTAGCAAATCATATTACACCTTACCATGAAACATAGAAATGAGATGCGATATCGCGTTTTAAGAAGCATTAGAAAGCTATTGCTACGATACGTAGACATCTGCAAACGCTATTTTCTAGTGAGGAAGTATCGCATTCACATTCATTTGAAGTGTAGACGAGGAATACATAACACTTCGCAAATCATGTTATATCTTACCATGAAACATATAAATGAGATGCGATATCGCGTTTTAAGTATCATATGAACTCTATTGCTACGATACGTAGACATCTGCAAACGCTCTTTCCTGGCGAGGAAGTGTCGCATTCACATTCATTTGAAGTGTAGACGAGAAATACATGACACTTCGCAAACCATATTATATCTTACCATGAAACATAGAAATGAGATGCGATATCGCGTTTTAAGAATCATAAGAACTCTATTGCTACGATACGTAGACATCTGCAAACGCTATTTCCTTGCAAGGAAGTGTCGCATTTACATTCATTTGAATCGTAGACGAGGAATGCATAACACTTCGCAATGTATATTATTTCTTACCATGAAACGTAGAAATGAGATGCGATATCGCGTTTCAAGAAGCATTAGAACACTATTGCTACGATACCTAGACATCTGCAGACGCTATTTCCTAGCAAGGAAGTGTCGCATTTACATTCATTTGAAGTGTAGACGAGGAATACATAACACTTCGCAAACCATATTACATCTTACCATGAAACATAGAAATGAGATGCGATATCGCGTTTTAAGAAGCATTAGAACTCTATTCCTACGATACCTAGACATCTGCAGACGCTATTTCCTAGCAGGGAAGTGTCGCATTTACATTCATTTGAAGTGTAGACGAGGAATACATGACACTTCGCAAATCGTATTATATCTTACCATGAAACATAGAAATGAGATGCGATATCGCGTTTTAAGAATCACATGAACTCTATTGCTACGATACCTAGACATCTGCAGACGCTATTTCCTAGCAAGGAAGTGTCGCATTTACATTCATTTGAAGTGTTGACGAGGAATACATCACACTTCGCAAATCATATTATATCTTACCATGAAACATAGGAATGAGATGCGATATCGCGTTTTAAGGATCATATGAACTCTATTGCTACCATACGTAGACATCTGCAAACGCTATTTCCTAGCGAGGAAGTGTCGCATTCACATTCATTTCAAGTGTAGACGAGGAATACATGACACTTCGCAAATCATATTATATCTTACCATGAAACATAGAAATGAGATGCGATATCGCGTTTTAAGAATCACATGAACTCTAATGCTACGATACGTAGACATCTGCAAACGCTATTTCCTTGCAAGGAAGTGTCGCATTTACATTCATTTGAATCGTAGACGAGGAATGCATAACACTTCGCAATGTATATTATATCTTATCATGAAACATAGATATGAGATGCAATATCTCGCTTTAAGAAGCATTTGAACTCTATTGCATCGATACGTAGACATCTGCAATCGCTACTTCCTTGGAAGGAAGTGTCGCATTTACATTCATTTGAAGTGTAGACGAGGAATACATAACACTTCGCAAATCATATTACATCTTACCATGAAACATAGAAATGAGATGCGATATCGCGTTTCAAGAAGCATTAGAACACTATTGCTACGATACCTAGACATCTGCAGACGCTATTTCCTAGCAAGGAAGTGTCGCATTTACATTCATTTGAAGTGTAGACGAGGAATACATAACACTTCGCAAACCATATTACATCTTACCATGAAACATAGAAATGAGATGCGATATCGCGTTCTAAGAAGCATTAGAACTCTATTCCTACGATACCTAGACATCTGCAGACGCTATTTCCTAGCAGGGAAGTGTCGCATTTACATTCATTTGAAGTGTAGACGAGGAATACATGACACTTCGCAAATCGTATTATATCTTACCTAGAAACATAGAAATGAGATGCGATATCGCGTTTTAAGAATCACATGTACTCTATTGCTACGATACCTAGACATCTGCAGACGCTATTTCCTAGCAAGGAAGTGTCGCATTTACATTCATTTGAAGTGTAGACGAGGAATACATGACACTTCGCAAATCATATTATATCTTACCATGAAACATAGGAATGAGATGCGATATCGCGTTTTAAGGATCATATGAACTCTATTGCTACGATACGTAGACATCTGCAAACGCTCTTTCCTAGCGAGGAAGTGTCGCATTCACATTCATTTGAAGTGTAGACGAGAAATACATAACACTTCGCAAACCATATTATATCTTACCATGAAACATAGAAATGAGATGCGATATCGCGTTTTAAGAATCATAAGAACTCTATTGCTTCGATACGTAGACATCTGCAATCGCTACTTCCTTGCAAGGAAGTGTCGCATTTACATTCATTTGAAGTGTAGACGAGGAATACATGACACTTCGCAAATCATGTTATATCTTACCATGAAACATAGAAATGAGATGCGATATCGCGTTTTAAGAATCATATGAACTCTATTGCTACGATACGTAGACATCTGCAAACGCTATTTCCTAGCGAGGAAGTGTCGCATTCACATTCATTTGAAGTGTAGACGAGGAATACATGACACTTCGCAAATCATATTATATCTTACCATGAAACATAGAAATGAGATGCGATATCGCGTTTTAAGAATCATATGAACTCTATTGCTACGATACGTAGACATCTGCAAACGCTATTTCCTAGCGAGGAAGTGTCGCATTCACATTCATTTGAAGTGTAGACGAGGAATACATAACACTCCGCAAATCATATTACACCTTACCATGAAACATAGAAATGAGATGCGATATCGCGTTTTAAGAAGCATTAGAAAGCTATTGCTACGATACGTAGACATCTGCAAACGCTATTTTCTAGTGAGGAAGTATCGCATTCACATTCATTTGAAGTGTAGACGAGGAATACATAACACTTCGCAAATCATGTTATATCTTACCATGAAACATAGAAATGAGATGCGATATCGCGTTTTAAGTATCATATGAACTCTATTGCTACGATACGTAGACATCTGCAAACGCTCTTTCCTAGCGAGGAAGTGTCGCATTCACATTCATTTGAAGTGTAGACGAGAAATACATGACACTTCGCAAACCATATTATATCTTACCATGAAACATAGAAATGAGATGCGATATCGCGTTTTAAGAATCATAAGAACTCTATTGCTTCGATACGTAGACATCTGCAATCGCTACTTCCTTGCAAGGAAGTGTCGCATTTACATTCATTTGAAGTGTAGACGAGGAATACATAACTCTTCGCAAATCATATTGCATCTTACCATGAAACATAGAAATGAGATGCGATATCGCGTTATAAGAAGCATTAGAACTCTATTGCTACGATACCTAGACATCTGCAGACGCTATTTCCTAGCAAGGAAGTGTCGCATTTACATTCATTTGAAGTGTAGACGAGGAATACGTGACACTTCGCAAATCATGTTATATCTTACCATGAAACATAGAAATGAGATGCGATATCGCGTTTTAAGAATCATATGAACTCTATTGCTACGATACGTAGACATCTGCAAACGCTATTTCCTAGCGAGGAAGTGTCGCATTTACATTCATTTGAATCGTAGATGAGGAATGCATAACACTTCGCAAATCATATTATATCTTACCATGAAATATAGAAATGAGATGCGATTTCGCGTTTTAAGAAGCATTAGAAATCTATTGCTACGATAGGTAGACATCTGCAAACGCTATTTCCTTGCAAGGAAGTGTCGCATTTACATTCATTTGAAGTGTAGACGAGGAATACATAATACTTCGCAAATCATATTATATCTTACCATGAAACATGGAAATGAGATGCGATATCGCGTTTTAAGGAGCACTAGATCTCTATCGCTACGATGCGTAGACATCTGCAAACGCTATTTCCTTGCTAGGAAGTGTCGCATTTACACTCATTTGAATAGTAGACGAGGAATACATGACACTTCGCAAATCATATTATATCTTACCATGAAACGTAGAAATGAGATGCGATATCGCGTTTTAAGAAGCATTACATGTCTATTGCTACTACACGTAGACATCTGCAAACGCTATTTCCTAGCGAGGAAGTGTCGCATTCACATTCATTTGAAGTGTAGACGAGGAATACATAACACATCGCAAATCATATTATATCTTATCATGAAACGTAGAAATGAGATGCGATATTGCGTTTTAAGAAGCATTAGAAAGCTATTGCTACGACACGTAGACATCTTCAAACGCTATTTCCTAGCGAGGAAGTATCGCATTCACATTCATTTGATGTGTTGACGAGGAATACATAACACTTCGCAAATCATGTTATATCTTACCATGAAACATAGAAATGGGATGCGATATCGCGTTTTAAGAATCATATGAACTCTATTGCTACGGTACGTAGACATCTGCAAACGCTATATCCTTGCAAGGAAGTGTCGCATTTACATTCATTTAAATCGTAGACGAGGAATGCATAACACTTCGCAAATCATATTATATCTTACCATGAAACATAGAAATGAGATGCGATATCGCGTTTTAAGAATCATAAGAACTCTATTGCTTCGATACGTAGACATCTGCAATCGCTACTTCCTTGCAAGGAAGTGTCGCATTTACATTCATTTGAAGTGTAGACGAGGAATACATAACACTTCGCAAATCATATTACATCTTACCATGAAACATAGAAATGAGATGCGATATCGCGTTATAAGAAGCATTAGAACTCTATTGCTACGATACCTAGACATCTGCAGACGCTATTTCCTAGCAAGGAAGTGTCGCATTTACATTCATTTGAAGTGTAGACGAGGAATACATGACACTTCGCAAATCATGTTATATCTTACCATGAAACATAGAAATGAGATGCGATATCGCGTTTTAAGAATCATATGAACTCTATTGCTACGATACGTAGACATCTGCAAACGCTATTTCCTAGCGAGGAAGTGTCGCATTCACATTCAATTGAAGTGTAGACGAGGAATACATGACACTTCGCAAACCATATTATATCTTACCATGAAACATAGAAATGAGATGCGATATCGCGTTTTAAGAATCATATGAACTCTATTGCTACGATGCGTAGACATCTGCAAACGCTATTTCCTAGCGAGGAAGTGTCGCATTCACATTCATTTGAAGTGTAGACGAGGAATACATGACACTTCGCAAATCATATTATATCTTACCATGAAACATAGAAATGAGATGCGATATCGCGTTTTAAGGATCATAAGAACCCTATTGCTACGATACATAGACATCTGCAAACGCTATTTCCTTGCAAGGAAGTGTCGCATTTACATTCATTTGAATCGTAGAAGAGGAATGCATAACACTTCGCAAATCATATTATATCTTACCATGAAATATAGAAATGAGGTGCGATATCGCGTTTTAAGAAGCATTAGAAATCTATTGCTACGATACGTAGACATCTGCAAACGCTATTTCCTAGCGAGGAAGTGTCGCATTCACATTCATTTGAAGTGTAGACGAGGAATACATAACACATCGCAAATCATATTATATCTTATCATGAAACGTAGAAATGAGATGCGATATTGCGTTTTAAGAAGCATTAGAAAGCTATTGCTACGATACGTAGAAATCTGCAAACGCTATTTCCTAGCGAGGAAGTATCGCATTCACATTCATTTGAAGTGTTGACGAGGAATACATAACACTTCGCAAATCATGTTATATCTTACCATGAAACATAGAAATGGGATGCGATATCGCGTTTTAAGAATCATATGAACTCTATTGCTACGATACGTAGACATCTGCAAACGCTATATCCTTGCAAGGAAGTGTCGCATTTACATTCATTTGAATCGTAGACGAGGAATGCATAACACTTCGCAAATCATATTATATCTTACCATGAAACATAGAAATGAGATACGATATTGCGTTTTAAGAATCATAAGAACTCTATTGCTACGATACGTAGACCTCTGCAAACGCTATTTCCTTGCAAGGAAGTGTCGCATTCACATTCATTTGAAGTGTAGACGAGGAATACATAACACTTCGCAAATCATATTACACCTTACCATGAAACATAGAAATGAGTTGCGATATCGCGTTTTAAGAAGCATTAGAAAGCTATTGCTACGATACGTAGACATCTGCAAACGCTATTTTCTAGTGAGGAAGTATCGCATTCACATTCATTTGAAGTGTAGACGAGGAATACGTAACACTTCGCAAATCATGTTATATCTTACCATGAAACATAGAAATGAGATGCGATATCGCGTTTTAAGTATCATATGAACTCTATTGCTACGATACGTAGACATCTGCAAACGCTCTTTCCTATCGAGGAAGTGTCGCATTCACATTCATTTGAAGTGTAGACGAGAAATACATGACACTTCGCAAACCATATTATATCTTACCATGAAACATAGAAATGAGATGCGATATCGCGTTTTAAGAATCATAAGAACTCTATTGCTTCGATACGTAGACATCTGCAATCGCTACTTCCTTGCAAGGAAGTGTCGCATTTACATTCATTTGAAGTGTAGACGAGGAATACATAACACTTCGCAAATCATATTACATCTTACCATGAAACATAGAAATGAGATGCGATATCGCGTTATGAGAAGCATTAGAACTCTATTGCTACGATACCTAGACATCTGCAGACGCTATTTCCTAGCAAGGAAGTGTCGCATTCACATTCATTTGAAGTGTAGACGAGGAATACATGACACTTCGCAAATCATATTATATCTTACCTTGAAACATAGAAATGAGATGCGATATCGCGTTTTAAGAATCATAAGAACTCTATTGCTACGATACGTAGACATCTGCAAACGCTATTTCCTTGCAAGGAAGTGTCGCATTTACATTCATTTGAAGTGTAGACGAGGAATACATGACACTTAGCAAATCATATTACATCTTACCATGAAACATAGAAATGAGATGCGATATCGCGTTTCAAGAAGCATTAGAACTCTATTGCTACGATACCTAGACATCTGCAGACGCTATTTCCTAGCAAGGAAGTGTCGCATTTACATTCATTTGAAGTGTTGACGAGGAATACATCACACTTCGCAAATCATATTATATCTTACCATGAAACGTAGAAATGAGATGCGATATCGCGTTTTAAGAAGCATTAGAAAGCTATTGCTACGATACGTAGACATCGGCAAACGCTATTTCCTAGCGAGGAAGTATCGCATTCACATTCATTTGAAGTGTTGACGAGGAATACGTAACACTTCGCAAATCATGTTATATCTTACCATGAAACATAGAAATGAGATGCGATATCGCGTTTTAAGAATCATATGAACACTATTGCTACGATACGTAGACATCTGCAAACGCTATTTCCTTGCAAGGAAGTATCGCATTTACATTCATTTGAATCGTAGACGAGGAATGCATAACACTTCGCAAATCATATTATATCTTACAATGAAATATAGAAATGAGATGCGATTTCGCGTTTTAAGAAGCATTAGAACTCTATTGCTACGATAGGTAGACATCTGCAAACGCTATTTCCTTGCAAGGAAGTGTCGCATTTACATTCATTTGAAGTGTAGACGAGGAATACATAATACTTCGCAAATCATATTAAATCTTACCATGAAACATGGAAATGAGATGCGATATCGCGTTTTAAGGAGCATTAGATCTCTATCGCTACGATACGTAGACATCTGCAAACGCTATTTCCTTGCTAGGAAGTGTCGCATTTACACTCATTTGAATAGTAGACGAGGAATACATGACACTTCGCAAATCATATTATATCTTACCATGAAACGTAGAAATGAGATGCGATATCGCGTTTTAAGAAGCATTACATGTCTATTGCTACTACACGTAGACATCTGCAAGCGCTATTTCCTAGTGAGGAAGTATCGCATTCACATTCATTTGAAGTGTAGACGAGGAATACACAACACTTCGCAAATCATGTTATATCTTACCATGAAACATAGAAATGAGATGCGATATCGCGTTTTAAGAATCATATGAACTCTATTGCTACGATACGTAGACATCTGCAAACGCTATTTCCTAGCGAGGAAGTGTCGCATTCACATTCATTTGAAGTGTAGACGAGGAATACATGACACTTCGCAAACCATATTATATCTTACCATGAAACATAGAAATGAGATGCGATATCGCGTTTTAAGAATCATAAGAACTCTATTGCTTCGATACGTAGACATCTGCAATCGCTACTGCCTTGCAAGGAAGTGTCGCATTTACATTCATTTGAAGTGTAGACGAGGAATACATAAGACTACGCAAAGCATATTACATCTTACCATGAAACATAGAAATGAGATGCGATATCGCGTTATAAGAAGCATTAGAACTCTATTGCTACGATACCTAGACATCTGCAATCGCTACTTCCTTGCAAGGAAGTGTCGCATTTACATTCATTTGAAGTGTAGACGAGGAATACATGACACTTCGCAAATCATATTATATCTTACCATGATACATAGGAATGAGATGCGATATCGCGTTTTAAGAATCATATGAACTCTATTGCTACGATGCGTAGACATCTGCAAACGCTATTTCCTAGCGAGGAAGTGTCGCATTCACATTCATTTGAAGTGTAGACGAGGAATACATGACACTTCGCAAATCATATTATATCTTACCATGAAACATAGAAATGAGATGCGATATCGCGTTTTAAGAATCATAAGAACCCTATTGCTACGATACATAGACATCTGCAAACGCTATTTCCTTGCAAGGAAGTGTCGCATTTACATTCATTTGAATCGTAGACGAGGAATGCATAACACTTCGCAAATCATATTACATCTTACCATGAAACATAGAAATGAGATGCGATGTCGCGTTATAAGAAGCATTAGAACTCTATTGCTACGATACCTAGACATCTGCAATCGCTACTTCCTTGCAAGGAAGTGTCGCATTTACATTCATTTGAAGTGTAGACGAGGAATACATGACACTTCGCAAATCATGTTATATCTTACCATGAAACATAGAAATGAGATGCGATATCGCGTTTTAAGAATCATATGAACTCTATTGCTACGATACGTAGACATCTGCAAACGCTATTTCCTAGCGAGGAAGTGTCGCATTCACATTCATTTGAAGTGTAGACGAGGAATACATGACACTTCGCAAATAATATTATATCTTACCATGAAACATAGAAATGAGATGCGATATCGCGTTTTAAGAATCATAAGAACTCTATTGCTGCGATACGTAGACATCTGCAAACGCTATTTCCTTGCAAGGAAGTGTCGCATTTACATTCATTTGAAGTGTAGGCGAGGAATACATAACTCTTCGCAAATCATATTATATCTTACCATGAAACATAGAAATGAGATGCGATATCGCGTTTTAAGAAGCATTTGAAATCTATGGCTACGATACGTAGACATCTGCAAACGCTATCTCCTTGCTAGGAAGTGTCGCATTTACACTCAATTGAATAGTAGACGGGGAATACATGACACTTCGCAAATCATATTATATCTTACCATGAAACGTAGAAATGAGATGCGATATCGCGTTTTAAGAAGCATTACATGTCTATTGCTACTACACGTAGACATCTGCAAGCGCTATTTCCTAGTGAGGAAGTATCGCATTCACATTCATTTGAAGTGTAGACGAGGAATACATAACACTTCGCAAATCATGTTATATCTTACCATGAAACATAGAAATGAGATGCGATATCGCGTTTTAAGAATCATATGAACTCTATTGCTACGATACGTAGACATCTGCAAACGCTATTTCCTAGCGAGGAAGTGTCGCATTTACATTCATTTGAAGTGTAGACGAGGAATACATAACACTTCGCAAATCATATTACATCTTACCATGAAACATAGAAATGAGATGCGATATCGCGTTTTAAGAATCATAAGAACTCTATTGCTTCGATACCTAGACATCTGCAGACGCTATTTCCTAGCAAGGAAGTGTCGCATTTACATTCATTTGAAGTGTTGACGAGGAATACATCACACTTCGCAAATCATATTATATCTTACCATGAAACGTAGAAATGAGATGCGATATCGCGTTTTAAGAAGCATTAGAAAGCTATTGCTACGATACGTAGACATCTGCAAACGCTATTTCCTAGCGAGGAAGTATCGCATTCACATTCATTTGAAGTGTTGACGAGGAATACGTAACACTTCGCAAATCATGTTATATCTTACCATGAAACATAGAAATGAGATACGATATTGCGTTTTAAGAATCATAAGAACTCTATTGCTACGATACGTAGACCTCTGCAAACGCTATTTCCTTGCAAGGAAGTGTCGCATTCACATTCATTTGAAGTGTAGACGAGGAATACATAACACTTCGCAAATCATATTACACCTTACCATGAAACATAGAAATGAGTTGCGATATCGCGTTTTAAGAAGCATTAGAAAGCTATTGCTACGATACGTAGACATCTGCAAACGCTATTTTCTAGTGAGGAAGTATCGCATTCACATTCATTTGAAGTGTAGACGAGGAATACGTAACACTTCGCAAATCATGTTATATCTTACCATGAAACATAGAAATGAGATGCGATATCGCGTTTTAAGTATCATATGAACTCTATTGCTACGATACGTAGACATCTGCAAACGCTCTTTCCTATCGAGGAAGTGTCGCATTCACATTCATTTGAAGTGTAGACGAGAAATACATGACACTTCGCAAACCATATTATATCTTACCATGAAACATAGAAATGAGATGCGATATCGCGTTTTAAGAATCATAAGAACTCTATTGCTTCGATACGTAGACATCTGCAATCGCTACTTCCTTGCAAGGAAGTGTCGCATTTACATTCATTTGAAGTGTAGACGAGGAATACATAACACTTCGCAAATCATATTACATCTTACCATGAAACATAGAAATGAGATGCGATATCGCGTTATGAGAAGCATTAGAACTCTATTGCTACGATACCTAGACATCTGCAGACGCTATTTCCTAGCAAGGAAGTGTCGCATTTACATTCATTTGAAGTGTAGACGAGGAATACATGACACTTCGCAAATCATGTTATATCTTACCATGAAACATAGAAATGAGATGCGATATCGCGTTTTAAGAATCATATGAACTTTATAGCTACGATACGTAGACATCTGCAAACGCTATTTCCTAGCGAGGAAGTGTCGCATTCACATTCATTTGAAGTGTAGACGAGGAATACATGACACTTCGCAAATCATATTATATCTTACCATGAAACATAGAAATGAGATGCGATATCGCGTTTTAAGAATCATATGAACACTATTGCTACGATACGTAGACATCTGCAAACGCTATTTCCTTGCAAGGAAGTATCGCATTTACATTCATTTGAATCGTAGACGAGGAATGCATAACACTTCGCAAATCATATTATATCTTACAATGAAATATAGAAATGAGATGCGATTTCGCGTTTTAAGAAGCATTAGAACTCTATTGCTACGATAGGTAGACATCTGCAAACGCTATTTCCTTGCAAGGAAGTGTCGCATTTACATTCATTTGAAGTGTAGACGAGGAATACATAATACTTCGCAAATCATATTAAATCTTACCATGAAACATGGAAATGAGATGCGATATCGCGTTTTAAGGAGCATTAGATCTCTATCGCTACGATACGTAGACATCTGCAAACGCTATTTCCTTGCTAGGAAGTGTCGCATTTACACTCATTTGAATAGTAGACGAGGAATACATGACACTTCGCAAATCATATTATATCTTACCATGAAACGTAGAAATGAGATGCGATATCGCGTTTTAAGAAGCATTACATGTCTATTGCTACTACACGTAGACATCTGCAAGCGCTATTTCCTAGTGAGGAAGTATCGCATTCACATTCATTTGAAGTGTAGACGAGGAATACACAACACTTCGCAAATCATGTTATATCTTACCATGAAACATAGAAATGAGATGCGATATCGCGTTTTAAGAATCATATGAACTCTATTGCTACGATACGTAGACATCTGCAAACGCTATTTCCTAGCGAGGAAGTGTCGCATTCACATTCATTTGAAGTGTAGACGAGGAATACATGACACTTCGCAAACCATATTATATCTTACCATGAAACATAGAAATGAGATGCGATATCGCGTTTTAAGAATCATAAGAACTCTATTGCTTCGATACGTAGACATCTGCAATCGCTACTGCCTTGCAAGGAAGTGTCGCATTTACATTCATTTGAAGTGTAGACGAGGAATACATAAGACTTCGCAAATCATATTACATCTTAC